>NC_089533.1:8472194-8824331 GCF_963924715.1 Thunnus thynnus | reverse complement strand
TTTTAGAGGTATTTCCACCCTGATAAGAATGAATTTGGATAAATAAATTAAATACTTAAAAAATACCAGTATAAGTTTTTGCCTTCAAAAATCCCACACTGGTCAAACTCTAGTTCATATTATGTGGCAGGCTTCTGCAGTGGGAAGGTCATGGTGACTTAGTCTTACATTTCTATTAAAAGATTATTATTTTTCCAATGTAACAACAACAAGAAAGCCAGTGAGGATGGTGATGGTGCAAGGAGTGAATCAAAAGAGAAGCAATGAGGTGTGGCACAGAGGTGCAGCATGATGTGACTACTAATCCCTCTAGGGGGTCACAGACATGCTGTTCGGAGGGGGGGATAACATTCCTAGCACAGTACTGAGTCTCCCTATGTGGATATCTGGTACCATACCAACAGTGTCAAGCAACATGGAATCAAGCCGTAGTGCTGATTGATTGGCAGCTGTCAGCATTACAGAAGAAAAAAAGAATAAAGATAATTACAGATAATTAGACAGATAATTTACAGAGTAAATAAGCTGCTTTTCTTCATGGAAACCATTTAGTTACTATGTGTGCACTGTGAAATTGAAGGCTTTTTTCATGTTCTAGAGTAAAACACCAGGAACGGGTATGAGTCTGTACTTGTGGGTTTACACATGTGAATATGTTTTGAACAGGTGCAAATGTTCTGTGCTTCTGTTACATTGAAGTTAAATTGAAACTGTACTAACCACCAAGTATTTCCCGTGAAGTGAAAGCAGAATTATTAATTATAGATCTTTTAAACATTTTCCCAAGCATTTAACTGTAAAGTCCTCTGAAAGTCTCCTTTGTCTACTCTTAGAGTTGAAAGGCCCTTAAGTCACAACAACGAAAGTGTGTGAATTCACATTTTTAGAGAAATGATTGCAAAATGGCAGGAAATGCACCTGTGGTTAGATGTAACAGCGTGTTGGCTTTAGTTTCAGTATGACTGTCTAAACGCAGATACTATAGGCTTTCTTTGAAGACTCATAGTTGTATTAATATTTAGGAAATGTATTCTATGCATTCAAACATATCAGCCTCAGTTCATATATTTTTATAAAATAACTGTGTGTGGACTTGTTGGTATGTGATTGTTCTCAAATGATTGACGCCACTAGATGGCACTCCACACCAGCTACAAGCAGTCAGCTGTAGTGTGCACTGAATCTGTAAAGTATCATGCATATATTTTCAGTTTTATTTCTCAAGACTATGCTAAACGAATTTCCATAATTTACATTAATCATACAATACAATAAGTGTATCACATTTCTGTTAATATTGTAATATTGTAGTAAATGTCAAATTGAAAATGTTGTTCAATGCCTATATTGTGATCCATTAATATCATGCTGCTGAGGCTAACTAGTCTCTTGTTTTTCCTCCTCTTCCTTATTTTGCTCCTCAGGACCAAGTGAAGGCCCCAAAGGCATCCAAACAGAAGACAGCACAGACGGTAGCTGAAGGTGGATCCGTGGAAGGCCTTGAGCAGATAGTTGAGGGAGATGAGGGACATCCTGTCAATCTCAATTCAGATGAGGAGGTGGAGATCGAGGAGATTATTGAAGAGTCTCGTACCAAGCGCTTCCAACGCACCACCAAGCAGCAAGTGGACAACATAAAGAAAGCCTTCTCCAAAGAGAAAATGGAGAAGACCAAACTGAAGACCAAGGAGAACTTGGAGAAGACCAAGCAGAGAACCCGTGAGAACCTGGAGAAGACAAGACAGAGAACCCGTGACAACTTGGAGAAAACTAAGCACAACCTGGAGAAGAAGATTGGCAAGCTCGGGACCCGCATGACCCCCAACACGGAACGCAGGGCGAAGATGAAGAGCTCCAAAGACAAGGTGAAGAAGTCCCTTACCCCTGACCACACGGTGTATGCTCGCTCCAAGACCACTGTGTACCGCGTACCCCCCTTCACCTTCCATGTTAAGAAGATCCGAGAAGGGGAGGAGGAGGAGGTGATCCATACCACAGAGATGGAGGAAGTGTCAGAGGCTGAGGGCCAGCCAGGGGGAGAGGAGAACGGGCTGGGTGTGCATGTGGAGCTGGAGGAAGCGGAGCTGGTGCATGTAGACAGCCCAGAGATGGAGGCTCTGTTGGAGGTGACTGAGGACTCTCAGCTGGTCACGGTGGACGCAGACCACCTAAAGAAGGCCCAAAGCGAATAGAGTGTCCCAGCTCTGCAGGGCTGTGAAAGAAGAGAAGAGAAGAATGAAGAGGGAAATGGAGTGTTGATGAATGAGTTTAATCACAAGGACACAATATTAGTCGTGGGGACTTTCTAGACGTGATCACAATTTGTTTTCAGTTCTCTTTTTATTGTATCCAAAAGGGATGCCTTTCATATTTGATCCTCTTTAGCATACAAATAACAAAAACAAAACAAAAACAAAGCTCGCTTTTGAAACACGCTGCAGCCTGCTTCTTTACTCATGGCTGGCTAGACATGCAGGTCTAGGATATTTGCTGTTTGTTATTGGTTTGATAAATTGAGTGGCTATAAGAACAAAAAAAAAGGTATAAATAGTCTTTGCTATTGAGATGTAATGTATAAAATAATATCTGCCATGTATGATATGCACATTAATAAGTATGGTAAAAGGAAGTTGTTGGCAAGATTTATGTTGTAATGGATGGTTTCAGTGTTGTAATGTGCACATGTGAAACTAAAAGAAATGAAGACGTAATGACGTTTAGGCCTTCCGAAGAAATGATGAGGAACAGAGGACATTGGCCAGACGTTTCCATGACTCGATGTTTACAAAAACATTACCCCTGTTGGCACAAAGAATTAGGACATAAAGCTTATTTACTACCAATTACTCAGCACTTCTGCCAAATGTTACGATGTAATGTCTCTCACATGTCAAAGACTGAAATGTAAATGACTGAAAATAGCTGTTAATGTCTGTTAAATTATAAATTATATCAAGAAATGAAAGGAGTATTAAAATATTGTCAAATTCAATGGTATTTAAACACTTAAAGATTACACCACAGTAATCGACTGAAGTTACTGTTGTCAACTTGTGCCAATCATTTAAAATAATGATTTTTGAAGAATAGGAAGAAAGTCAATATCCTGTATGTACATTTTTTTTTATAGTACAGTGCTTTGATAAAAAGATAGTGACAAAAGTAAATATCTTTCTATTCTGGGTCCTTAATTGGTCAAAATTTCAGCCATAATGTAATGAAAAACTCATATCTAACAACAATGAAATTTTTTATGTACAGTAACTTTTGCTGCGGTGTATCTTTACAATGCATGCTTGTTAGCATGCTCACAGTTTGATCATCATTTACTGTAATGTTTTGATGTATATTCACCTTTTCATATCTTTTTGCATCTGGGCACATTGTACTCGCCAAGTTCCACATATCGCAACGCTGCACAGAGGAGAAGAAAAATGACTGTGTCACCATGGTCACAGCTCATCACAGTACATTTGCACATCCCTATTAAATTTTCCCCAAGGTAATTGCAGGCAGAAAAATGATGGTCTGAAGAGCAAGATGACAGTTTAATGACTGACTGTGTAACATGTGGAGATGCAAATGTCATCCTAAATGCAGCTGGAGAAAGACAGCAGACTGCCAGGTACTATGAATGGTGTGGCACTTTACTAAATGTCAGAACACCAGAACAGCATGATCCAGTCCACAAACGTTTTTACAGAGACCGGGTGCAATCTTGTGTACTTCCTCTGAATTATAGGAGGAATGTCCACACTGATGATAAAAAGCTGCCTCACCATGATTTCATAAAATGTTTTTATCATTGGAAGTTAGAGAAGACGATCATAGAGGATTAGAGGATGATTGGATAGCAATCAGTCTGAGTCTAACTGACAAAGGCAATGTTCAATCATTGCCAATTTTCATACATGTAAGGGAAGCACACAGAGCTCAGGACAGGAAGAAGGTGAGCATACGGCGTCCATTTTCCTCCCTAGAGACTGTATGTGACCTTGATGTGGTTTAGGCATGCAGAAGCCCAGTGTGTAGCATGGAAAACCATTAAGATAATCAATGGGCTGGGGAATGCAATTAAGGAGAGTGCTCCCTCTGAGCACAGAGCAGGGTAGAGAACAGTGGGGATTGAGAAAAAAAGTGTGTGTATGTGTGTGTGTGTTTGTGAGGTCTACAGTGTGTGCATATCATATACCCACACTGATATTTTGGTGAAACTGCAAGTTAATATTAAGAAATCCACTGCAGACTTGTGTCATCACATAGACATATAATTATAACAGAAATGTTGTTTTTTTTTTTTTTATTGAATTTTAGACAAAAAATATCTACATTGTCTTGCACACCAAACATTGAAACACTTGTAAGATATTGGTCCCTTTGTGTGTGTGTGTGTATGTGTGTGTGTGTGTTTTTGCCATCATGTACATTTTGCCCTGTTTTAAGCTATTGGTTTATAAAAAACTGACCCAGCCTGCTATAAGCATAAGGTAGTTCATGCAAAGTTTATGTAGAGACATTCTTATCAAAAGAATAAATAAAAAAGAAAGATTAGTCACACTTCTGCAACACAAGATGTGACACATAATTGCTCTTGGTGTTTATGATTCATACTCAAATAATGAAACTTGTATTTTCTGTTGTGTTTAAAAGGCATATTTTGCCTAACCACTTCAATATAAATAAAAGCTTGCTGATTAATATATATACTGCCTATTATTTTAATTTTGTTTAATTTTATGAACCTTTTATATACTTGGTTGTGTGCCAGCTGTGAGACGTAGCTTAGGTAGATCAGGCACTGAATTACAGTGGTGGAATGTAAGTAAGTACATTTACTGTATAGCATAGTACATAATATAGTAAAGTATCATTTTTAGGTGTAGTTTAAGTATTTCAATTTTATGCTACTTTGTAGCACCACTCCTCTACAGGGAAATAGTGTACCTTTTTTCTTCGCTACATTTATTTCACAGCAATAGTTACTTTTCAGATCCATATTTTATACACAAAATATTTCATGAAATATCTACCTGGACATGTACATGTCAATGAATCAGTATTAACATTTCAATAATAATAATAATATGGCTATCTATCTATCTATCTATCTATTTATCTATCTATCTATCTATCTATATAACACTCTAAATGGAACCATTTTGCACATTGAGTACTTTTACTTTTGATTCTTTTAAGTAAGTACATTTAACTGCCAATACCTGTTAATATCAGTATTACTACCTTCACTTAGCATTTTGAATGCAGCACTTTTACTTGTAATAAAGTGTATTCCATTAAGCTAAGGTAAAAACATTCATCCACCACTACTGAATTATGATCAGGAGAGAGTTCAATAATGAACAGCCCTGGTGTTATTAAACTCTTGATGACGTCAGCACTGCCAGTAACTCAGATGACTTCCAGGCTGGCTGTTCCGTCGAAGTGCACCCCCGCCCTCCGCAGCTAACGGGCTCACGGGCCTTCTCTGCGGACTTTCCGCGGGGAGGGTTTACAGCGAGGAACAGCGCGGTTGCGACAGCAGTAAACACGACGTTCTCAACCAACCTCGCCGTGAAGTCCCGCCTTCTCTGCTAATATGCTGCTTTATGATTGGCTGTAGTATGAATACCGACTAGTATTGGCTGTTAGAGGTGTCAGTAAAGTAGCTCATGGGGTTTGTCTGGCTGAAAAAACTGCAATGTAGGGGATGGGTAGGGTGACAAGGTTTGCACATACGTCGAAGAAGTGTTCCCCGTGTGACAAGATACAAACCTACGACCTATTCTAGTGTATTTTCCTTCGCTTTTGTGTGTCAGTTTTTTTTAGCAAAGTTGCTAGTGACTATTATTGTCAGTTTTGTATTGGAGAGGGTTAAAATACTGTACGGAGAAACTTTCCAAAGGAGTGAGATTCAAAACGAGACAGGTAAGCAACTAAGTTACAGCGACCTCTGCTTTTGGCATTTGTTTAACATTTTTCTTAGAACTGAGATTGAAGGTTGTTTTAATTATCATATAACAACAGAGCGTATTAAAGCATGCCTTGCTATATTGTCCATAACGTTAGTAAACTGTGTGTTTGCAGAATTGCCATTAGGCTGTAAGTTATTTATGATGGAGGAAGCATTCCGTGTCCACGGTGTTACATAAGTTATTAAAGTGATATTACTGCTTAACTCTCGCTTTTCAGTTTTTCTTCATCCTATGGGATTGATAGCGATCTTGTTAGTTATTTTTTTATATTGCGCTTGTGATTTAATTGTTTAGTTTAATAACGTTCAATCTGTCGAACAAACAGGACCTGAGCAGGAGCTCAAATTTTCACTGGGATAATTTATTTGGACGCAGTGAAATCCAGGTTATTGTTTTGTGTTTGCCTTCATTTGTCACGCCCATCTCCATCCCAGCTGCAGGCCAACATATATTACACCTGGCACTGGGATTTAAACCTCCAATTTCACGAATTTAATAGATTATAGATATTATTATTATTAAAGAAAAGAAATATATTTTTGAGATGATCAGTCCAAACCTTCATAGAATTGTATTTTTGAGATGTATGGCAGAGTTTGTTATTTAAAAAAAAAAAAAAAACATCTTAAATGCAACCAGGACCGTGCTGTGGAATAATAGTTATATGGTGTATCAGATGGGCTGATACAGTATTGGCTGTGATCACTGTATTCACGTTCAAAGCATGATTGTCATGATACATACATATATTACTTTGCTTACCAACATACACTCAGGTACTTTTTTTCTTATCATCTGTGTTAACAGGAACTATAAAAATGAAACTTGGTAGGACTACTGCTTTCTTTGTTAGTCTAAGGAAGAACTTCCTGGTTACATGATTTAAGGAATCACATTGTGCTCTTCTTTTAGAGCCGCATGCCTGCCGAGCTTTGGAAACTGGGCAAACAGCACACGTCTGGCTGGTCTGGCATATTTAATTATATTGACAAGGACTGCTTGCAGACGATGATGTAAAAGATGTCCTGTTTAGGCAAATGCACTTTGATCAATATTTGTGAAATCTGAGCATCTTCCAAGGGGCTCTCAAGGCTATCAATTTATAATGTGTGTGTGACTCAGACAAAATTTGAAAAGTTCTTTGACCATCAGCCAATTTGGTTTAGACTTTGTGGATCCCATGAATGCATGAGCTTACCATCTAAATGAACTTGTTAGATAGTTCAACTCAATGCCAAACATGATTTAAAATACATTTCTGTGACTTTGCACACTCAAGTCCTTGATAATCATGCATAATTCTCACAGAAGCTCTGTGCCATATGTCGGAGCAGTCCAGCCATTTGACACAGGTGGTGAGCCTATTGGATTGAATTTATTGGATTGGGGATTGTATGAAATTACAAACTAATGAGGTTTGAAAATTGAACTTAATGAACCTTTTGGCCTTCATTTTCCTTTTCTGGACTGGGTTCTTAGTTTACCTGAGAAAGGAAAATGAATACCAAGTTGAGGCATTGGCTCTAAATATGGATGCTCTTCTAAGTTTTAGTAAGCGAAACAGAAATCCAAAATTTACCTGCAATAGAAAGTAGAAGACCCTTATTCAGATGATGAATAAATGAAATGTGTTCTCACAGTTTCGGTGATGACTCAGCTGCTATTTAGTGTTATTCTCTTAGGGTTTTCACATGCCCAGAAATACACACCATGCAGACGCACCTTTTTCACAAGTCAGTGAAAGAGGAAGGTTTGTCATATGAAAACTGTCACGTTTGAGTTATGTGCCTTGCGATGTCCCTGAGAATAATTGTTTTAACCGAATTGTTCTGGTTTGCTTCTGGATACTGACATGATTCAGATGAAACTTAGCAGACATATCGATGTTTCAGATTACCCTAAATCAATTAATAGATGAGATGGGACCTTATACTGAGTTACCAGTTGATGGGGTACACCTTTACAATCTTGTACAGTCTACTACAATAGACTGTTCTCACAGTGGACATTTAAAGTTGCCGCTAATGCAACAGATGCCACTAATGACATTAATCGACATGGTACTTGTGATTGTCACAGGGCCCTGGGATAACGCATACTGGTTTGCTGGGATTGTTTACTGGCCCACCTAAATTAGTGAAATCATCATTAAAGTTATAAGTTACACATGTGCTTTTTAAACGTATACATTTTCAGAATGTCAGCTGTGATGGAAAGCAGACTAAAACTTTACAATAAATGCTATTTTTGTAAAGCTTTTTCAGTTTTGTTGACATTGTGGTGAATAAGACTTGATTAACTTTATGATAGTTATCAAGGCTGTGGTTAGTGGTGGTGTTGTATTGAATTACATTATAGTGAGAGGAGTATCTAATAGCGGATAGCTCTAATAGGATTCTCTTAATTTATGGGGATATACAAAACATCAAGTGTAAACTAATCAATAAGGAGGTATGAGTGGTAATGAGTACAATGTGAGTGATGCAGAAACATGGACAGATGTAGAATGCAAATTTAGGTCTTAACATTTTGAAAAGTGTGTGGAAACAGCAGTATATTTGATATTTGTGCTTTGTGTTAGAAAGAACAATATATTCGCTCTTAGAAACAGAAAGCAAAGTCTAGTTTCTTGTTGAGAAAGTGTTTGAATCATCATTTACCAAGGATCGGAGCTTTGATAAATGTCTCTTCTTGCATCTAAATTCTTCACTGTTTACTGCACAGCACAGTATTGTGTAATATCATGTCACTGTACAACTAACTACGTCAGACTTTGGTTGATAATGCAACACTATTAAAATGTTATGCAAGAGGCTTAAATACAGGCTTCAGTCGAAATTATTTACTTGGTCAGTCTTTTTAAAATGGATGCTGAAGGTGAAGCATTCTGCTGGATTGTCAAGAGTGTCTGGTTATTGTTAGTGTACAGTCAAGAGCCCTCTGGGGGACAGCGTAGTCTGGTATTGGTAAGATGAGAGGACTAACAGAATCTGCCATGTGGATCTGATGGATAACAGTGTTCCATGCAAGCAGCTGAGTGAGGATTAATAGGAGTATATTGGACAAGTTGGATTTGGCTCCTCAGAAAATGATAACAACCGAGTCTTAAAGTATGTTTGGGGGGAATATGTTTCTCTTGTTTCAAATCCATACCTACCAATATCTTTTCAAGAACAAAGAAAAGGAATCGTGTTAGTCATCGTTTCAATCAAACAAATATAGGGCAAGACCTCAACCAAAGATCTTTAACTCCTGCTCGCTTAGAGAGTTGACAGCTGTTTATGTCGTCTATATCTCTTGTGGGAGGCGTAGTGTTCCGCTGAACAGGAAGTAACTCTGCTTAATAGGAAGCCTCATAAGAGCCTGTCATCATTTTCAGAGAAAAAATCTAACATTTAGCCATTTCCCTTTTGTGAGTGTGAAAGTTACTCTGTTTAGGCAGTGTTACAGTGTTGTTGCTCATTATCAGTCTGTGCTTTTCACTTTTTTACGTAGGTTTTAGGAGGTGTATGTCAGGATGGCCCAGTGGAACCAGTTACAGCAGCTGGAGACCAGGTATCTGGAGCAACTCTACCATCTGTACAGTGACAGCTTCCCCATGGAGCTACGACAGTTCCTTGCCCCCTGGATTGAGAGCCAGGACTGGTGAGAAATAATTAAATTCCTAGGCTCTGTTCTGAAAGCACAATTGTTGCTCCTGTTTTCTAACATAAACCATTACATTGCTTTTATCCTCCATTCCCTTCAGGCTGGCAGTGAGCCACTCACCATGACTTGCTAATAATTTACTTTGCAGAAAGCTATTGTGTTTTAGCACATCGTCCCTACCTTCCTTATTATGCTTTCTTCTTCCCTCATGATACCATTACAGGGATCTCATGCATATCTTGTATCACACTGCACCTGAACAATGCTGTGTTGAGTGTTTTTTCTTTTTTGTAAAAGGCCAAATTAAAAAAATAAACTAAAGAGGTTATGTTTGCAAATGTCCAGTCAGTTAGTTAGTTATTTATCTATCTCACAAAATGCCCAAAATGTGTGACTGAAATTTGTTGCCTCAGTGAGGCCATAGGCCAAGTAACAAGTGATTAATTTATTGCAGATAGCAACAACATTTGGCATCCAGCAAAATGCTTTTTACCCCCGAGTAGTCTCTCTCATGCAGGGTACAGAATTTTTTTGAATGTCACTGGATGTGAAGTGCCGAGAGTTGAGCTTTTACCGACTCTTAAAAGGAAATATAAATCATCATAACCTGATTACTTTATCCTTTCCTTTACAAGGGCTTACGCTGCCAATAAGGAATCTCACGCCACACTGGTTTTCCACAACCTCTTGGGAGAGATAGACCAGCAGTATAGCCGTTTCCTACAGGAGAACAATGTACTCTACCAGCATAACCTGCGCAGGATCAAACAGCATCTTCAGAGCAAGTACTTGGAGAAACCGATGGATATTGCCCGCATTGTTGCCCGCTGCTTGTGGGAGGAACAAAGGCTGCTGCAGACTGCCACCTCTGCTGCACAGGTACAGAATGCTATAACAATCTAGTTCCAGGCTTTACATTAAATTTTAAAGAGTTTCAGTTTATGAATTGTGATGTAGTACACCTTTTTAAAGCAAATCATATACACATATCAATCGGTAATCAGGTCATTAACAGGTATGTGTTAGTACAATGGCTCTTAATCTTAGTATACTGTATCTTTTGTTCTTTATCAGGATGGCCAGGCAGCCCATCCCACTGGCACTGTGGTGACAGAGAAACAGCAGATCCTGGAGCACAATCTTCAAGACATCAGGAAGCGAGTGCAGGTTAGTCTTAATTTAGTATTTGAATGTGCGGCACCAAGGATAATGAACACTACCGTACCTTGATGTAAGTTGTCCATCTTGACATATTATCATCTGCTTTTCTACAGGATATGGAACAGAAGATGAAAATGCTTGAGAACTTGCAAGATGACTTTGATTTCAATTACAAGACATTGAAAAGCCAAGGAGGTATATTTTAATTAACTTTTTTTTTTTTAGCTTTAGCAGTAATATTGATGTTGGGAACATTTTTAACTCAGTCTCAGATAAACATTTATGATTTTTTTTTTAAATCAACCTTCTGGTATATATTAAATGCATCTAATTTGTTAGCTAACCTATGACATGGCCACTCTCTTTCCAGAGTTGTCCCAGGACCTAAATGGGAATAGTCAAGCAGCTGCTACCAGACAGAAGATGGCTCAGCTGGAGCAGATGCTCAGCGCCCTGGATCAGCTCAGGAGGGTGGGTGTCTACACCTGACTATCATCTTTGCAACGGCAGAGGGATTTACGGATAATAATTTTTAAACTTCGATAAAAACAATAGCACAGTGTGCAGAAGTAAAAATACCAGGCATGTCGATCATATTTACTTCTACTTAATGTATGCTTTGCTGGTTGTCTTGTAGCAAATTGTGACAGAGATGGGAGGCTTGCTGACTGCCATGGATTATGTACAGAAGAACCTGACAGATGAAGAACTGGCAGACTGGAAGCGAAGACAACAAATCGCCTGTATTGGAGGTCCGCCTAACATCTGCCTGGACCGGCTGGAAACATGGTAACAAGGGAATTTTAAGTTTATTACACAGTTTATTCAATAATATCTGTTGACCACATATGGTCAAGATGTTGCTACAAACTGTAAAAAGCGCAGGAAAGTTTTCGTCCTAAAATCAACAAGAGTCATAATAAAAAGTGTGATTATGATTAAAGTGTCCAGCAAAGTATTCATGGTTGTTTTTTATTCCAAAAATAGAATATTTTGGCTCTTGCACTGACTCTGCACTCGGTCTCTTTTGGTCAACTATAAGCATGATTTATCTTGTACAATGTTTGACTGGAACTGGATATTATTTTCTATACAGGATCACATCCTTGGCTGAGTCCCAGCTCCAGATTCGTCAGCAGATCAAGAAGCTGGAGGAGCTTCAACAGAAGGTGTCTTACAAAGGAGACCCCATCATCCAGCACCGGCCTGCCCTTGAGGAGAAGATCGTGGACTTGTTCAGAAACCTCATGAAGAGGTACTGCATAGGATGAATCTAGTGTTATTATGAGCTGCATGGATGTTCATTCTTGACCTTTGGGAACAATCAATGGTGAAGGAAATGTAATCTCAAAGTTCCATGCACTAATAATCCAAAGCTTTCAACAGCATATCATGGTCTTCATTCTGTAAATGGAATTGACTCTGATGTAAAGTTCACGCTTTGGTCACGCGATGACATCAGAGCCAACTCCATTTACTGAATGAAAATAGTAACATGCAATTGAAAGCTCTGAATCATTTGTAAGTGAAACCTTTGACCTAAGATTCTCACCACCTTATTATAATTGTTGCTGGAAATCTTTTCTGAGATACGATCCACTCTATCCACTCTTTCTTCTAGTGCTTTTGTGGTTGAAAGACAGCCTTGTATGCCCATGCATCCAGACAGACCTCTGGTCATCAAAACAGGAGTGCAGTTCACAAACAAAGTCAGGTAAGATGCTGGCTTTTAACACTGAACTGAACAGAAACAACATGTGTAATTTCATACCTTTTTTGTGATGGAGGGTGCAAGAGTTACATCATCGTGTATCCTAATTAGTTTTTTACAGAGAATATTTTTATTCTTACTTTTCCAGGCTACTGGTGAAATTTCCTGAACTCAATTACCAGCTGAAAATTAAAGTTTGCATTGACAAGTGAGTTTTTTGTTGTTGTTCTAACGTTAAACAGTAAGTCATCACATGTGTTTGACTGAAAACCTTAGAGGAAAATACTGATTTACTGATTTCAACTGTGTATTTTTCAGGGAATCTGGGGATGTCGCTGCAATTCGAGGGTAAACTTCAGTTTTTTTTCAAGCCCGAGCATGTACTGTACACTATTTTAGAACAGCGTCTCACTTTCTGCCTTCAATTTCTTAGGTCACGAAAGTTTAACATCCTTGGCACCAACACAAAAGTTATGAATATGGAGGAGTCAAACAATGGTAGCCTGTCAGCAGAGTTTAAACACTTGGTGAGTTATCGAGCTGAAACACTAAGTGCTAGACAGTGATGAGGTTCTCTGATAAAAGCCTGATACGGAGTACTAACTTCCTGTTTGTTACAGACCCTGAGAGAACAGAGGTGTGGCAATGGTGGCCGGACCAATAGTGATGTAAGTACTATTTCTATTGCTTGGTGGAATAGTCATAGTAAATGGCGGTAAATGTAAATCATTGCTCAAATTGTTTGTTGGCGATAGCTGTATTATATGTGTAAGAATGATAGGTTTTGGTTTAACTACTTCAAGAAAGATTTCTTGACCCCTGATTTACATAATCAGTGTGTGAAATTTGATTTTTGAATAATCTGCTCTGTTTAGGCCTCTCTGATTGTCACAGAAGAGCTCCATCTTATCACTTTTGAGACAGAAGTCTATCACCAAGGCTTGAAGATCGATCTGGAGGTCAGTACC
This sequence comes from Thunnus thynnus, assembly GCF_963924715.1. Classification (NCBI taxonomy): domain Eukaryota; kingdom Metazoa; phylum Chordata; class Actinopteri; order Scombriformes; family Scombridae; genus Thunnus; species Thunnus thynnus. The sequence continues at coordinate 8,810,871 of NC_089533.1, read as the reverse complement.
ACGTCTCTGTGTCTTGAACTTGGAGGTGTAAGTAACGACGTAAGTCACCAGACAAATTAGTCATTAATAAAATCCTCCACCTCCAGAGACTGTCACCTCCCCTGCTTCTAAATAGGATGTTACTTAAAGACAAACCAAGTTTGATTTTTACAACTTTCCCCAATCCTCCGTGGGCGTCCCTCAAACCTCTTATGTTCCATTCACAAGTGTGTGACCTGTAGTCAAAACACAACAAGCTCTGTCAATCTCAGAGAAGCATCTGGTGTCTGTGACAGAATGACTTTTCTCTTTATGGCAAAACAAAGACCTCCCTCAGATTTATGGTATTTACTTGTTGTGAGGGCAGGCTAAAAGACAAGTTAGCTTGCATTGATAGTCAAAAGATGCAATATTCCTATTGTTGACTGGCTAACCTTTTCTATTTCAGGGGTGTGTATATCTACAGAGTGGTTATTCTGCTGCCTGGTCATATTTTTATTATAATATTATATTAACATCATACAATTCATTTGTGAGTTAACTATGTCATACTTTAAATCCTGATCGGGTGTGATGTCTGCATGGGTAACTGAAGACACGACAACCCTTACTTCAACATATCTTGTGTTAAGAACAGAGCAGAAGTAATGAGAGGATGAAGTAATATTGCAAGAAAACATACTGAAACATAGACAGACATAGAGGAAGCAGAACATTTTTGCATCAATATACAAGCGTAAATGTCGGCAAGGAATAACAAACACTTTTTAAGAGAAGAAGATACAATAAACCATATTGTTACTAATTTCCCCTCTGTTTTCACAGACTCATTCACTGCCTGTGGTAGTCATTTCAAACATCTGCCAGATGCCCAATGCTTGGGCTTCCATCCTGTGGTACAACATGCTCACTAACCACCCAAAGGTGAGACAGCACCCTCTGGTGGAACGGGGCTGAACTATGCTGACTTCACTCACAATGGGGAGAATGTTTTACACATTACAATTGTAGTTCTGTTTGTTGTGGAAAAATTAGATGTTTTAAAATATGTTGGGTGTCTGTCTGTCTTTGTACAGAATGTGAACTTCTTCACCAAGCCACCAGTGGGGACGTGGGACCAAGTGGCTGAGGTGCTAAGCTGGCAGTTCTCCTCCACCACCAAGAGAGGCCTGACCATTGAACAGCTCACCACACTGGCTGAGAAATTACTAGGTGAGATGAAATGCCTCTAAAGTGTCCAAAAGCTTTTAACCAGCCATTGTGTCGTATACTAATGTGTGATATCATTCTTTAATTGTCCACCTAGGGCCTTGTGTCAACTACTCTGGCTGTCAGATCACCTGGGCCAAGTTCTGTAAAGTACGTCACCTATTGTACCAACCACATATGGTTCAACCCATCTTATGCCATTCTGTTGCTTCGGTGTGAGTTTATTTGTTCCTTCCTCTTTCCAGGAAAACATGGCTGGCAAAGGTTTCTCCTTCTGGGTGTGGCTGGACAACATTATTGACCTGGTGAAGAAGTATATCCTGGCATTGTGGAACGAAGGGTGAGACGCCACCCTTTGTTTACAGTCAAGTATTTGAGCGGTCACTGGAACGGTCTGGTCAAGAGTGGATATAAAACTAGAAGCTAGGTAATCCTGACTTAAACATTTCAAATGTATTTATCTGACTTTCCTTTCCTCTCTTCAGGTATATCATGGGCTTTATCAGTAAGGAGAGGGAGAGGGCCATTCTTAGTCCAAAACCTCCCGGCACTTTTCTGCTGCGCTTCAGTGAGAGCAGCAAGGAAGGAGGCATTACATTTACATGGGTAGAGAAAGACATAAGTGGTATGTATTTAAGGGTCTCCTTTTTAGTATCTGATAACAATTTTCAGGATCTATTTTCTTTTTTTGACACTGAGCTACCTTGTGGTGTTTATAGGAAAGACCCAGATCCAGTCAGTGGAGCCTTACACCAAGCAGCAGCTCAATAGTATGTCTTTTGCCGACATCATCATGGGCTACAAGATTATGGATGCCACCAATATCCTGGTTTCACCGCTCGTCTACCTCTACCCCGAGATCCCCAAAGAGGAAGCTTTTGGAAAATACTGCAGACCAGAAGCAGCTCCTGAACCTGAGATGGGAGGAGACTCTACGAGCAGTAAGTCACTTGTTCCTGGTATAGATGCAGATTAACAGAACAATAGAGTCTTTATTGTCAGCATTTTTTTTTTGATAAAACTTTTTTTTTTCTCCCCTCAACAGCTATTCAGCCATACTTAAAGACAAAGTTCATCTGCGTTACCCCGTAAGTATCTATTATTTCCTGATCTTTCAGTTATCAATATATACATGGAGATCTCTTGCCACCATCGCCAGACATTGACTTATGTTAGCTTTTATGACTCACTGGGATGTTGTCTTTTATTAAGACAGAAGATTCTCTCTGTTCTCAAAATCTATACTTCCTTTTTAAGTTTTTTTTTTGGTGTGAGACAAGTGTTGCCAAATAGTCAAAAAAAGGAGAACAAAGCCGATTTCAGTCTGACAGTGAGTTATTATTGTTGTCTTAGGACCCATGAGCCTCTTCAGACTAAGTATTGTTTACCAAGATAAATCTGTAGTCAATTTAGACAGACTGCAGTTCATGTCTCATCATCTATTCTCAGCATCCAGCCGGAAAAACCAACCTACTCAAGATGATACATCTACTCTTAATCTATATAACAAGGAGGTTGTGTATTGTTGCGGCTCTCGCTACCACCAAATGTTGCTTAAGCATTTAAACTCCAAACGGTGTGTTTTTAGTTGAAGTTACACCAAAATTTAGAGCTGTTCATGTGTGATCAGACACAAAACATTTTGCTGCTAATATGAAAAAGTCCAATATGACAATAAAAATCAATATAGCAACAAAGCAGCAACCTCAACGCTGACTGTATGCAGAATATTAGGTTTGTAAAACTAATATTTAATTTAGAAATGTAAAGAATAGATGAGTTACTAAAATGAAGTATGGAGTCTGAGTTCATGTAGCTTTTCTTAATGCCATATATTACCTGAAGGGCATCCTCAACTGTATTTGTATTGGATATCTGGACTAATCAATAATAAATGAGAAAGAGGAGGATCAGCTGCAGGTGAGTTTGATAGGGAGAGGTCGACTGAGATCATAAGGGGTGTACGCACAGGCCAGTCAGCCATGTGTGCTTTGGTTGGTAGTGGGTTTAATGGCGTGCTGGTGCGTTGTGAGGTTTGCTCAGTGAGATCCTGACCTGTCTCCGTAGGTGTCCCTCCGTGTTCATGGACTTGCCGGACAGTGAGCTGCTTGGGAACGGATTCCCAGGGTAGGCGCTCGGGGGGAGGTGGCATGTAGGGCTGTGTGTGCATCTTGTCACTTTGTCTGTGTGTTTGATGGGGTGGGGGGTTTTTCAAGGACATTGGTGCAGTTCAGTTCCCCCACCTACGTAATTCCTGTTTTTGTTTCTAACTCACAGGCACTTTTCCTCGTTCTAATACTAGAGCATCTGCCTGCCATTCATCAGTTTTTCATTTGGTTCAGGTCACACTCTTGTTTCCCAGACATTTTTTGTCATCATTTTCTTTTTTACTCATTAACCTCTGATGTGTGTATTAAACAATGCAGCAGTCCTTTTGTTTTTACTTGTGGTAGATGTGCGGTCGGTTTGATGAAGACAAACACTGATGTAAACAAGTTAATAGGTGACTGTTAAGATATCAGTTGTGGTCAAGTGGGATGACAAAGATGTTGTCACAGTAGTGACATTGAAAGTAAAAGTACTTCTTCTGACGCAGACAGGAATGTGTGTGTGATGTGTGTGTGGTGTGTGTGTTTATTTCAGTTTGTAATGAGTAAGTATACTTTTTTTTTTTTTTTTAACATATTGTGTTTTTTGTTTTTTTACAGAACAAACTCTGGAAACACCAGTGACCTGTTCCCAATGTCACCTCGCACCCTTGATTCCCTGATGCACAACGAAGCAGAAGCTAATCCAGGACATTTGGGTGAGTCCATTTCAAACATACTACCCATACGTACGTATTTGTACTTCCTCAAATTTGGTCCTCTCAAAGATACAAGTACAAGAACACAAGCGTACACCGCAGAACCTGAGCTAATATTAATGTTTGGATTTGGATTTTCCTCCACAGAATCACTCACTTTGGACATGGATGTAGCATCGCCTATGTGAAGAGATTTTTCAAGTTTCTTTCTTTCGTAGATTACTGTGTTTGGATTTAATTTTATGTTGTGATAGAGGATTTGATGATGATTTCCCTCTGCCACTGTACACACAGTCTGCCCTGTACATTTGTACTTTTTTTCCCTGTTCTTGTGTAAAATGCCTCGGTCCTACAAGACACACAAAGTTCAATGATTTTGATTTTAGAAAGACTTGCCACTCCTTTAGACTTTCTTATAGTTTTATGTTATTATTACTGTTATTACTGTTGATACTGACTTATTGTATTTCAAGCAGCATCTTACTCTTATCCAGTACTTCATAGATGTCTTTACATACAGTACATTTAATTATCTGAAAATTTATTTTTTTGAAAACATTGTATTTTTGTGTTATTGACTTTTAAAACTGTTGAAAAATTTATGTGTTGTGCTTTTCTTTGCATGAGAAAAATGTAAAGAGAATAATTGTTATATAAGCTATGCCGCTTTGAAAATGTACTTTGACAGGTTTCGATGCATTTAATGGTCTTTTTCAATATGTTATTTTTAAATCCCTGCCAAATGTAATATCCCATGTGTTCCCCATTTTAAATGGTTTCTGTTTCATTTATTATTATTTTTACACAAAATGGAGTATTTCTTACTCACAGCCACACATGAAGCAGAGAGAAGAATAGACAACAGAACTCTGGTAAAAAAATTTTATCACAGTATTGTGAGCAATCACGAGATAACCTGTCAAAGTGGTGCTCTTAAAATATTTTTGTCAATCCCCCCTAAATACTGTAATTTGTGATTACATGCATTGCACTTACTTTTGAAATTCGCTGTTTTAATCTTTTTTTCTTGTGCCTGAATTTACCTGATATGATCTGAAATGTGATGTAAATCATTTTCATGACAGTTTAATTTAGGACTGACTTGTTATTGAAAATAACCATGGATGTGAACGAATATTTCACTCTAACAGAGTGTACAGAATAAGGTGTGTAGTAGTTGAATTTTAAACTTTCATACTGTTGATTAAACCCCGTCAGTTTAGTTAAACCACACATTGCCTGCCATGCCATGAAATTCTCCTCTGTGATGTCATGTCAAAGAGGGTTTCTGTAAAATATGCTGTAAGTATTCATTATTTGACAGAAGGCAATAAAAACAAGTTAGCACTAAAAGTAGTCTATTATTAATCTGTGTAATTATTGACATTCAATTAAAATATACAGTACCAGCATCATAATAGCGTCTGACAACTAAGAAACGGTTTTTGCAGTTGTGTAATGCGATGGCAACATCACATTATATACAAATAAATAATGTATATCACCATGGCACTGTGTAAACAGGAAGATACTGTATGTAAATTACTGGTGGACTCAAACAAACAGAATATCAAATAGACTGGCAACACCGACAGGGACAATAATTCATAACTTATTAAACACAGCCAGTTAAAAACAGCTGTCTGCTTAACTCCATGTTTGTGGTCACTAGTATGAAGGGCAAATTAAGATTCAACATGATGGAACAAACTGAAGTAGAAAAGACTCCCTGTGATTGGTAACCTGGGTCATGATTGCTCGAGCATTATTGTTGCAATCGGTGTTGAAATATTGGATTTTTAAATGAGTCACCTAATTATGAATGATTTTTTAGTTGATATGCTAACCAACCCCTACACTTGGTATTTTAACCTTGAGTCATTCCTACAACCTTATAGAATACTTTGGCACTGCATATGCAACATGTTTAAGATGTTAGGTGCAGATACCAGATCAAACAATGCTGGATGTGGAAATTACTGCTTATGGATCAAGAGTCTGGACACTGTTGCTGCTCAACTGGATGAGAAGTGACAAGCTGAAGTTGTTGAGCCCAGCAATCCCAGTCTAGCAAACAGACATTAGAGGACTTTGTTGTCAAAAGATAGTGTAACAGAGTTAAAATACGGTATGTTTTATTGGAGCAAACCATTCTTAGGGGAAATAATGTGCTGAAAGGCACCAATTTAGATGAGAAACCAACATCAACAAGTGATAAAGATGTTATCTGAATGCAGAATTTAGGGCTCCTGTGGGTCTTGCGCAACCTATTCACTGTAAAATGAAACTTACAACAAAGCAAAGTTCAAAGTATAATAATATATGCTACATTTTTTTTTTTGCACTGAACTTGTGAAAATAAGGCATTTGACAAGAAATTTGTTGGGTCCTTGCATGTGCAAAGATTAAATATAAATTCAGTGGAGAAGTCCCATTTTTAACTGTTGTTGGTGGAAACAGCGATCAAACATACTCATTGTTCTTTTTTTATTGGTATTTTAAACATAATGAGAAAAGAAAACAAGATCCTATGAGATTGAAAGTGTGTCAGATGTGATGATGAGCAATTCTATTGTGAGTGGGGCCGGAAAACTCTCATTTCTGGGATTTGAATGTTACATACAAGAAGTGGACTGACATCACACTTCCTATTTTCAATTTGAGTCCAACAAAAACAGCATTGATGAGAGATCTCTAAACACATGATTACTGGACTTTCCTGACTGGAAACTCCATTTTTGTGTGTGTGCAGCTCCACTGCATCTTAAGCTCTAACAGCACTGATGTGACTGCTGGGATTCCCACAGGTCCTCTGGAGAGTATGTGACAGCTGAAATAAAGCAGCTAAGCAAACAGAGGCAGAAGGAAGCAGTTTCTGCATCACTGGGTCTCTGCCTTGCTCTGCAGAGCTTGCTTACTCTCGGTCTCGTGTGCCTTGTTCGTCTGGGTGCTAGGAAATGGTTTGAGAAGACGAGGGGGTGTGGAGATGTACAGCTATTACTGTCAGCAGCTGCTGACTCAGCTGTCTGAGGAAGCAACTGTCACCCTTCAATTCTGGGCTGCAGCCAATTAATCTGGAGAATCGATGAAGCTTCAACAGGGCACAGTGCGGTGACTGGCTTGGTTGGATGTGTGTGTGTGTGTGAGAGAGAGGGGGGGGGCGAGGGGGGGGCTGCTGATAAATGATGCCTTTTTGACATGGAAGTAGTAAAATGAAATGAAGTCATCAATTTCTGCAACAAGACGGGGGACTTTTTGGATTAGTTACAGTCAGCAACAACATCCAAAATGAACTTTTACCTATTTGTTCATTTGTGACAAAGTCATGACATCAACAGATGAGACATAGCATGACATATATTTCCACAAACGATGTACTTCACAGGTTTAACATGAGTATTGTCCTCTTCACTCCACTATTATCTTATCGGCTTACTTGTTACTTTGCAGATAACCTTTTTACATTTAAAACATATGATACACTCATAATATGACAGCATGTCACAGTTTAAACTCCCCAATATGATGCAGTTGTCAGAATTACGAATATCTGTAGCCTATCACCTAAAACACTCTACTCTTCAGTGTATCAGCTATTTATTTATATCTCTTTGGGCTAAAAGGTCTTCCAACACTCATCATACCTCAAAATGTAAACTTTTACCTTTGATGCACATTTATTGCTAATTTTCTAAAGCAAAAATATTGATTACAGGGTTTTAAACTTGTAAACGGAGTATTTTCCAGTTCTTTTATTTAAGTCAAGGATTAAAATACTTCCCCACCACTGCACAAAGCACCACTCATCAGGTCAATGAGGACTATAATAATCCTACTATAATCCTCGTGTGTGGCTGTATAGGTTCAGTGAGGTAACAAAGAAACAATAAAACAAGATGAGATATATGAATGGCTGATACATTTTTCTGCTTTTTGTTTTGTTTTGTCTCACGCAGTGAATACAGTATGTGACTCTCTTTGCTGGACGAGTCTCAGGCAAACATTTCATTTTGGCATGTTTATCTTTGCTCTCTGCCATTTCATTTATCTCTCTCTCACTCTGTGTGTGTGTGTGTGTGTCTGTGTGGTGTGTGTGTGGGTGTGTGTATGTGTGTATTTGTGTGTGCCTTTCTCAACCCAACAAACTGATAATGATTTGACAATTAAATAAACTAATTAATACAAAATCAATTACATAATAAAACATATAACCATCTAATAAAAGCTTATGTACAGTGATGGGAAAACCCAACTGAAAAACACAAACCTTTTTCCTATGTCCATGCCTGAATCTGCGTGCATATTTATTTATTTATTTATTTGAACACATTTGAAGTTCAACAGTTGAATTAAACTCAGTTTTGCACCAGAAGGTGTCGCTATTCTCCAGATGGCGGAAGGTAGACAGATTTGGGAGCGATGCTGCACGACATGGAGTTGGATTGAAGATTTACTGAAGGCTACAGTAGATTAGACTTAATCTAATCAACCTATCTGCTCATAACTATGTGCAGCAGAGAACAGCTTTGATCACAGCAAGTCAGAGAAAAGTGAGTCCGAGCTTAATGACCCGCAGCAATATGAAAGCAATTCAACTCAACGCTCTCTCCCATGTGTTTATTTATTAGTAATTTATTCATTTATGTACCACATTTTTTATCATTATTATTATTTTATTATATGTTGTTGTTATTTTTCTTTATTTTTACTTTTGTATGAATGCATTTATCAATGTTTAGTATAGCCTACATAGTCTTTTAAAATGTTTTAAAATCAAAACATTTTGTATATGACATTAAGCATAGACTACCAGACAATGTGCACAGAAATCAATGAAATAAGATAAAATAAAATAAAACAAGAAGTTTCAGTAGGCTAGATTACAAGTTATAGATTTTTTTTCTATTGTTAACTTACAGAAATAGTTCATCTATTTAAAGACTGTATGCAGCATTAGTCCCAAATCAATCATCACTAGCACAGAAATCAACAACAACAACAACAACAAAAAAAACTGTGTTGCTCTTCACAGACATGCGAGAACCGCCGGAAGTGGGCGGTTTGTCAGAGAGAGAGAGAGAGAGAGAGAGAGAGAGAGAGAGAGAGAGAGAGAGAGAGAGAGAGAGAGAGAGAGAGAGAGAGAGAGAGAGAGAGAGAGAGCAGTGAAGTGTGAGGCGAACAGTTGGAAACTAGACGACTGACGGACTGACTGAGAGATTCCTGCTGTGGGGTTGCTCACGTCGCTGCAGCCTCTCCCTGTATTTTATGAGAAAGGACAGCAGCGCCACAGTCGCTCCACAGAGGTAAGTGTGTCCACTTTTTTTTTCTCTCTCTCTTTTTTTTTTTTTTTAAATGTGTTTGAATGGTGTTTTGTGCTGAGTGTGTGTGCACACGGACGTCCTCGTCTCGTTTCTCTCTGACGGTCCCCGTTGCGAAAGAAATATTCTGACAGCGCTTTGTAAACAAACTGCGAGTGCGGCAGCGCTCCTCCGCCTCTAGACGCTGCACATACAAGACTAGTTCGGATTAATGTCATGACACAGGCTATATGTGTTGGATTTTTTGTCTCTGTTACTTTTAATTAAAATATCTTTGTAGTTTTATTAACCCAACGGGGGTGAATCAACAGGCAGGACACCCTGCGCAGACGAAGGAGTCCCTGTAGTGTCTCTATAGTAATACGTAGCTATACAGCGTGTCTGTGCTGCCTGTCTGTTTACTGTCACCTTTTCTTAGGTTATTTGTTAGCACTTTTAATCTCTTGTGTTGTCTATAACAGCCAAATGTCAAGCGAGCTTTATGGCATGTGGCGATACGGTGTCCTCACTGCTATTATTATTATGGAACTATATAAGGACTGACTGTCATCTGTCCAATATGTGTAAGTTTGTGTATAGCGGTAAGCCTCTGTTTCAGCCTTGCATACATCCAATCTAACCTACATGAGGCATGAAGTCTCAGAAGAGGTGAAATAAGACCATGAAGACAAGCAGAAATGAGCCGTAATAATAGGCGTTAGACTGCGCTCTGGAGTCTAATAAAGTGTAATTGGTATGTTTCAAAAGTGTCACAGGTGAAAGCCTGCTGAGGGCTTTTGTTCAGTGACAGACTCTCTGGTACTGCAGCATGTTCAAGGCTTATGTCCTGCTGATAATGGAAAGTACCTTACTTCTTTCTACCTTTGCTCAAATATTGTACTCAAGTGTAAAATTTTCAGGTACTTCAGTTGGGGATTTCCATTTTTCTGGGAATATTATACTTTTACTTTTTCATTTCAGAGAGAAATTTTGTACTTTTTACTCCATGACATTTATCTGACTGCTATAGTTACTTTGCAGGTAAATACTTAACATGCAAACACACAATAAGTTCATAAAAGTTACTAAAATTGTGGCATTGAGGCCTTTTGTTTAAACTACGTCACAGTTTATGAAGTAATGTCATGTGGACCAGCTACAATATAATTTACTGCTTGAATATTTTTATACACTGCTGATCTCTGTGTTATAAATGCCAGAAATAGAAATAATATATACATTCCAGGCAATGTTACACATATTTCTTTGAAAAAGCATGTCTATTAGAAGAATGTAGGGATGACTTCATACAAATACAATTTAAAAACAACTATAAAGTACAATAAGGTCACTGAGTACCACATACAGTTGCAGTCCATATGGCAATACTGGAGATTTCCAAGAAGATATATTGAATACTTTAGCCCTAAAAGAAATGTTCATTATGAATTTGAAAGGTTTGATTGATTGGTGATAGATCAGGAGTAAATTTGGTGATTCCGAACAGGTCTCACTTTAAATGTCCTAAATATATATTACTGTAAAACAACAGGATGAATTGTTTCTTTGCATTATTGCCTAGAATGGCGAGTTGAAAAAGCATGAAAATAATGGTTCATAAAGGTCATTACAAAGCCAACTGTCAAAGCTGCAACACCTGACTCCTGAATCAAGACCCTGGTGTTTGTGCTTGCATACAAACAGAATTGAAATGTCACTAACGCTTTGATGCTTCTGTGTCATTTCCAAGAATACGGTGTATTGTGCGTGTATCTTTGTGTCCTTGTGTATTTGTGGGTGTAGAGATGAGCTCACCTGCAGCGATTGCAAACTCCCGTTATGCATCCTTTGTCATTATGTTGCTCTGTGAATGCTAAGTTGCTCCGATAAGACTTGTGTGTGTGTGTGTGTGTGTTTTCCTTTGGATACACTAGCTATATTTCTTGCTGGAGGTGACTTTCCCTTGTTGCTCTTAGTGATTGAGAATTACATGTTGTGATAATGACTACTGCCCACTGGGATAACATCCCTCCTTGAGGCTGCTGTGTGAAAAAGTTCAAAGGAGCCTCTTTGAGTCCTTTCTCCTCAACACAGAAATAGGAATTGTGAGTTTGGTGACACCTTCCTGTGTTTGGCTTCAGGCTGGGTTTTCAGCAGTCCTGAAATTAGCTGATTAATAAAAAAAAACAAAAAAACAAATTAAATCAATTAATCCTATTTGTCATTTATGAATATTTGTGGGAATTGAATACCTTTGCATTTTGGACTGTTTGTCAAACAAATGAAGCTATCAGAAGACATCACCTTGGACTCTGGGAAGTTGCAATAGGAATTTTTAGCTTATCTTTTGACATTGTATAGACTGATCTTTCACTTTCTTAGTTTATGACCCAAGAACCTAATTTGGCTCTTGTCACAATGACAAGCCTTAAGAATAATTTCTCTTTTTCAGTTCTCTTTTTATCTTCTCTTTTGTTGGTCATTTATGCGCGCCTTCTCTCACAATCAATAAAACATCTCAGTCAAGCTGTAATCTACAGGAAATAATTGTCAAAGCCTTTTAGCATTTAACCCTGTTGGCAAGCACCATGTCACCCTGCATGCTCCCTCTGTCACTTGTGCTGTAAGTGCTGTGCATGGTGCACGAGAAGGGAGGGTTTTCCCAGGTTTCTGTGAAAACGAGGGTGTTTTGGGTTGGCGTGGGGACATTGCATGCTGGCCAGGCATGAATTGGCTGGCAGCACACTGTGTCCTGACAGAAAGACCCAGATGCAGGAGGAGTAGCGGCAGGGGAGATAGGGGAGCCCAATGTTTTATCCTACAAGCAAATTGTGCCATGTGCTCACAGCATGGCATGTCCTTAAGCTTGTCAGTGCTTCTTACTCTTTCACTCGCTGCTGTCAGACAAGTATAGGGTCCATCCAGCAAGCCTGAAAAAGCTGATGAGAACATTTCAGTACTGTAAGTTGGGGGGGCTAGTTGCGAAGCACATTACAGGAGGCATTTTCTCAGCACTGACATGATGAGTAGCTGGAAGTAAGCTGATTACAGGAGTGGTTTTGATCTGACTGAGCTATGAGTCAAAGGTGTCAGAATCATTTATGCACTAATGACTGTGCTTAGCATGGGGCTTCTCGCCAGTCTGAATAGAGGAGGAGAGGATGGACTGACGAAAGAGATAACTGGAAGGAGACCAACAGTTTTATTTGCTTGTTATCCAGCTCTTTGGTGAAACTTTGGTGCAAATGATCAAAGCCACTCGACTAATGTAACATAAACTATCAAAGACAAACAGGGGGATGAGGAGAGCTTCAAAATGAAAGAAAAAGGGAAACATTCAAAGGGAAGTGATCAGGAAGCATGTGGTGACATGCACCCTAACCTCCTCCCCCTTTCAGTTGGGCTAACGCTAATCCACTGGTCACGTGACCATGAGCTTTTAGCCTGGTCTAGGCCAGGAGTGCTCTGATCCATCTGTCGAATAGCATTGCTGATTGTTGGCATCTACAGAATGCACTCCTGACCCATGATCACTGCCTGCTCCACACAAGACTCAAATTTGATTGCCATCAGCTAGTTACTTCTGCATGGTTTTATCAGCAGTTTTATGAAATTTCTCTCTCCCCCCCGCGTCAGTGTCTTTCCTGTCATCCGTTTTTTTTCTCTACTTCTCTTTCTGTTTAATTGAATTCCTCTTCTCTTCCCGTCTGCAGTCAGTTCAGTGAATAAGTGGGAGGAGGATGACAGTCAACCCTTCTAGACACTGAGAAGCATGATAAGGCCTTGGGTTATTATCTCAGTGACACAACAATAATAGCAAGAGCGCTCAAAGGCGAGTTTTCACTGAGCCATATGAAGGAAGTCACAAATCAGGAGACGAAAGTATGCGCTTCAATTCCCATAAGTGTTGTTAAGGGCGCTTCCTATTTTGTCGCTGTGATTTTAAATTGTGTAAGGAGACATTGGACAGAGGTCAGCCCAGAATGGATATACATGGTCTGGATTAATCATTTTCTCATGTTTACACAATACCTCTGCAAGACTAAACAGACAGGAGCAAAATCCTGTTGCAACTTTCTACTGTGGCACCACAGCACCAGGCTTGACTTGAACTTGAACTAATGCGACTTTGCATTCATCAGAAGCTTACTTGATTTAAAATGTTGAATAAGGCTCATTGATGTGACTAATCTGAGTATCACTATCTTGTTTTATTCAAAAACTGCATTTAAAAGCTCACTTAAGATTATAGCAATTTATGTTGCAAGTCTCCAACATTATCTCTTGTCCTTGATTGAAGTTGTTACGCTTCAGTAGGAACACACACGCCCAGCTGAGGGTCGGTAGCTCGGATTTTAGCAAAAGCCTGCTTGTGAGCGACGGGCAAGTTGTCTTTTTTTAGAATCCCCAGAGCAGTTTGGGGAATCTGAGTTAGAAAAGAGGAGTTGTTTTCCACCCCTCTCCAAAACTAGCATCACTGTGCTCTTTCAGCTGGGATCTTAACCCCAGAAATACCCCAAGAGTAGCTCAGTGACCAGTACTGTAGCTCTGTAAATCTCCCTTTGGCTGTTGATGCATGTGTGTCTGAGTTCAACTGTTAAATAAGAGTTTAATAATAAAAGGATGACGTGCTGTAGAATCTTGGATTTGTCATTTGGTGAGTTATTGATCTCTGACTTTTTTTTGGGTCATTTTCGTGTTGGAAAGTTACAGTGTGCAACCTTTTTTGTGTTTTATTAATGCCTTGGGCCCTGAGTCATGCTTGATCTCTCATGCGTGAATTATGTGAACGAATGGCTTCATCTAGGCCCTAAAGGAAATTGTATCATGTGAGGTCTTGAATCTGAAAAAGAAAGAGAGGCACTCTGTTTGTTAAATACAGTAAATGTGTGGGACATATTGTTAGTGACAAGTAGTGCAACTGTCAAATGTTGTATCATTGCAACTGCTCTTAAGTATGATTGACAAAGAAGGCATCAGTATACTTAAGTGCAAGTCAACAGAACTGATAGATAAAACTGTGTAAGATAGTAAATTGAAAAACAGCTTTTAAATTCATTCTGACAAGTGGGGTAGAACACAGGATTATGCACAAATCCTTTTCATATTATCAAGTCAGATACAGTGATTCCTGTCCTGGCACCAAAGCTTTTACTCTGTTTGCAGAGTGTTAACAGTTAATGTTTTCATTTCACACCCACACTATTCACGCTGTGGGTCGTGACCTTATATAGCCTGACCTGCTGGCCTACTTCTTCTGGCCGTGTAGTTTATCACACAGTATGGAGTGACCAGGAAGTTGTACCGTATTTAGCACACTGTTATCTGACAATATGTTTCAGTTAGTTAGTCTATATTAATGCTGATAGTAACCAAATTTGAAGCATACATACATTTGGCAGCAATTAGGAAAAAAAAGTCTCAGACTTAGTGAAGAGATAAACGTCATTATTCTCTTGTCCTTGAATGCTCCCTCTGAACTAATATAAGCTCTTGAAATGGAGTAAGGAGTGTGATACTGTGTGCTAACCTTACTCGGCATAACACCACTGCAAACTCATACATACATTCCCATATGTACAGAAGTTTGCAGTGAGGTTATAAATTGTCTTATAGATTGCCATGATTTAACTGGATTTTATTGATAAATGTCAGATGTTTTATTGGTGTGGCAGATCCTTACTGCAGCGTGAAAGTGTGCTTGAACAGCCTGCGTACTGTCTGTTAGTAATACTGTGGTAGAAATGCACCAGAGACTAATTATTCTTAACAGCTCTGTAGATGATCAGTGTTGTAACTTTAACTTCATCAGCTCGATGGTCCGCCTTTCAGATTTTGTGCGATTGTGTAATTTCATTTAATTTGAATTTAAAAGTAACAACTTGCCTCACTCTGAGGCAATAAAGTGTTGCCATATGCTGCTCTCCCCAGCTTCATTTGGTCATGTTCACACCCCAAGACTTGTCCCTCGCTTTAATTAGGCTGCTAGTCTTGATATGCAATGTAATCTGAGGCTGATGTAACTACATCCGCCACCACAGGTGTAAAAGAAGCAAACAGAAAAGAAATCCAGGAAGATAAAGAAAAAGCCACTTCAGTACATGTTGAAATTGTGAATAAATTATAAAACTTACAGTCAAGATGCAATCACCAACAAATAATGGTCAGTGCCTTTTTGTGTTTTGCCCTATTGGCATTACTAGTGTGCCTGGTGCACAGGTAGGGCAGGACTCCCAGATTTTTGTAAAAAAAAAAAAAAAAGGCTGTGTATTCAGGTTGACCCGGCATGAACTGGCTGCAAATTTGTGTCCTGATGACCCAGATAAAGAAGAAGCAACAGCAGGGAGATGTGGATACCCCACTTGGTGAAACTGTTTTCTTAGTCCATTTTTATTGTATTATTAACTTTTCCGTTGGTGTCCATCCTGGTACCTAATGTAACCTGAGGCTGAGGTAACTGCATCTGCTGCCACAAGTGTAGAAGAAGCAGACAGCAGACAGGAAATAAACCTAGAAAAATGCCAGTTATCACTAACATAACTAACATAATTTTGTATGCAATTTCTTTGAATTTTTTGTCAAAATCTTTTACCTCAGTTTGTGCTGTGACGTGCTGTGTGAACACTGTGCTCCCTTTGCGAGCCACAACTCAGCTCGCTTGTTTTTTTATAACTTACTGTAGATAACTTGCAACAGGAAATAGGCCCCAAATGCAGACTCCAAGACTCAGCAGGTAGGGTTAAAGCAGTTTACTAGGTCAGTGTTCAGGCTTAAAGTAGGCAACAGACAGACGGTCGAATCAGGCAACAGCTCAGATAATCGACAGGCAGGCAGTGGAAAACCAGAATAGCTAATGAGGAGCAGGTGTGCACGCAAGTGATGACACAATGACAGTCAGGTGATCAGAGGAGGAAAACTTACTAATGGTACCTCTTGACACTGATGGTGTGGCATCACCAAGTGGGTAGCTCCAGGTCTGAGAAGTGAAGCCAAAGTGCCTTAAACTTGCGTTCTCTCTAATGGCCAGCAGGGGGCGACTCCACTGGTTCCAAAAAGAAGTCCAATCGTATAGAAGTCCATGAGAAAATGACCTTACTTCTTACTTGATTTATTACCTCAGAAAACACTTTCCTAATGAGTTTATGGTCTCAATCGCTAGTTTCAAGTCTTTCTCAATACAGCATGATGTTCATTTTGTAAATTATGGTCCCATTTAGAGTAGAATAGATGATAAAGCAGGATATGCCTTAGGGCGCGGCTACCTTGTGATTGACAAGTCACTACCACGACAAACAACGTTGATAACGTAACGTAACCATGGCGTAACCCCAGATTCACAGAGTATAGGCATTGCTGTCGCTATTTCACTGTGTTTTCAGTTCTTGAAAGTAAATTGTGACATTTTGGTCAGCTAAAATAGTCTTGTTCAGTGTTTGGTTGTACTAAAAGACCCTCTAAGGAGTCAGATGGTCAGTTTTTCCGGTAAACACATTTTGTTTTATTGGTTTCAAGCCTGTTTTTCATTAGCAAAAATAAGAATTAGCATTATCAGAGTTAACCATAGACTGTAAATGCCCGTGCTAACCACGCTAGCAGCTAGCGCTATGGTCAGGTCCACCCTCTTGTCCAAATATAGTTACTTCTGGCTCCAGAAATCAAAGATGGTGATGGTCAAATCCAAGATGGAGACGGTCAAACTGCCAAACTCGAGGTTTTAAAATGGCAGTCCACAAACCAATGAGTGACGTCTCGGTGACTACATCCATATTCTTTATATATATATATGTGCATGACTGAAATAGGTCCCAATCCAGAAGGCAGATCCTTTGAATGACATGGCTCACAAAGGTGTGTCCTTTGGAGCAGCTGAAGGTCAGGCTGTGCCCCACCCTCCCAAAGAGGATAGTCTAACCTCATAGAGCCCAAAATTTATGATGCTTTCCTCACTAATGGATAATGTCACATGCTGTATTTATAGTTTCATCAGCAAGACAATCCCCTAAAATGATCAACAAATTAGTCAATACCAGTGCTACACTCAGTTCATGATTACAGTATGAGCTGTAGTGTTTAGCTTCAACACATTATGGACAACTGGTAAACCATTCCAGGTTAGTGGTAAATATAACTAAATGACCTATATGTCTCTGGAATGTCCCGTGATTAATAGCACACAGGCTGCTTACAAGAACAATGGAGTCCTGGCTACCATTATTTTTATACAATGCAATGGCTTTTTCATTTGAAGTGAAGTTGAAGTGACATACTGTATTCACCAGTGACTCATCACCATCTGAGATCAAGTACATGATAAATACAACAATGTTATATGATATTTCCTCTGGAGGCTGACAATTACAGACAGATTTCTGAGGTGGATATGATATTGATATTTGAGAGTTGTAAAAAATATCTGATACAGATATATCAACTGATTTTGCTTTTTAACATAAACACATAACATAAACAAACATTTCTCATGCAGTGGAGACATATATAACATATCTTTGGTGTTCCTGTTCTGCTGTTGCTTATCGATTGGCATATATGCCGATACTGATATATGCATAATAAGATCATATTTGCTGATAATATTAGCTGTGAAAATGTATTGGTCAGGCTCTAACAGACTCAAATGCAACCTTACTGTTTCACCAGGACAATTTCGGACAAATGGCCAGGCTTATATAGGGTCACAAACACACAAACTAAGTATAATTAATGTCCTTTATTGTTATTTTAATGTGAGAAAGACACTTCACTGAATGCAGATATATGTTCAGCGATGGATTTCTTTAGGAATACCAGTTCTGCTGCTTTTTGCACAGCAGCATCATAGCTTAAATCAGTTTTGCTGCTGTAGGGTCTATATAGAGACACTTTTTTGTTTTAATTGAGTAAGATGTGAGGAACAGTAGCTGCTACTATGTTGAAGCTTATTGCAGGTTTACAGCAAATGAGACGGATTGGAAAACCAACAGATGCCTCACAGACAAATAAATACCTCTGTGTTCATAGGAAGACATACTGTAGAGGATGAAAATGTGTTGAAATGCTAAAAACAGAAAACATGCTGTTTTTTTTAGCATTTCAAAAACAGCATTATTGTTGACATTATTTCATTATTAGCATGAAATAGTGTCACCAAATCTATCTACGCTGCCACAAACAGCCAGTGTTTGCACAAGGGAGGAAAAACATAAACAGTTTAGCTCAGTTGTTTGTGCTGTCATTATTCATGATCCTTGTAACGACGTGTGTGTGTGTGGGGGTGTGTGTGTATTACTCATGTTCTGGGGACATAAATCTGTTTACACTTTCACATTGAGGGGACTCGCTTCCCTTTTGGAGATGAAAAGTGTGTGTGTGTGTGACATGTATTCATGTGTTTTGTTCAGATAAATTTAGGTCATGGATGCTCTGTTATGTCTGGGGAAAGAGCTAACATCTGTGTAAGATTATTGTAAGGAACATCTGATTTTAAAAAAATGATTATGATGACATACCAGGGGAAAAAAAGATTTCTCAGTGATTGATTCTTATGTCTCATTCATAATTGGTTGTACGTTGGATTAAAGTATGATGGCTTAGAGAAGAAAATAAGACTGTATGATCAAACACAAATACTTACCTTTCTCCCTGTATTGCTATTGTATAAGTGCTCTATTTTGCACAAATTGACATTTTAAAAGATCATATCATATATTGATCTTGTATAAACCAACACTAAAGGGTAGTATGTGATCTCTAAGTCTCTCCATTGCTTGTAGAGGCACAGGAGCAATATAATGCAAAGTCAGAGTTTGGATTTGTGGAGCTGTTATCCCGTATTGATCCTGTGAGCTCATCTGTGTCCGCGGCAGCGTCTGCCTAACAAGGCTCTCAAATGAGCTCTGCACGACATCTCCAGCCATCCTGGCACTCCCACAACAAAACAACTACTCTTTTTTTTTTGTTTAAAGAATACTTCCTCTTTGTATTTTAGATGATATGTGGTTTGCTGGTGCTATATGTTAATGAAACAAAGATAAAGATTCCTCTTTTTGTAATAAGGAACTTGTCCATCGTGTATCTGAGTGCAAATGTGTGCACGTGTTTGTTTAGTGTGTGGTTTCAGTCTCAACAATGAAGCTTACTACTGTTTGGTCAAAGGGGGGGTCTATGATGAGGTAAAAGTGTAACTATTCATAAAGATGTCTCAGTCATAATATCAGTGTAACTGCATATTTCAGGCTTGTGTAATGTTTGCTTACATGGGTTTAATCTCCACCTTTACATTTAAAGAAGCCTCCGGGATTCCAATCTGCCCAGGATCTTTGACTATTAGATCCCATCTGTTGCTGTGTTCATTGTCGCCTGCTACCACCCCTTTGAGGCATTTGGCCATGTGAGTCAATCACATGCGCTGTTAAATATACGCTGAGAGAGGGGGGTGGACAAGACATTGTGTGCATATTGTGTAAATACATTGTGCAGCATCACCATGGTTAACAGTATGTTCCATTATCATCAAACCTCATTTAACACATTTTGCATTCTCACACGATCTGCTATCCATGCCCTTTGTTTTGCAGACAGCAAGGCATGAGGCAGCATTTCTACAGAATGATGTATTAGAAATAGATCACACAGCGCTGGAGGGTTTCTATTGTTCTCTTCAATATTTACATTTGTTGGGATGCAAACTAAAATGCGAATGAAATGACCTCTTATAAATGCAAATGGCAACGCTAGCAAGAGAGTTTACCTATTTAGATAAATACTACTACAGAAATGGCCTAAAGGCATATGTGACTGTAAGAGGAAAATGAAAATGCTTCATTTGCAATACAGTTTATCTTTATTTCACTGAATAGTTTTTTCTTTAAATGTAATTTCCCATCTCCTGGCTGCAGATGGTTGAATTGTGCTTGTCCTATTCTATTCTTCTGCTTGTTGGATATTATATTATCTGCATTCACAGATTGGGTGATGATAAAGTACAGTAATCAAGACTGAATAAATTATTTTGCTCATAGTAACAGGCAATGATCTGCTCTGTACACATTGCTTCTACTGGCCTTACTGGTGATTTAAGCCAGCCAGAATCCACACCATTTGTTTTATGCTGATTATTGGTGACACATGCATTTGGGAGGGATGCGATAAAAAGACCCAAAGGCTTTTCATGAAACCTAATATGGAATTAGATTTTGTGTGAAGAGGCCAGCAGGAGCATTGTCATGACACATTACTTGACCTCAAGCTGCTGTGCATAGATTTCACATGAATACACATTGATTTAGGAAATCATCTCATGCAGGGAAAGCAGGGGAATGAGGGTAAGGGGGTGGCTGTGGCACTCTGTGTTACTTCAGTGTCCATGCTCAGCTTATCCAGATTATCCCTGTGCCACTACCGTAATCACTCAGATGCTACCATGCATACAGCACCATAAGGTTGATGCCTTTGTTTTCCTTGTTTAATGTGGTAGAGATGAGAGCTCTGTCTCATTTTCCTGTCCACCCGTCATGAGTAAATCCACCACACCCAGCTCCAACCACATTACGACATTTGCATTTGGAGTGATCAGTTCTTTGAGGACACTGTTTCCCATGCTCTGTGTCTCACAATAATTATTATCTAAACTGAACCTATGAAAAGGACACTACAGCTATGACTTAGTTAAAACACATTGGTACATTGAATTATGTATAAGTTCATCTTGTAGGGAATACATCTGTTTTAGTTATTCTGTTGGTCAACCAACTTGAATTAAGAAAAAGGAACAAATATATATAAAATGCTATATAACTTTGAAAAATAAAAACAATATTGGTGCATATCAGACAACATATACACTAATACCAATATATACCGATATATCTGGGATAAGCCAATATCAGCCAATAATATTGGCCAACCAATATATATTGGTTGGGCTCTAATATATATTTACTGTATGAAAGTCATTAATTCATATGTTCTCAACCTTACCAACTGTGTAAACTCTGATGTTGGTGTATGAAATCTGGCCTCATAGTCTTACAGAGAAGCCCAAATTGACCATATCTTGAAGTCCACAAAACACTTGAAATTACTCCTAAAAACTTGTGCTTCTGTTTTCTGATGGGCGCAGTCCCAAAGTTACCAGGCATATTGCACTTTCGACTTAGGCAAGATCCCCAAAAAACTGACGGATTGACCAAGGCAATAGCTGGTTCACATCTGACTACTAATCATGCATTACAAGAATGACTTCAATCTGACTTTCATCATGGCAGCATGTCTGTTGAATGTGCAAAAGTTTCTACCATCAAGAATGAATTGCTCTGCTGTTTCAGGAACAACCGCAGGGAGCTATGAGTGTTCTGCTGTGTGGCAACTGTGGTGACAATTGTCTCTGGCCATGATGTTGTTGGTTGACACAGACATTTTCAATCATGGGGATGTGGAGGCAGATTCTTTGATGGCCTTTAGTAGCCTAATGGGTCGGATTAGTTTCCTCCTTAACCTGTTGATGTAAGCTAGGCCACCGTAGTTCAGTTTAGTGTGTCATTGTCATTTAGTAACAATAGGTGTTTTCAGACCAAACAGTTCTGGGGACGTACTGAGAAGATTAGGAACGCTAAAAGTAACGTGGCCTCCACACAGCTCTCACCTCTGACATCACATGTAAACATGGAGGTGGCTGGAATGGCAGCAGCTAGCAGTGCTAGCAGTGCTAACAGTGATAACAGGGGTTACCAGTGGAACATGAATAACCTATTAGCTGCTGAAGTGGAGTGTGAGGGCCTGCTCATGAAGTGGAGGCCAAGGAAGAGCAGGCCTCGGGCACTGCCTTTCCCTTATTCGCCTGACCTGGGAAGGAAAGGGGAACTTCCCCTCCAACCCAGATGGGGAGCCTCTCATGGCTAGTAGTGCTAATACCTGAACCAACCTTTGTGTGAGAGTGTGTAGTGCTAGGAAAAAACTCTCTCGGAGGCCATGTAACAGTTATTTATTAACTTTATTGAGGTAATGTTAAAAAGGTTGCTGGTGCAGTCTCCAACTGTGGTCAAGTGAACCACTTTTGCAAAACCGTGGTCAAGTCAGCCGCCTTTTAAATTCAGTTCAGCTTCTACTACGATAAAGGCAAAACCGAATGAGCACCTGAAGGCTACTGTAATTACTGCAGTAGCAGTGCAACTAAATTTAAAAGGCGGCTGGCTTGACCACTGTTTTGCAAACAGCGGCTCACTTGACTGCATTTGTCCCCGGCCGGAAGCAGCAGCACAAACAGGGCCAGCACCCCTGCCTGGGAACGGCTGAGCAGGCCGCGGGATGGCTCACGCTGGCGATGGACCTGTCACTGGGCCTCTTCCTGGGGCAGCTCTGCTGCTGCTGCTGGTGAGGAGGGTGCAGGGGACTGAGGTGAGAGTCCAGCTGCTCTGACACCTTCCGTGTCATCTACAGCTGGTCAACCATTTGTCTGTGTTTTGTCGTTCTAAAAACTACAATCATACCCAGTTCCTGCGGTGCGGACATGATAACAACTGTTCTTAGAACTATGAAAAAGTCTGAAAACGCCTATTGGTTTTCCTACTCTTGTTGCACAAGTGTCACGGCTTTAAGTCTTAAGTCCTCATACACAACCATGCCAAACCTCAAGCACTGTTTGTGATGGTTTGTAAACGTTAGTGTCCACATTTTGCTCTTCCACTGGTTAGGCGAAGTGCTCTATCCCAGCTCAATCATTGGCTACCCTGAGGCTTTGCTTCCAATGGCTGAGTAGAGGCTTTAACTAAAGATAAAGACAACTTAACGCATGCTTTGTGTGTCCAGAACGAAACAGTTCTCTGAAACGTTAACTCAGTAAAGTTCATTGACGTAACCACGTTGCTGTCCAGATGCCTTCTAAGAAGTGAATGAAAATTCAATCGTGTAGTAGTAACAAGCTGCCTTGAGTGTGATGTTTTGATCACAGAGGAAGTGACTGCTTGAGGGATGTTTCTTGGAAACAGTCAGTAAACTAAGATAGAAACTTAGTCCAATGAAAGTATTGGATTCAAGTTCATCAGACCTTGTTTTTCTCACTTTGAATCAACTGTCAATCATTCTGGTCATAATATGTCTTGTAGCTGGTTGTCTGTGTCAAGGTTTATACCAAAATATTGGGATTTTATGAAATACCTGTGAAGAAAATTTTATTTGTGGGACACCAGATACATAGGTGGTCTCATTTTAGCTCTTAAAGTAACAGAACTTACTACAATACTCAGACAGACCAATGAAATATATCACAATAAACTGTTACAATAAAAAAAGATTATTTTAATCTGTCAAAAATGATTGAACTTTGTTGCTGTTACCAAATTAAGTGAGAAATTGTTGCAATTTACCGACCTGCTCTACCTGTTATGCTTTTAAGCATTGGTTGTACCTAAGCACTCACCTCTGGGCCCTGTTAATGCTTGAAATCAGTCCTGCCTGTCGCTGTGGGCAAAGACCTCTTCGGCATAAAGGTGGGGTTGACCTTTACTGAAAGCAGTCAGCTTGCCATGCAGGGTGGGGAGACATGGTAAGCGGAGCAACAGCTTGGGGGGGGGGGGGATGGGTCTCGAGCTCTGGTGACTGGGTTAGATACTGTGTGTGAGAAACTGCAGCTATCTGACCTCTGACACATGACAAGCTGGGAAGATCAAAGGGCAGAGCTCTCATAAGCTGCCTGCATTGGTGTTTACAGGGGAGCCGATGGAGGAAAGGGGAGAGGATGAAAGGGGAACGAAAAGAGAAGAATACCAAAGTTAAAGCAGAGAGTTAAACTTAGACAAGCAACAAAGAAAGACTAAATATAAAGCAAAAAGAGCGGAACTAAAATCAGATTGTGACTTAAGTGCTCTGTCATTCAGATGCTCTATGTCACTGATGTTGTTAGACCAGTTTGAAGATGTTGAAACTACAAATAACCCATATTTGCCCTACCACCCACCCTCCCCCTGCCACACACACAACCACATTCACAGACTGTTCATACATGCGTACACGTCCTCTTCTTGATTCTTACAGCATGATGTGCTTCTCTGTGTTAGTGCAGAGACACGCAAAGATTGAGTCTGCATGACTAGAAAATGAAATGGATGAGCCCTGGAGGTAATTGTTAGAGTCAGGACATTCGAACACAAATGAATTAGGTGAAGCTTTGAATAGAATCTCTCAGGTTAACTTTGTTAACGTTAGGCTAACTAATGCAATCACATGTAAATGCCAAGTGATTGTCTCTAGTAAACTAATTTAGCAGCACATCCTTTTACAGCTGATGAAAAACATTGATTCAACTGCCTGAATCCAATCATTATCCTTATGGATGTGAGCTCACGCAGTGTATGTTCGTCTCCTCCCATCTCCTCACACAGCAGGATGGCAAAGTCCACACCAGCTACGGGTATGCAGCAGGATCCTCTTACCATACATCTGCAGGGCAATGGTTATAAGTTACTCACAGCAGTCTGGTTTTGCTCTCCGACACTTAGGTTTTCAATAGAGCAGAAAGCATAGAAATAGCCTGCAGGATAAACTATGTGAATGAGATTAGAAATGAGCTGCCTTGTAGCAGGCAATCAGCTGACCTCCTGATAAACAATGTTTTGGTGAAAATATTTTTTTTTGTTGGCTGGCAGATCAATATAGAGTTTAATGTCCTCACAGACAGCACTGACAGAGTACATAGTTTACATTTGCAGTTGCACGTTTGAGCGGTGTTACAGTTTTTTATTAGCTCCCCCACAGGGCAGGGAAAGTCTTGCTCTGAAATCTGCCCTTGGCTCTTTCTTTAGCTTCTGTCTCTACTGGCCAGCTCCTTTGAAGCTTGTTGAGCTAAGCTTAAGGGAGGTCTGTAGCCATGGCTGCTCGTGCTAAGTTACCACTGAAAACCCTCCAAGAAGAGCCGCTGCTCTGACAGGACAAGTTGCAAATCGGGATGCTGTAAAAAGATAAACATTAAAAAGGTGCCATGTCCTAATGACTACGCAAAAGTATAAAAAGTGAAAATAATAACAACTGAAACAAAATAGTACAGCAACAGTGATCTAATAGAACCTCCAAATTCTAACCTTGATGTGATGGAAATTAATAGAAAGTCATATTATGTCTCTATTGAATTAAGCTTACAAGATCAAGTCAAGTCAAATTTTACTTATATAGCCCAATATTACAAATCACAAGTTTGCCTCAAGGGGCTTCACAGTTGGTACAACATAAACAAGGCACTAACAAATCAACTAAACAACCAGGGAAAAGCTAAAACTCACTTAAATGTATTTATGCTCTGTGTTTCTATTCTAATTTGTGTTTGAATGTGGTGTTAATGGTCACTCTTGTTCAACAACACAAGCACAAAAAAATAATGGAAGTACTTAAAACTGTGGAAAAAAGTGAAAATATATGAAGCAACAGCAACAGCATAGAAAACTTGGAGATTAAAATGAATACAATTTTACTTTTCTTATTATTTGGATAATCTCATGCCCTTATATAATATTTTGTTAATACAAAACATACGTGTCCTAATTACTAGCTGCCAACATATTGCACCATCGGCATTAGTACATTGTGAGAATTTTATACTTAACACAATTTACAAGTGTGGAATAAACAGGATAAAGGAGAGGTAGAGGAGTGATCATGTGAACACAACCTACCAGGTAAACAGGTGAGGGCAAGAACCAAAGAAAGAAAGACACAAAGGATTGATGCTGAGAGAGAGGAAGAGGAAGTATAGTGTCTGCAAGGGGTAGATAATATAGGGAGTTAGAAAGATTTTGATATCATGATAACAAAATAGGGACGGATGTTTTATGTTAATATAAACATTAGGCAACAATTAATCACAGAAAAAAGATGTCATTGTGTGGTAGGATGATGTTTCCATGGGACACTTTAAAAATATGAATATCTAACTACATTAGCATTAGTGAATCACTGTTACTGAGTCACTGTTCACACACCCCATCAGTCACCCGTGTGATAAAGGGTGCAACATTTTGAGCAGCTGTGGTAGCAAATAGTTGGTATTTGGCACAATGCATTTGCTTAAATCCCTCAGAAGCATCTTGTTTTGAAACAGAGATTTCTGACTGCAGGCATAGCTTTTTCCTGTTTTGAGAATTATTGTTTGCCATGATGTCCCCTCCCCTGCCTTCAAATCAAAAACGTGCATCTAATGTGCATGCATGCTGTATGTAATCATCTATTGTGGAAATCCCCTGTCCCACCCATGAAGGCCTGACTGCCTGCTTACTTTCAAGCCTGGTCCAGCGATGATAAAACAGCATTTTTCATTTTCTGAGATTTACCTTAAAGTTTCATTTCCCCTCTGTGTCATCCCATCAGACAGTAGCTTCTAAAAATCCAGTCTCAGCATTCTGTGAGCCCGCGGGGGGGTTTACAGGAGGGCCTCCTCATGTGCCCTACTACACGAATATGTAAACAACACCCTCATCTGGGCCCTCATCACAACTCATCAATGACTGTCCCTGCAATCCCCCCGAACACACACACTTCTTACGGGTCCTGTATGGGGCATCCCCAGCCCCCTGGTCCCTGTTAGACGTGGAGGGCCCCTATGGTGTTTGTTCACTTGTCAGATGGCATTTAACACACTGTTTGGGAAGATAACAAAGCTGGTGCTACAGGAAGAGGGTGAACTGTCAGGGAGGTCCGGTGGGTAGGACTTTGTAATCTGTCATTTAATCCTTAAAATATCATAGTCTTTTGTTATCATTACCTGTCATTATAAAACAGCGTTTTCAACGACTACTTATTCAAGTAGTATAGAATTCTGCAATGTTTTATGTGTCCTATCAGTATTTTAAAGGATAAACAGAACAATTTTTTTCTACCGTGAAATTAATGGAATACGTGTTATCATCAGATTATATTAATCCTCTTGCTTACATTGTTGGACAAGACTCTGTAAACAACGTATGAGCTGGCAGATAGATGAACAACAGACCGGGTGTGAGTTGGTCATGGCAGCGTGTAACAGAGGTGCTTCACTTGAAGGCCAGATTCTGCTCATGACCCCAGTGTTTTTCAGTGATTAAGTGATTTACCAGAATGAGCAAGTTCTAACCAGTGTGGATAAAGGTTAACTGATAAAAAGCAATACGATGTTGATGTGTAAAACAATGACGCAATGCAGAGATGTTCGTACACAAAATTAGTCATGTCTTAAGTCTCTATGTTGGTTTAGACTTATTACCAATACAGCTGTTTTTTAGATTTTCTTTCTGCCTATTTATATTATCCTATTTTTAAATTAATAAGGGATTAATAAGGGGTAATGTGACTTATTTGAAGTTTAAAACACATTTGACAACTGTTTAAATACAATTTTTCAGATTTGTGTTTGGAAAAAGTTTTTAAAAAAGACTTTTAACTCTATACTAAATAAAACAACTTAGTACAATGGACATTTGATCTTTGGAGTGGATCGTTCCATTTCCTGTACATTTCACATATTGTACATTGTAAACAATACAGACTATAATATACAACTATTATATTAGTCAAATAAAAATGTATTAGGCAAATCTCTCAGAGCCCTATTGAATGATTGTTAGGAAACTTTATATAGATAGCCTCTAAGGTTTTCCCTGCAAACTTTTGAAGCAAAGTCATTACAATTTATCAGTATGAGTATGAGAATATTGGATGTTTCAAGAGAAAGGAACAGAAGTTCTCTTTTTCAGTATTTACTTTGCTACTTTGGTTGCTGAGAGCTGAACTGAACTGATGTAAGAGTCTGTGTGTTTGTCTGTGTCAGGTACTAATTTGGCTTGGTCTTCTCTTGAAGGGGCCCCGCTTGTCCAGGCCTAGAAAAATGACTGGTGGCAGGGGGCCCTGTGGCAGGTCTTGACTTTGAACAATAGCTTCAACGCTGATGCTTCTCTCTGCTCCACTAGCTTAGGAAAATAATTTCAATCTAATTAGAGGTACATAATTGTGACCTGGCATAAATGTTATTGTTAAGAATTTTGTTGAAAGAGTTTTGTCTCCCTGTGTTGATTGTGTATAGATTCAACAATTAATACACCAAAAAAAACATCATCATTCTCAAAGATAATTATAAGTTTAGATTTGCAGACTTTTTTTTAGTTATGCTAGAGAGACAGGATAACTTGACAGTCCATTGGTGTGTCAGTCCACTGCTGTCATCCAGACTGAAATATATCTCAACAACTATTAGATGGATTGCTATGCCCCTATAATTATACAAGCCTGGTGGGCTGCCAGGCCAACAAGAACCCCCGCTAGGCAAAAAAATATTTTTAATGCCAAAAATAATGACAAAAATCCATTCATTCGGAAATCGAAAGCGCTTGGGAGCCTCTGTGCAGCACTGTTGCGAAATATGACTCAACCTTTGTGTTGTTGCCTATGAAACTCTTGATTGTGTAGCTCCTTTTAAGGAATAAGGCAGTGCGTAATATGTGTGTAGTGGGTGAGTGAGTGGTTGAGTGAGAGTGAGTGGTGGAAAAGTGACAGTGAATGTGAGCGGAGCAGAGGAAAAGGTTAGCAATAAGTTGTCAGCTTGGCAGTAAATGTACAGTACAGACTACATTGTGTCAGTTAATAAATGCTGCAGCTTGTCAAGACCAAGAAAAGTCACGTCTGTTGTTTCCCCAAGTGTAGGAAAAGTAAAGGGGGTTAGCTCCAAAGTTAACAATGGGTTAGCCTAACCTGAAGATGCTTAACAAAAATAGAGAACGGTGAAATATGTGGCCGCAGAGTCTCCTGACTTCTGCTCAGAAATAGAGAACAGTGAAATGTGTGGCTGCTGAGTCAGGCCAAAGCAGTCAACCTAGGGGAAACACTGCTATGAAACTTTGTGCAGGAATTCATGGTTCTTAGAGGATGAATCCCCTCAATTTTCCTCTAGTGCCATCAGCGGGATGACATATTTTATTTGTAGTGGTATATCTCAACAAATATTGAATGGATTGCCGTTGCATTTTGCACAGATATCCATGATGCCCAGAGGATGAATCCTAATTTCTTTTGTGATCAAAAATAATCACATTCCCATCAGCCTCAGCTGTACTTTGTGGTTATTTCTAATAAGCAAATGTTATAATGCTCATACACTAAACTAAGATAATGAACATGATTATACTCCAGCATGTTATTATTGCTGTTGAGTATGTTAGGAAGCCATTAGCATTTTGCCAACTTTGGATTTACTGTACAGCCTCACAGAGCCCCTAGCATGGCTGTTGACTCTTTATTTAGCTATGGATAGCCATGATTATCCATTACACTAAGAGTGAATGACACTGACTTACTGATATTTAATATTGAGCATTATGTCAGCAAATTTATAGATAGTCTAACCTTTGTTTTCACGTGCTTTTGAGACAACAGAAACACCCAGTCATGCTGTACGCATGTGGAAATGACACAGCAGTTGGTGTTTAAAACATGATGTTGCCAAAGGTCTGTGCTGGGAGATTAGAGTTCCCACTGCATGTGTTTGGTTAAGGAGAGAAGGGGGATGGGGCATTATGACAATTACCCCAAATGCCCTCCGCTAACACATGGACCAGTGAACTTATTCCTTTGGATATGTTGCATGTTCTTTGTTTACAATTCATGCTGGATTTAGGTTAAGCTTCTTGTTGGGTGATTATTTTAGAAAAGGTTTTTCTTTCTCACCAATGAGCCTAAAGCCTTTTGCTCCCTGCATGTTGTCATCCCAGAATTTGTTATTCAGATGGAAGAGCTTCTGGTGGATATAGTCGTAATGTCACAGAGCAAACCCAAGCACAGAACACAGACACGGGAGATAAGGGTGAGGTTAAGGTTTATTTGTAAAGGAACGCTGGTGATGGCTGGGGGTTGGGGAGCGATTGTGAATGGCGTGGGCAGGCAAGAGTGGCGCGAGGATTAGCAGGCGAGCAGGTAGGTAGATGAGGAGTGATCCTGAGCACAAGGGAAAAGACAAAGGACAAATCACTTAAACTAGAGGAGCCTGAGGCATGTCTCTACCACAGTAGCTGAAACAACAATCTGGTTAGGAGTCATGGTTGATATACTGGAGAGGAGATGGGCTAATGGATGACAGGTGTGTAGGCTGAGGGAGGTGATGAGGTGATTGAAAGCAGGTGTGCAGGTAAAGCAGGGATCCAGGAGCCATGAGAGTGAGAGGTGGAGTGCCACACAAATACCACAGGAGACACAGGGGAAAAGGAAAACACACAGAAAGACAGGGGAAAGCACTGAGACACGGCCATGACAGTTATTTGCACTGGTTTTTATTATAACAATGAATAACAAAAGATGTTTGTCACTTATTAAGTGAAGGCTGGAGGTAACAATTGAAGAACATGAATTTGAAGCAAACAATAAGATTAAGACTGAGCCCAACAGCAGGAAGCCAGATGAATTGCTGGATTGCTATGAAATTTTGTACAGACATTAATGGTTGCCAGGGGATGAATATTATTGACTTGGGTGTAACCCCTGACTTTTCCTCTAGCACCACCATGAGGTTGACATTTGTGGTTTAGAGTGAAATATCTTGACAATTCTTTGATGGATTTACATGAAATTTACAACAGGTATTCAAAGTCCCTAGAGGATGCATTCTAACAACTTTGGTGACCCTCTGACTTTTCCTGTAGCGCCAACAGTAAGTCACATTTTTCACTCATGCTCTGATATATTTCAACAAATACGGTACTTGATGGATTGCCTTAAAAATTGGTACAGACATTTATGTATTCTAATGACTTTGGTGATCCTTTGACTTTTACTCCAGCGCCACCATGAGGTTTACTTTTTAGTTTATTATTGAAATATCTTGACAACTATTGGATGGATTGCTGTGAAATTTGGTACACAGATTTATGATCCCTGGAGGATGAATTGTAATTGTGGTTATCTACTGACTTTTCATCTAGCGCCACTATCAGGTCAAAGTTTCTATGTTTCCATGCTTTGGTTTATGACTACATGTCCACAAACTGTACTTTTTGTTTAGTCCTAATTACTTAGTGTTTGCATGCTAACATGCTAAACCAAGATGCTGAACACGGCAAACATTATACTGCTATTTATACTGCTATACTGCTAAACACATGCTAGCATTATCGTTGTGAGCATGTTGGCATGCCGATGTGAGCATGTTACACATGTACAGCCTCACAACACTACTAACATGGCTGTGGACTCTCAGTCTTGTTTAAATGAATTGATCATGAGAACTTTGGCAGAACAGCTCGTTTCTTGTTTGTCCAGGTCCAAAATTAGAAAGGAGGAGCAATAACAGCCAAGTGAATGATGTATTCATCAGTTCAGGTATCAGATGTTTTCATGTTGATGTTTGAAGAGGCACACTGTTAATTATCCATGACCAAATACCTCTTAAACCTTGCCAGACCACGCTGAGCAAAGTAACATTGGTGGGCTGGCTTCACAGTGCTGTTGCATGTGTGTTGACAAGTATTGTCTTTATTGAGAGAAGAGGATTGTGATACTTTATGAGAATGTCTGTTAGAAACATCCATTACATTGTGAAACTGAGTGAGCTTGTAAGTTGAAGTAAAAAAAAAGTTGGCTCTACAATACTAATAATAATAATGATAATAATATTAATACTTATTATTATTTGACTTAACATAACAATTTAGAGTATGCCTTTTCATAAAAAGTGCTTTAGATAATATGGTGGTGCATCCACTGCTGTCATAAACCGCACCCATTGCTCTTACAGCACTGAATGGGATAATTTAAGACTATAACTAATTAGCATTTAAGCACTACAAATCTGAAAATGCACCGTGAACTAGCCTAGTGGTGGTTGTTATGTGGTTGGACATGAGTGGATGTAAAGGGTAACTGTTCAGGCTTAAAAAGGTCTGTTTTTGTGAGTGGACTAACATTATCCTGCACTGAAGTCTCATTGAAGCAGACTGCTGGACAGTGACAACTGGCTAGCTGGTTGTTCCTGCTGTCTGTCTCTGCTCAATGGTTTTCTGGCTGCAGGGTTCCACTCCTAAAGTGGCTCAACTCCAACAAGCTGGCATTCCTGCTGTCGCGGACTTGAGCTTCAGGCCATGTCCACATTTAACACTCCCTCCGGGCCTCACGTTACATAATGTCACCCACTGCTTCTCCGTAGTTGACACCAACACGCATGGATGCACACATTTGCGTAGACATACGTGCGTAAACACACACAGGCACTTATGCTGTTGTCTTCTGTGCATGCACAAATTCTGAAATATGACATGGGCCAGATTCGACATCTAAGAAAGAAAAGCAAAGGTCAGTGAGTTGTCACTGTCATGAACAGGGCAGAGACACGTAAGACAAATACTGAAGTAGCTGCTTTCATACAATACCAACTTAACTGGACTACTGCAGGTGTTTGGTGGATCAGAAATCATCTAAACCTATATGATATGCTTTATAGAATGATTAGCAGTAATACTAAGTCCATGTCATTTCAGGTTATGCATAGGTAAAACATGAAATAAATACATTTAGGGGCTTCATGCAAGGAGGTCCTGATATACTGCATTAAGATGTCTTGACTGTCTTTTGTGTTAACTGTGACATGCAGTACAGTGGAGAAAGGGAAGCGAAAAACAGATCCCAGCTGCTGACTTGTGTCATCTGTTTGCGTGATATCTTCATGTCTTCCTTTATGGTAAACAGGTGCGCACAAACACACACAGTGATTGGTTACTAGTTCACCTCTGTGTGCTTAGTTTTAAATCTGTGCCTCTGCAGATGTCTATCTGCTGCATGCTGTATATACAGTGTGCAAAAAAATTATGCTAGGTAACAAACTTCATACAGTACCACTCAAAAGTTTGGACTCACTTTCTCATTCAAGTGGATGGGAAGATGTGTCCAAACTTTTGAGTGTTACTATATTTCAAGGTGAACTGTTGCATTTTGGTCAAAAAGTTAATTTATCAGAAAGTCTGTGCATTCAATGTAGCTAGCTATTCTTTCTGAAATTCAGACATTTCATATTTTTTGCAGTTTATTTTGCCTCAGTGAAACAGTTCTATTTTACACCTACACCATGGAGGCTGTGCTGCACAAGAACAAACTAGAGCATGGTTCTCAAAGTGGGGTCCAGAGACCCCCATGGGTCCTTAAGGGGGCTCCAGGGGGTCCCCAGCAAAAAGGAGAATAATTCCATCCATAAGTAACACAATGACAGAATGTGTGACTATTTTGGTTATGGGTTTCACATACTTTCTGTAATAAAACATCTAAAAGCAAAAATCTTATCAGATGTTAGACCCTGTGACAAAATTTTATGAAATGGGGGTCTGTGGTCTAATCTGTGTCAGTTTAAGGTCTTTGATGTGAAGAAATTTGAGAACCACTGAGCTAGAAACTCAGTCTCATACTTGAAAGTATTTAAAACTGCACTGTTTCCTTTTCACATAGAGGCTGCAGCCCTTCTCACCTCAAATACCCTGACTTGCTCTTAGGCGTCTGTCCAGATGGTTGGAGAGTGTGAGCTGGGGGAACAAAGCAGATCATTGGTTGGTCAAGCTCTGGTTTGAAGGGCTTTAGGGCGGAGGGTTCAGAGGCTAGCAGGCCAGCTGAGCACAATGAGGTCACACTGCCAGGGACTCAGCGAGTACACAGAGTACAGCAACAGATCTGTAAGAGGCATTCATTCCCTCCCTGTGAAGCACTGAATGACGCCATATGCTGTATATGTTGTGCATTTGTGAGTTTCATTCCAAAATGAGACATCTGACATTTGAGATAGCACAACTCACTAAGGAATACTTACTATACTTACTACTGACTACTATTACTATTGAATAGTAATAGTGTTCTGTTTTATTCAAAACTACTCTAACAAAAACACTGGGTTGCGTAAGTGTACTAAGCAATTCTAAATTATGAAATATTTCCTGGACAATAATCAGTTGTTTAAACATGGATGCAGGTGTTTATAACCACACATTTGTTTTTATAAATAAACAAGGAGATTTTGAATTTCACCATGGTCACTGTAGACTTGAAAAATCCCCTTATTTTCTTAAAGTTATGATCACAAAAGAATGAAATAGGCTACAACCTCTCTTTACCAGGCCAACTCCTTTAAATAGTCTGCTGCTCTCTCAAGGTTGCAAAAGGCCACCATTGCCACATGTCATCGCAAGTGAAGTAAGGCTTCCCTGTTACCAAAACAAGGCTCAGCAAAGACAGTAGCAGTCAAAAGTTTAGACACACCTTTCCATTCACTTGACTGAGAAAGTATGTCCAAACTTTTGACTGAGGTACTGTATACCTCCGCATAAAGTTGGATGCTAAAATGTTTGACTTGCTTGAGTCATTTCCAGCCACGTATTGGTTAGTTTGTCAGTGTAAGGAGGGCCGATGACACACATCGTTATTTTCCAGGCTGGATAGCGGAGTCCGGCAGGGGGCTGTCACTAGCAGTACATTATGACTCCCTGATTGATCCCACTTCATACTGACTGCTGCTCCATCAGTCAACCTGCGGGCTGCTATGCTCACTCACAGCTCCAGCCAGTGACACAGAAATAACAGATTGCTAAGTCTGGTGTTTCATCAAGGAAGCAGGGAAGGTACAAGTAGAAGAGCAGAGCACAGAGGCAGTAGTGGGACCACTATGAATGCGACAGCTGGTAATCTGGTGATCCGGTTACTTCCAGAGATATACAGATCAAGTGCTTGGATGCACTGAATTGTTGTTGTACTTAATGTTACTGGAAAACCTTGCAGCCAAGTGTACAAAAACACAAAAATATACAAATAACATAGCACCAAAAACATTAATCATAGCACAAAACACAGTAATGATAGATCAAGTGCATCACATAACAATATTTAAATAGACTCCATTAACATTGACCTCTTGGCAATATTTAAATGCCAGGGTTCAGAAAGTTAATGGGCCAGGAAATGAGAGTTCCTCAGCCTGAGTCTGTGGTCTCCTGTCAGAGAGAGGAACGTTCCTCTTAAAGTAGAGGGCAGTATCACACTGCTATGGGACTTCACACTTCAAAAGATAATCCAGGAATAATAAAACATAACACAGTTCCATGATTTTATGTTTCCAGTAATAATGATAATTTATTTGGCTATACTCGAGTATCTTGGCTCATCCGTTAGCATGAAAGCAAATACATTTTCAAAACCTGGGAGGAAAATCAGGAATATAATATGTAAATAATTAGTTCACAGTGCAGTTGCTTATTCCTTTTTTTGTCCTTATTTCTCATTGCAGTCAACAAGAATATTCTCTCACAGTTCAATGATTTTGTTTTTTTGTTATTTTTCATTTTTGGCTCATCTGGTCTACCTCCTCTGAGAGTTTGTGTAATCCTCACCATGAAAGTCCAACATCCCTAGGGAGTCTACTGTAAGCTTGTGAATGATAACTTTATTTTCTCTCTGGAATAGCATTTCTGAGATGACCTTTACCGCACTTTTACAGTCAGTGGGAATCTGCTTACGTGTGTGCGCATGTGTTTACTGTTGCCAGTGTCATTATTAACACTGCGGCTATAATGCTGGTTATATCTTCATGTGTAATTTTTTTTGTCCTCCCCATCTGTCTCCCTGTTTTGTTGGTCAGAGTGATGTGACTTCAGAGATGTTTATGGTAGTTTCTGATAACTTGCTGATTTGCACTGTTGCCTGGTCAGTCAAAAGTAGGCTGGAAATTTCAGTTTTGTATCACTACAGGTAAACAACTAACAACATCTGATGTAAAAAAACAAACAAAAACAAAAACTCTGCATGTTTGCACAAGGTGCTACATCCAACATGAAAGTTTTAAAATTAACTTATTGGTTTACACTAGTCTGCTACTACAGCTTTATTATTATGAGGATATTAAAATGCATATTTGCTTTTTAGATTAGCATTCTGCCACCATGGAAGTAAGCTAACATTAGCTTGCATAGGTGAGCTAACAGTTAGCCAGGTTGCCATCAGCCAAAACTGATGAGCATTGCTATCTTTCTGGCTCAAATTCAAACAATGTTTGTTTGAGCTTTAGCCAGAAAGATAGCAAAGCTCATCAGTTTTGGCTAGTAGCAACCTGGCTAACTGTTAGCTCACCTTTGCAAGCTAATATTAGCTTATTTTTATGATGGCAAAGTGCTAATCTAAATAGAAAATGTGCATTTTAAAATCCTCATAATAATAAAGCTGTGGTAACAGTCTCTTTGAAGTCTTTCATGTTGGTTTCACTTTGTAATTTGCGCCTCTTTGCACAGCCATTTTTCCCTCCTTTTTTTCTTTTTTTTTTAAATTTTGCAGCCATCGGCAGCAGGACTGTTTGTGATGACATCACAAACATTAATTGGCTGAGATAGTTGTTGTCCCAGGGCTATCATACAAAATGTTGGTCTCAGGACAACAACCACTTGGCAAAATCGGGATGTGCTGTTGGGACTGTTGTTCAGTTGATGTCTGCAACACTGGTGACAATATCTACACGATGCCCCCTTATGGGCCATTGATCACCTATGTGAAAGCGGCTATATAATGCCTGTCAGGGACTATCTTGTCCTTTTATTTGTAGTGGCCCATCATTGCAGCCTGCAGACAAAGAGTTTCCTCAGACCCCCACTGTAGCACTGTGGGTAACTGGCTTCCTGTGGGCATATATAGGCTAGTCTTGCCTCTTTACGCAATTACATTTGGTCTGCCAGCCTGAAGTGTGTCTATGTGTGTTTATGTGTCTAACAGCACAATATAAGAGGCAACATTTCAACTCTCTTGTACAGAAGTGCTTGTATTTGATGATAATGACAGGAAGAGTGGTCACTCTGCTACAGGATCTGTTTAATCAAATTGACTGAAGTATGTCGTTCAGGCTGATCCATGAATCAATTAGTGATTAGTTGTCAGTTGTTGTTGAGTTCTTCATTTTTCAAATGTGACATTTTCAAATCGTCAACAAAGCATTAACAGTTGTTGATGTGTTAACGATGTGTTCAACCCACTCAATGCAATTTTGAATTTGTGTTTATTCTAGTTGCTGTTGCAATTAGGACTGCTATGTTACTTATTTTTAGACACAGGAGAGTGGCTCATATCAGGTTTACAATGTCCCCTTGTTCTGCACCACATTTAAAATTCTGCAGCAGAACCTTACAAAGAGCCACATTTTGTGCTACGCCATGAAACACTTACTGCATTTGCCCCCCTCACCCCTCTGGCACTGTACCATGAATTTTTTACACATCTCTCTGTTTGGTATTCAGACATAATTAACAATATGACAATACAGTCTTACAAATTATACTGTGGTTTCAGGCAGAGGTTCTTTTGTTTAAACATGCCTTTTTATGTGATTCATTTTCATTTATCTGTGCTACTGGTAGTTATTTTCAAATTTAATGTGTGTGTGTGTGTGTGTATATGTGGGTGTGTATATGCGTAAGCGCTGAAAAAATATTCTCTCTTACTCTCAGGTCATCTCACCTGCATAAATCTTTGATGGTCAGTGGACTTCAGCAGTTATCCTTCAATGTTTGTGTGTACTAATTTACTTTTGGTGCACCCTAATGCTTCCTCTTAATCTTATTTCTCTTAAGTTCTTCTTCAGTTAGAGAAAATTATATAAAGCAGAACCCAGAGTATTTTCACACTTTGAAAAATATAGGCCTACTCCTCACTGTACAGATACAAAAAAAGAAGCTATTCAGCATTCATGTGAATCACCACCGTGTAATAGGTCTTATAGGGTGGAGTCTTCCTTTAAACAATCACTCAGTCTTGATCTTAAACTGTGTCACATGTTCGTCATGGAAATTCTTTTAGGAGCGGAGAGAATCAAAAGCACCATAACTCCATTAACTTACTGTAACTAATAAGACCACATACACATAAACTGACACACAAAAACACACAATTTATCCTTAACTGCATCTGACTGGTGCACATTTTGACTGTTTATAGGTGGTTGCAACACAGTATTGGTTCATTTTGGCCAGTAAATTGGCTCATCTTGCTAATGTGAGAATGTGATGGTGACAGCCATATTCAGCTCTAGTTCTTCTTTAGCCTGTTGCATGGAGAAATAACCACAGGAGATGATACTTTGACTGATAGGAAAGGCCTGCAGGGCAGAGATGTTCAGCTCACAATGCGATTTACCCCTCAAATGTGCTCCTTTTTTGTGTGTTAATTTAGTCTTGTGAGCCGTACTTAATTTAAGGGTCTCCGCATTCAAATGTGAGACAAAAGACAAGCCATGTGTCACCACCTGCACACTCAAACACACACATAAGTGCATTACTGAGCTAATGAGTGATCTTCCTCATGTTGACAGCGTGATGGGATGTGGGCTGGAGCATAGCAGCAGGACCTCAGGGCAGGTTGGACAGCACAAAGACCCTCTTGTAGTGTTTTGTCCCCCCCCTTCAAGCTCCTTGCACATTCGCTTGTCATGTGCTCTTCTGTGACAATAAGTCTCCCATGTCTTCTTCTACTTTCATGCTTTGATTTTGTGTATTCGTTGTGAATTCACTGCCACATTTCTTTGACCCTCTGTCAATGATTGTTGTCAGTTTCACTTGTGCATGTTACATTTTCAGCTTCTCTCCCACACAAGCATGCAAACGTCAACGTCCACAGATTATGCTGACGTGTACAGTAGTTCAATGTTTGATCAGACTGGCACAATCAGACTGATTTAAGCGAAATTGGTCCAGTTCCTGATTTCAAATTGAAAGTTCACTTAAATGTGGAATTTAAATAGTAACATATTTTAGTCTGGACATGCTTCACGATGATAATTGTGTTTGTGCTGCCTGTCTGCTGGAAAAGTTGATGAGTTGACAAGATGTACTTTGGCCAGCCTGTTGTGTTTGTATGAGGTTGAGCAGTCGGCCAGATCTGTGCTGGTGATGTAATGAGGATGTTTTTTGGCCTGGCTTGAATAATGTGTTTCACTCTGACTGCTGCTTTGCGCTCTGGTGTATTTCAAGGCTTGCTCCATGTTCCTGCTCTACCCTTTGACCCCTAAACAGTCCTACTATTTAAACTATTCACAAGCGTTGTCCTTTTCTTACTGCTCTGAAGATTTGTGGATTTTATACCTTGACTAGCCAAAGGTGTCTTGTAGCTGTTTTTAAAACTATCCCTGAATGGACCACAGTTGGTGTGAAAATATATGTGACCACATGCACTGGACATAACACCAGATGAAAGTTATGAGCTAAATTTTACACTCGGCAGTTTTAACTCTGAGATGTTATTTATATATGCTGGCACTGGGTAGGTGTGATAATGCATAGACTCTGTCATGGAGCAGCTGAACTGAGGGGGGCAGGTAGGAGGGCAGACAGTGGAGCCAGTTGTTTATTTTAGGTATCTTTTATATACCTCGGTAAATAACGGTATGTGATAATAATGCATTTTTCCTTGCTGCTGTCTAGCTCTCGTCAGAGGCCAGCATACAGTATGTTCCTTTTGTTCAGTCTTTTCTTTTTTTTTTGCACACCCTCCATTAACATTATACACCAATCAAAATGCATTCAAACTTCAGGCTCCAAGTGTCAGCATAATAATTAATTCACTAAGCATGCCTAATTTATTTTAATATTTATTCTTTGGCCCAAACAGATGATGCATCTGTAACTTTTTGTGGCTTTGTTTGGAAAAAAAAAATAAAAACAAAACAAACTAGATCAATTTTTAAATCAATTTCTACATCTAATCAAGTGCTGTTCTTTTCAAGTTGTGCCTGCACAGTAATGACAAGACAAATCAAAGGCTGAAGGAGTCAGTGATTCAGCTCAGACCAGCAACAATACGACTTCTTTGTGTCATAATTTTTAAAAGACTAAACAAGTGGTTTGCACGTTTTGCACAGCTCTATACAGCTTCTATACTTTGCAAATTTTACTGGCAATTTTCCAAAGTATACCGCTAAAGCTATGATAGACCCAAAGATGACTGAAACCTTCTGTACAACAGCAACACAACCCACACAAAGGCAACTAATTTCCGACAAATTACATATTTCTTTCCATCGGGACTGTCAGAAAGAAGCACATACTGAACAATATAGAAAATACAATGTATAACACAGTGAGTGAAATGTAAGAGTATAATCCTGTTATTACTGTACCAATACAGAAATTGTTATCCATCAAAAAACAAGTTTGCCATCCTCATTTAGTCTACAATTCGTATGGAAAAGACAAAGAAACATAGTCAAAATGAAAAAAATTAGGTGAAAAGATGAATGCAGATATGTGGGCAGTAAGTAAATTCTGCATAGAAAGCTTGAGGTGAGTGAACTTTTGCTGATGAAACCTGGATGAACTGGATTATGAAATAATACTCTGTAAAAACGTGGCATGCTGTTCTATTTTCTCATCTAATTGCCGTTTTTGGAGAGGGTTTTTTAAAATAATTTCTCCCTCTTTTACCTCTGATGTAATCGGTCCTGACTGCAACTCTAAAACTGAAATATGTCTAACAATCTTTGTAGGAACGACAGGCATCAGAAGATAAACAATCAGAATTGTGAAACACCCCAAACTGTATGATTTTATCTCCCGACTGTCAGCGGCACCTGGCTCAGACTACGACACAATGTCTAACTTGGTCCGATTTGTTGGAGTGTCTAAATCAAGGCTAATGCTATAAATAACTGATAATTCCCTAAACAGTTGTTTGCTCAGGTGGATGTTTTCCTACACAGCCTTCCAGGCTGCCATGAGTTTGACTTCATGTCAGTACAGTATAAAAATCAACTTGCACAGACTTCAGATCTATGTTTGTTTTATGAAATTAAGCTGAAAGCATCGATTGGTTTAAAAAGTGTTCCAAGTGGTGGGAAGTTTCAACATCTGAGAGCAGCATGATAAGCTGCACTAAAAATTAAACCAAAAAAAAAAGAAGTAAACATGGGCACTGGGAACAGGATAATGTGAATTAGATTATTGCATTTAACAGGCAGTTGACTCAAGTCTTGGGTGCCAGAACTTCCCCCAGGCACCTTTAACGCATCTATCCAGATAACAGTCTGAGCTGTCAACTGCAGCACTGCGTAACACTGACAGAGGAATTAAAGACAACAAAAGCTTAACTGAAGTAGATTCCCCAAATCAAAACACAGTATTAAAACCTGGTATTACTACTGTACCAAACTGATGGATAGGTCTTTTGATATAATCTATTAAATATACAGTACCAGTCAAAAGTGTGGACACATCTTCCCATTCCCTTGAATGAAAAAGTGTGTCTAAACTTTTGATTGGTACTGTATGTTTATATCAGTAATGTAATAAATATAGGATTAAAATGAGCTTATATTTTTAATTATTATCAGTTTAGACATGTTCTGAAGTGCCTATTTCTAATGTACAAATAATAGTCTTCCAATTCCGGGAATATTGTATATTTGTAATTTATAAGGTCAAATAAATACTGATATAAACAGAAACCATTGCCGCCTTGGAAGTATGAGATAAAATGCATCCATCATTCCAAAAGGCTACGCTGTGCTTTGGAAAATGGTCGGCATAATGTTAACTAGGCATGATTTTTAATGAAACATGCAAAAAAAACCCACCAGTGTGTTCCCTTAAAAGCACCATGAAACTAGCTGCTGCATCGTATGGCATGTTGTTTGTGTGAGCCCTTTCGATTCTGGCATTTAGACGGCTTCTGTGTAAAGGAGAGCGGTAAGATTGCTTTGAATGGTGGGTGGCAATTCAGTTTCCTAACAGGAAGTGCTTACGTTGATAAATGGCAGTTTTTCCTCGGAGGAAAGAGTGGGTGATGTGACTTCATGTTAAATTTTCTCTTAGTTCATGTCAATGCCAGCATATTCTGAGGGCTTTGGGAATTGAAAAAAAAAAAAAAACTCAGCTGAGCTTTAAACACACTCGTCACATGTCACTACTGCGCTGTGATAATGGCAAGCTAATTGAGGATAACAAAGAGGATGATCAGGGCCAGTACAACAGGGATTATAGTGTTGTGCTGCTTGGACGGCTAAAGTTGCAATATAGCCTAATGCACACTGGCTCATAAGTGAAGATGATGGGAACATGTCACTCAGCAGAAGAGGATGTCTGCTACATAGATTGTTTGGTCTCTCCTCTTACAAGCACACAAACCAAGAACCTCTCCCTGTTTTGAAGCTCATAGTGTACTGCATGCTCTCTCCTTTTGGCAGAACAATCCAGTGAAGACTTGGCTTAAAAATTAAATTTCTTTTTGCTGACTTCTCCTAGAGAGGTTTTCTGTCTTTGACAGTGAGAGCAGATTGGCGTGTATGAAATATCTGCAAGCTTTCTTCTCCATCTTCTGTGTTCCACCTGCTGCAGGAATCAATGAGTACGACCAGATGCTGTGATTTGGATTGATACATAACATATGCACCGTTTTCACACACTGTAAATCTGTGTCTCAGTCTACACAAACGTGCGGCATAGAATCACACTTTACAAGCTACTGTTGCTTGCCTTTTGAGGCAGAAAGTGTTGAATAATGATTTAGAGCCTGCTTTGCTGTTTTAAAACTGCTCTCAACAATTGTGAAATAGGAATTTTTCTGAGCTTTTCAAGGACAGCAACAACAGCTAGTTAACCGCTCGAGATGGAAGTGGGGCTGCTTATTGTGGTTCCACATCCTAACAGAGAGA
This sequence comes from Thunnus thynnus, assembly GCF_963924715.1. Lineage (NCBI taxonomy): Eukaryota > Metazoa > Chordata > Actinopteri > Scombriformes > Scombridae > Thunnus > Thunnus thynnus. The sequence continues at coordinate 8,767,937 of NC_089533.1, read as the reverse complement.
GAGAGAGAGAGAGATTTTTCTCAGAAGTGACTCTCATCACGTCACCCCCCCAACCTGCGCGAAAAATGTGACATGTTATAAAGATGCTGAGGTTGTATGTTGGTTTCTTGATTGATATTACAGGAAACTGTATTCCGTAAAGCAAATGAAGGTATTGAATTTCTAACAAATTTGTGTTAATTATTTTAAGCTTTTTATTGATACTGTGCCTGTACACTTATAATAACACATTTACTTTCACCCTCTCTGGTCTGGTATAGAGAACCCAGTGCAGCTGGGTTAAGACAGGGTTTTGATTTGTTTGTTTTTAGCAATTGCGTAAGGCTAGCTGGAACTCATTCTCCTGTTTTCTCATCTAGCCATCCTCGGCTCATAAATTTGCCACGTTTCTGCACAGTGGGTGAAAAAGAAAACCAGTATAGTTGTTCCTTGCATCTTTGCCAATGTTGTGTGAAGGAACTGAGGGAGAAGACTGATTTAGCTATAACTTTAAACTGTGAGTTGTTTGGTATCTGAAAGAGTAGAACCAAAACACTGGAAGCCAACGTGGAATCATTTATTTAACTGGCAATTCATGAGTTGGGTGTCTGGTGTTACCATGGTGTTGAATTGGTTTAGCTGCATTTATTGTCTCTGTGTGTGTCTGAGAGAGAGAAAGAGAGAGAGAAAAAAAAAATTCTGTTGGCAGTGTAGTTTGCAGTAAATTCAAAATGAATAACAAAAAGTATGAGTGAGTGTGAAAACACTCTTTGGAGATAGAGCCAGGGTCTTTCTCCTTCTCCCTCTTTTGGAAAAGAATGGCAATAAAGATAAAAGAGCATGACAACTGATGATCTTTGAAGGGTGAGCCAAAGTAGAAGTCAAGTGTTTCAATTTCAAATGTATGCGTGTGTGTATGCATAAGCTCATAAATACAGGGGAGTGGACAAAATACCGGGAACACCTTACAATGACCGTTGCAATCCAAATATAACACCATGAACTAAGGTCTCAAAAAGAACGGAACATTCTAAACTTGGCTTCACAAGAGAAGATCATCGGAATATGTCACTCAGCAGAGGAGGATGTCTGCTACTTAGATTGTTTGGTCTCTCCTCTTACAAGCACACAAACCAAGAACCTCTCCCTGTTTTGAAGCTCATAGTGTACTGAATGCTCTCTCCTTTTGGCAGAGCGATCCAGTGAGGGCTTGGCTTAAAAATGAAATTTCTTTTTGCTAAGGTCACAAAAATAACGCTCTAAACTTCGCAAATACTGTGTTTATTACAGGGTTTGTTGTATTTAATAGCACTGTAGTGTACTGTTATTTTGCCTCGTCTTTTGGGACATTGTGAAGATGTGTGTGAGTCGTCCAGCTGAGATAATTACCTCCTATGTAGAGTCAGAAGGCTTTCCCTCTCAAGTAGCATCACTCTGTTTCCAGAAAACAGAGTGACAGTGCTTCATAGTTTCTTGTATGGGAAGATCAACACATTAGTGAGCATTAATGTGATGCCTATATTGAGCTACAATAAACATCTTTGATCATTTCTTCAGTAAACCTCTCCAGTGAGTGTGATCGATGTTTACTGTCAACGCTGGTATCAGTACACATGACTCATCCATCACTGGCCACAGAAGGATATTAAAATCAGATTTGTCCCAGTGCTCAGTTGCAGCTTAGTATTTTGTTCCTGTTAAGTGTCTTCCATCTATTTGTTCTGTTAAATTAGAGCCAGGCAGATCAGTATTTTGGTTTGAGATGAGACACGGGTTGATGTGGGCTCCACCAGGTGGATCTGTGCACAGTGCGAGTATGCAGACATGCTGAGGAGATCATAGGTTGCTCTCTTAGTGGGTCCACTCTTATCTTACTTTTCCTCCGCACCATGAGACACACACAGGATCTTGACAAATTCTAGACACAACGTTTAGATGAAATTATCTGTTGGGATGAAAAAGGAGGTAATGTTTAGCTCATCTGGAGGGGAAGTTTTGGTAATGAGAGAGTTAAATTGAACAAACAAGCGGAACGACAGAGAAGCGAATAAGGATTGAGCCAAGGAAGACAGACCCAGACAGTACAATAAAGATACTGTAAAGATACTAATATTTGTCTGGAGACTTCTGCCAGCATGTGGGCTCCTGATGTTCTTCCTCTTCAGGGTCCAGCCAGGAATGAGCGCTGTCTCAATCACGATAAGCCCAACTTTAGAGTCTCTGGCTCCGTGCGCTTCAGGATGACAGGCATGGCCTTCTGTCAGGCCGTAGTTCAAAGCTTAATACAGCTGCCATGACACTTTCCAGTCTCTTGATCGGGCCAAACACCATAATGTCTCTTGAAAACAAACTTATTTGCGAAACAGAGAGAGTTAGTATAACCAAGAAAAGCTTTGCCCTTGATTATAAAGTGGATCTAGACTATCCTGTATATAGAGCTCTATTTTCAATCAGACATTCTTATTAATCCATACTATATACTTGTATATGTTTGTTATGAACACCCATTTAGTTTAGAGACCAACTTCCTGGTTCAACTTTGACCTATTTTACCTAACATTGTTGTGTACAGTCATGGTTTTCCTGTGCTGTGAGGTGCGTTTAACTCCCAATAAAGCGATAGCCAATCTGGATGACTGCTTGTGTTTCTTGCCCTGTTAGACCTCTTAAGCAATGTCACCAATATTCCAAGATCTAAGAAAATAACACAGCAGTAGTGATGAACCAATTTTTTTTCTCAAAATATTATAGTAATTGCAGACAGTCTGGAGTATATCTGTTCATGCATTTACATTTGAAACACTGTAGCTTTCTGACCACATCTCTAATATCTCTGTGGTTCCTGTCATTTGCCCACAAATGTCTTTTTAATTGCAGCTTTAAGATCCCTACTTATTATCACCAAGAGAGCTTTGTCTGTGTACTTCACAGCCTTGGGAAGAATGTATCCATTTTCATAAATTACGTTATTACGTTGACGTGTCCAAGATAACTGGATTAAAGTGAAATCTGTTCAGTGGACTTTCCCTTTTACCCTTTCGGCTCTCTCTCGCTCAACCTCTCATGCTTTTTGTTAGTGCTCCAGTCCCTGTGAAAAAAGATAGCTTCCTCAGAAGCACCCAAGGTTGACTCACTTCCTCCTTTTACTTTCTCTCTCTCTCTCTCTCTTTTTCTCTCTGATTCTGTCTGTCTGTCTCTCTCTCTGTCTGCCTGTCTCAGGTTTGTGGCTCTCCTCTTTAGAGTTTCCTGCTGTTAAATGGTAACACAGAGCTGAAGGCAAGAGGTAAGATGGAATTACTTCTTTCTTTAAATTTGTAGTGAAGTCGGTGGTTTGGATGGGTGATGTATGATGTGTGACAGCGGTTCAGTTTCTTGTAAAAAGAGGAAAGTGAACGAGAAGGAGAATTGTTAGTGTATCTCAGGTTCATGCCAGGGCATTTTGGTGTTGTGGTTAGTAAGGGTGAAACAGCTGCCGGGAAGCATCTCATTCTCCTGTTGGAGCGAGAATGGAGGTGATTATGGTTGGCAAATAGCGCCTGGGGCCACTGCCTTAAAGAGCTGTTAAAGAGACATGCAGACAGCCTGTCATCTTTTTCTCCCACAGTGTTTTTGCAACACAACAAACACTGTTTTAATCCTCAGATCCCAGCTTTCTCTCTGTGCCTGTTTGTGTGTCTGTACAATACAGGTTGGTGCAGAAATACAGTCCTGCACCCACAATGGGTGTCACAGAAAGAGGTGGTAGAAAAGGTTTTTGCTCTTCCTGTTAGGTTCCTCCCCCAATCAGCTGTGCTGATGCTCGCTACTGATGCTCTCACAGATAAAGTTTGTGCAGGTTACTCATTTGAAAAGCACTCAATTGTCTTTTGATAATACGCTGTGTATGACTAGTATTACAAAGTAGTTTGCCTCAGTACACACAGTCTGCACGTTCAAACTACAGCAAAGATGGCGGAACATCTAGTGTTGTGTGTCACCTTTAGTTTCACCTCATACTCACCTGATCAATATCTCTTCTTAATAGCAGAGGATAGAAAACATCTCCAACTACTGTCACGTATGGTTTAACACTACAGATGGATATAATAGCTGTATGTAATAGCTTGAAGCCATGAAACTCTGAAGGTATTTTGCAGTATTTATCTGAAATAGAAAATGACCAAACAACATTTATGATTGGTAAACACTCACAGTCTTTTGTTCCTATCATATTATGAACCAAGTCCTTTGTGTTTTTATTTGATCAGTACAAAGTTCCTTTTACTGTGACAATTACAAGTCCCTTAAAATCATCTGCCAAGTGCAGTTGGTGTGATTTCTGGACGCAGCCTACTGAAGCCATCTGTCAAGATTTATGGATCAAAGCTTTTGCTCCATGGAGAAATGAACGGTTCATAGGACAGTTTACTACTGTAGCTGCATGAATGTGAATGTGTGTTGTAGTCTTAAGTGTCCAGTGAATATGAACAAGCTGGAAGGTCAAAGGTTAAAGTTCAGGAAACATTCAGAGTGATATGGGTGCAGAAGCATTAGCATAGGCTGACAGGATTACTGTCTAAATACCATAAGGAGTGGTATTATCTTTCTGAGCTCATCTCACCTAGACACACGCACACATATAGTAGGTGAACATGCGCACATGTGGACGCAGCTATGAAGGATGATTCATACCATGACACACACCCACATACACACAGTTTGCCTGGTGATCAGATGAGAAGAAATGTTTGTGACAAGGTTTTTGAGTTTTTCATTAAATTGATTTATCATCCTGCTGGCTCATTGCGTCATTAGACAAATGACTGAAGGTCATTTATGCAAGTCATGGGATGCTCATGAATTTGAAGCAGTTTCTTTTTCGTGCAGGGAAGTGGTTTCCTGTTTTTTTTATGCAATACCCACGACAATGTGCACAGCCCCAAATTGCTGTTAATGCAATTACTGACTAGCTTTTGTTCTGAAAGAGGAAATAAAGGTTCAAAATAGGAAAAACAAAGGAAACCTCTCTCCAAGTTTAGCAGCAACAGCATGGAGAATGGCTTGTTGGTATTGTGGATATTGTAAACTGGAGGTATGATTAAGGAAATGAGGCAGGGAGATGAAAGAGAGCCAGACAGAAAGATACTTTGCTTTCTTCTTCATTGCTCTGTGTATGTTAAGATGCTACTGTATGTGTAGGCCTGTTTGTGTCAATTACAGTCACAATGATGCATAAATAATGCTCACACATTCAAACAGAACCACTTATACCACAAGCACCTAAACATGCACACACACACACACACGTACACACACATGCACTGCAAACTTCCCGCGCACTCATATCACTCAGTGTTTTACTGACAGTGACTGTGCCACTTTTGAGAAAGGTGAGTGGGTGTGTTGACTGGAAACAAGTAGCAGTAGCCCAAAACAAAGTCCTCTCAACCAAGATACACTAATACTGTGGAGCCTGTTAAATCTCTCGACATGTTCAGTGTAAAGAGACACGACTGACCCAACCACTATGGTTTGGAGCTGCAGTAGTGGAGGGAAACCAGAAACGTTTGCAAATGTTTCGTTTCAGATCTCTGTGAACTGGAAGTGGTGTGTCAATTCACAATGCTGATGTCAATATGAGTGTTTTTCTATATAATGTGTTAAAGCCAGACAATTGAAAACGAAAGCCTCATAATTATATGATGTAATGTCACCTTAAATTATGCCTACTTCTCGTCACCTTACATCTCCCTATTTTTTTATACTCTTTTCTTTAAAGGACAGGTTTACATTTTTTAAGTCTGACTAGTTGACATTTCTCTTGTTCACACTGGTCAAAACAAGATCTCTTCCTAATGCAGTTCCAATATAAGTGATGGGAGATAAAATTCACAATCCTCGTTCTGCACAAAAACAAATTCCAAAGTTTATCAGAAGATATTATGAGACTTCAGCGATCTGAAATAGACAAATCAAGCGAGTAGTGAGCTTAGTACTAAATTCCCTCTTTGTGTTACTATGTCTAGACTACAGCTCAGCACAGAAACACTGTCTGAGGAAACAGAAGAGGGAAGCGTGTAGTAAAAAGACTATAATGTTGGAAGATACCACTTGATTTCATTAAGTCAGACTGCTGGAGCTTCATATTAGCTTCAGATAAACTTTGGAATGTATTTTTGCACAGAATGATGACTAAATGAAACATACTAGGACATTCGAGGGCTCTTTTAATGGCCAGTATGAACAGCGGTTTCAATATACATATGGGTAGGAGAGTATTGCCTTAAGACACGCTTGAAAAAAATGTGAACCTACCATTTAAGTTGAGTTCCAGGCTCTTTAATTGATTACTAACCCCTCCCTTACCTTCAGGGTGTTGAAGATGGCAGTGTGGATCCAGGCCCAGCAGCTCCAGGGAGATGCTTTGCACCAGATGCAGTCTCTGTATGGTCAGCACTTCCCCATTGAGGTGCGACATTATCTGTCCCAGTGGATAGAGGGCCAGCTCTGGTGAGTTGCTCTGCAAGGAAGTGTGTAGACAGTCATGCCCACATGTATGCCTGTACAAATTTTTATGTTGAAAGTTGGCCATGAGAACATATTTAGGTCTTTTCTTCTCATCTCTCTCTTTTTTTTTTTTGCTTTTTAAACACATTTGAGTTAGTTCTTTAACAGTGTGCATGTACTGATGCATTGGTCTACATTTTTTGTATGTGTCTTACATGCATATGTGTGTATGTATGTTGTTAGGGATGCCATAGACCTGGAGAACCCACAAGAGGAGTTCAAGGCCAAACGCCTGCTGGACAGTCTGATACAGGAACTGCAGAACAAGGCTGAGCACCAGGTGGGAGAGGACGGCTTCCTACTCAAAATCAAACTGGGACACTACGCCAGCCAGCTCAAGGTAAGTCTTTTGGAAAAATACCTCACCAAACATGAAAACAGCACTATATAACCCAGGAATATACAGTATCTTACTAGTTGTATTTGTTGGCTCACTTGCCAATGTCCAACAATCTAAAATATGCCAGTGTTGCCTGTTTGATTGAGAGACTTTCTGGCTTTGCATTTCTTAGTTGACAGTCAGAGAGGGCAATTGCATCAGGGTCAGTAGAGCCAAAGTTTGAGAATGCACAAAGACCAAAGGCAGTATGGATGTCATCTGTGGCATTCAGTTATTATTGTCTTAATTTTGTTGTCAATGAAAGAGACATTTTCTTGGCACTTGACCTTGATTTCCTTTGTCATAAGCTAAAGTGCCTAAAAAATATTAAAAAAAGAGCCCCTACTGTTCAGGCAAAAAAAATAAGCCATAAACAACCCCAGAGAAATATTTAAGGGAATTAGATCATAAAACTCTGTCACACAGTGACCAAATTCCACCTGCTCAGACTGTAAGCTTGTTTTGAGCAAATAACTCATATTTTAACTGTGTTGTGAGATGATGTTAAGTGTTTGGAAGTTACAGCTGTTCAGCTCCAAAGTCTCCCTTGCTGTGCTTCTTAGAAATCTTAGAAAGAGCACACAGTGCACAATATGTTTAAGAACAGGTTGTATCCACCATGAGGAAAACAAGAGGACAGCCCAAGTGAGGGCCTTGGTAGCCAGCCAGCACTGCTATTTATGATTGAGCTCCCTGCTCACAGATCCGTTCTTCTGTTTGTTTCTCCCCTCCCTGAAACCAAGCAAAGAAACAGGGTGAAGGGGGGCCGGCTGTGCAAGATTAAACTGCAATCCCGAATTCCTAACGCTGTATTTTGCCTTATGTGATTGTAAGCATGCATATAAAGAGTGTGATATATTAAATGTGTCCTGAATGTCTTATATTACTTTTCAGTAACACTACAGATCCTCTCTTACTGCTAATGTAAACAAATATTGTTGCGGTGCTCTTTTTCTTATGTGAAAACAACTCAACTTTTAATGCAACTTCATTCTCCCACTTAAAAATAACAACAATAAGAATATCATCAACTGACTTTCAACAGTATTTTTTAAACTGAAAGTGAAACAGCAATTTGTTACACTGCTGATCAGTGGAAAAAATATTACTGTAACATGTAAACCGCTAAACTCTGGTGTGTGTGTGTGTGACAATGTGTGTGTGCATGCTAATGAGTCATGTCTGTATATGAAGTGCGCTGTGTTTCGAAGATGGGTATCATTAGGCTTGTCTAATGAGCTTTAGTGTGTCTGCGAGGTTGGCGCCAGAACTTAGCGAGCTTCCTTGATGCGAGTAAATTGGTGAGTCCTGTGTGGAGCGACCGTTCTGCTTGTCAGGGGCTAACAGGCCTTAACACAGCACATGTGCTCCTTGTCTTCCAGAGCACGTATGACCGCTGTCCTCTGGAGTTGGTCCGATGCATCAAACACATCCTCTACACAGAGCAGAGGCTCGTCAGAGAGGCCACCAATGTGAGTATAATGCATGTGTGTGTGATGTGAAAACACATACGCATGCTGACACTTGCATGAACACCTTTGATCATCCATCTAAACACACTCAAACACACACACCCACACCGAAATACGACAATTGTGGCTTCTCCATACATTATTCATTTCGTAGCCCATAAAAAGACTGCAAACCGAAACAGAAGCTCAACTACATAATGGTGAGTGACTCACAGATGAGGTAATTGGGTAACCGCTATATATGTCCTCCATTTATCCCCAGGTCTGCAGATTCCCTTGCATTATTATAAATGTGATACCTACAAACAGCCGTACCTACACGTACCTACCCAATATTGCTCTAAAATTGCTTTTTTGAAAACAAACCTTTTGTATTTCCCTGCTGCAACACTGCAATAAGAAAGAATGTCAAAAATGTCAAATATTTCACGGTTTATAAAAAGCAGGGAGTAATAAAACCATAAAGCCAGCAGTGCGTAAAACATCTGACTCTCAACAACTCCTGGGGTGAATTGATTTCCAGTCACAACATGCCTTTTCTATTAATGGAATGCATATTTGGACTGATTGAATTCCACCCTGTTTAGTCTGAACCTTTGGGGCACTATAGAGCTCTCGTTCAGAGTTTGAACTGATCACGCAGTCTGCCTGAGTATGATAAGCAAATGCATTTCCTCCTTCTCTATTTGCAGTGTTCCCATCAGGTTTGTGGTCACTTGGGATTTTACAGTCAAATAGCCCAACTGACACACGCAGGGGTCATTGCATCATGTCCAGCTTGGTTCCATATCTCTGCTCCATCCCCCCACGGATAGACCTGGTAGCTCAGCACTCAACTTACCAGTGGCCAGCCATTTCCCTTAACAACTATCATAAACAATTCAGTGACAGACAATATACGGGCTATGCGCCACCCAATGGAAAAGCAACCCTACCAATTGCTGTTCCCAAATCCGCCATTTCCTCCATCTCTCTCTGCGCCTGTCTCTCAATCACACTTTGTAATTGACAGTCAAGCTCTCCGGTGGGCGGGATGATGGACAGCATGTCTCAGAAATACCAACAGATCAACCAAGCTTTTGAGGAACTTCGCCTGCTGACCCAGGACACCGAGAACGATCTGCGCAAACTCCAGCACAACCAGGAGTACTTCATCATCCAGTACCAGGAGAGCCTCCGTATCCAGGGTGAGACCAGAGGACTTGCATCTAGTTGTTGCTGCTCTAAAGTAATGCAAGAAGACATTTTTCAGTGACTAGACTGTGAGAAATGAATGCAGTGCTGAAATTATGAAGGAATTCTTATTTTTAGACATTTTGTTAACTAAATTATGAATCAGTTAATTAGAAATATAATCATAAATTCACCACTATATGAAAATAATCATTAGTTGAAGCTCTAAGTTTGTTGTTTCTCAAGTGTGCCATTCAAAAATGATTTGAATCTATTATATTTTATAGGTTTGAAATATCAAGGTATGAAATTATATAAAAATGAAAACGTCACTTTGCAAATAGTTTACAGCTGTCTGAAATGTTATGCTGGATTCTGTAGATCAACAATGGAAAACAAGCACCTGGAGCCATAACTATAACCCAGCAACCTATATGTTACATCATTCAGAAAAAAAAAAACCTAGCTCCAAATGACGTCTGCATAGTGCTTGAAGAGGTTCTCCTGAGTAACTCATTACTCCTCTCGGGGGATAATGTACACTGTATGTGCACAGGTTACAGATTCAGATTTTCACCTCCTCTATCTTTTCCTCCCTCCATCTGTTCCCACCCCTCCCCCCTCTTTGGATGGCACCAACCCCACCCCTCCTCAGCTCAGCTGACCAGCCTGGCCACGCTGCCCCCTGCTGACCGACAGGTACGGGAGCCTACCCTTCTCAGCAAGAGAGCCACTGTGGAGGCATGGCTGACCAGAGAGGCCAACACACTACAAAAATACAGACTGGTAGGACACAAACATGCACTCAACAAAAACACTTTTCATCTTGTTTTTATACATAATATGACTTTTGTTTGTTTTCTTGATGTGTGCATATGCATAACTGCCAGTATGTTATTTCAAGTCAACCTCTCCACAAAGGGAAAATAAAAAACCTCACAATGATTCTGTTTGTGTCCAGGACTTGGCAGAGAAGCACCAGAAAACACTGCAGCTGTTAAGGAAGCAGCAGACCATCATTCTGGATGACGAGCTGATCCAGTGGAAGAGACGGCAACAGCTGGCAGGCAACGGGGGCCCGCCAGAGGGAGGCCTGGACATCCTGCAGTCCTGGTGAGTTCTCTTCCACCTCCCACCAAGATCACAGCCACTAGAACTCCCTCACAAACCAGAGGTCACAGGTTTACAAGCTTGCAATTGACTACTGCTGGGTTTATTTCCAAGGTTTATTGGCTCCTAATCAGAGAAACATAGGTGGACCAGTTTGACATGTCTGGCTTCTTTTCCCTTATTTTCAGAATGTTCTCTTTGCCTTTTTGGAGTCTCAAATATCCCGTCAGGAATTTCACAGTTGTTTTGAATTATTCTGAATTGATATTGTTCTGCTGCAGTGGAACCTTTTGCAGTACAAGTTTCTAAAAGCAATAAAAAAACACAATGTCCATGTGACTATGTCTTTGCATAGGTCTGATACTTAACTTTGCTTGTCTTGTGTGCACATCTATGTGTGCCATCAGGTGTGAGAAGCTGGCAGAAACTATCTGGCAGAACAGGCAGCAGATTCGGAGGGCAGAGCACCTCAGACAACAGCTGCCCATCCCCGGCCCTATTGAAGAGCTCCTCAATGAACTCAACAGCACTATCACAGATATCATCTCAGCGTTGGTCACCAGGTGTGTGTGTGTGTGTGTGTGTTTACATTTATATTTATTTTTAAGGACTTGTCTGTCTCAGTTGCAAGGATTTAAAGGAAAATATATAAGTTAGCATATAAATATATCAGCCCCAGCAATTATCTAAGTGGATTGTGCCCTTTACTGCTCTCCATGTTGGCCTTTATGCAAGCAAGTCCTACTTACACGACTTTAATAGTTACTTATGTGGACAACAGAGTGAAAGAAATCCTCTGTTACAAGAATTTAATTACTTTGGCATTCAACACACATGAGTGGAGCCGCTGTAAATGACTGTTAAGAATGCGTGGGTGTTTGTGTGTATCTATTTGTGTTCTCTTATGTCAGTGCTTACTGTATTGTAGTAAGGAACATTATAATTTAGTGAGATGAGACAAAACAGGTGATACAAGACAAGACAGAACGTTATACATTGGATGACATGAGACAAGACAAAACATGCATTGAGGACATACAGCGGTAAAAGCAGAAAAGAAAAAATTAAATGTCAGTACTAATGATATGGAATGTGCATAGGACAGTCTGTTGCACAGGATGACTGTGTGTGTGGGTGTGAGTGTGTATCTAAGTGTAAAGGAGCAATAGGGGGGAGTGGTTATAAGAGCAAAAATAAAAATGATAAAAAATGAATAATAATGATAATAATAATAACAAGTAAATAAATAAAAATAACTTAATAAATAGGGAGAGGAACGGAAAAGGAACAAAGAAAGGAAAAAAGAGAAATTTTAGAATTAAAAAGAATAAGTATGTTGAATTTTCTTTGCAGGGGTGCTCATGATGTCCCAGTTACAACCACTTTCCTATTCCCTCATCTCCCACTCCCATCCGCCCAACAAGCACTAAGATTGTAGTGGTGATGGGGTCCATGGTTAGAGAATAAATTTATTCAAAGAACACACATTTAGTTATATAAAGTTAAATGTGTGTCCTGTCTACATGGGTGAGCAAATGCCCCCTTGATGGCTTGGCTCAACTAGAGATCACATTTTACACAGTACATCATCCAGCCTCATTCAAACCCCATCAGTACAGAATCAGACATGGACATGGTACAGAGTGCGAGATAGGGGGCAGGAGTGAATGCAAAAGTGCTCAGATGCAGAAGGCACCTAAAGAGACAAATGGCATGAAGTGTGCAAGAGTTTAAAGAAAAGCAAGGACATATGCAACTTGTTTTAAGTACATTATCTCGGCCCCAAAGGCACATCTGCCAGGGTCTTTTAGCCCTCTAGAATCTCTGAACAAGTAGTCATCTGAAGATATGAGAGCTTTCTCTCCCACTTTCCTAGAAGTTTGTCCCTGCAGGGACCCATGGTACATTGAGAAGCCATGTCACTGTCACAGCGATTTCTGATTAGCCACAGACTGTGCCCACTCTGCTATCATGCACAGTGCAAACACAGGTTAGGTTTCCCCAACAACAGCCGCTCTATATTCTCCAAAAGCCCCAGGAGGTTGTAGGCTGGGGATGGGAGAGTGTTGTCTTCTCATCACCACTCAGCTCAGCTACAGACCAGAGGGCTCGAAGGCTCATAACAACATGTGTTTGCTTCCAAGCTCCCTCTGAGTTCTCTCTCCCTCTCTAGTTCTCTTTTCTGTTAACGTGGAAATTGGAAGACAACTAGGCAGAAAAGCAGAATAACATCGTCAGAAGAAAGTAATTGTTTACCATGTTGGTTGACTGATAAGTGATTACTTTCATGACCTTCCATTAGGGCGCATGGTTACAATTAAGGTCATTTTCAAAGGCAAATGTTCTTAAATCTGCTAAGGTGAAAGGAACCTTGTGAAATTTTCAATGTAAATAAACTTTTACCTTTTTTTTTACATTTAACATTTCACACCAAAACACACTATATGTGTTTTAGTGGTAAAAAACATTTTACTGTATGGTAAAAATGTTTTTTTTACCACTAAAACATAAAAAAAGACTGCACATTGTTTCATTGTGTTCATGCCAGTTTTCCAGCCTTCTGCAGTCTTTGTTAAGATTCAACCATTAATACAACCCAGTTTTTATTTTAAAATGTATGCTGCATTATAACTAGCTACAGTATATTATGTGCTATATGAATGCATCCAAATAATTTATGGCTACGAACAAATACATTTGATGTGTTTCACACCCATGCAGAACGCAATCAGGTAGTCAAAAACTCTTAAAAACATTATTTTTTACATATTTTTGGCTACATTTTGTAAGATGCTTAAAAAGAGTAGAGTGGGACATCTTAACCTAACTTGTTGCTGTTACATGATATGCACTTAAACTTAAACTGAGGCTTCAAGCCACCTAATCAACACGGCTTTGTTCTGTTGTTAAGTCTAACTCTCCTGTTGTCTCCACAGCACCTTCATAATTGAGAAACAGCCTCCACAGGTGCTAAAAACCCAAACCAAGTTTGCTGCTACAGTGCGCCTCTTAGTCGGCGGGAAGTTGAACGTGCACATGAACCCTCCACAGGTCAAGGCCACCATCATCAGTGAACAGCAAGCGAAGGCCCTGTTGAAGAACGAGAACACAAGAAAGTAAGTCTAGTGTCCCATTAGTCTCAGTTAGTGTGGAACTTACAATTTCAGTCAACTATAAGGCAGATATTTCAGATTCCTTTTAGGTTCAGACTTCTTATACTTGTGCAAACATGTCAACTTTTTGTCAATACTGCACTGCTTCTCTTTCCTCTTATTTCTTTTATTAGTTTCTTAACAGGGAACATACAGATAAACATTGCTACATAGCGTGCAGATAAGCAATGCAACAGATGTAAATAGGGCGTGTAGTTGAAGCTAATTTGCAGCCTGCTCCAAGTGTGGTCAACAAGATTGTATATGACTGTATACACAGTTGTTTATTATACCGACTCCCTTTAGTGGAGACACTGCACGGAGCTCCCATGGTGCCATAAATATAAGGAATCTTAGTTTTTACAGGAATTATTGGATCACAAGATGAACTCTGGCCTAGTGTGTTTCCAGACCTCACCACAGAGACATGGCTGGAACTTGAACAATGCCTCTGTGGAATCTATGGTGTGGATGCAGAATCCACATTTAGCCTGTTCCACAGCCTTGTTCCACATTCCTTCTGACTAATAGAAACTTTCCAAGGCTGCAGGTCAGCCAGAGAGCCAGTGGTTAAATTGGTGAACAATTTAACAGCTCAGCCATTATATGCTTTTTTTCTCATTTAAACCACTTTGTATGACACCCAATCTGCAGCCCAGAGACATCTACTTGATGTTTTCTCATTTGGCAACAGAGAAGTTGGAAATGGTGGTGGTTAAATAATACCAATTATATAGAAAATGAGTGTGAACATCATTCCTACACCCTACATGTTTTTCACTACGTTCCTGCCGTCCAAACATGCATAATTTTGTTTTAATTTGTTCTGAGAAGAAGAAAATTCTCAGTACTCAAGTGCGTCACAGCAGTCAGTACGTCTAATTGACTCTCTCCATGATTGTCTCTTACCTTCAGTGACAGCAGCGGGGAAATTCTCAACAATAACTGTGTGATGGAGTACCACCAGACTACAGGCACCCTCAGCGCCCACTTCAGGAACATGGTGAGTGGGACCTTGTGGGCTAACTGAGGAGATGAGTTTATGGTTGGTTGAAGGTAGCAATAGGAAATTAAATTACAAAAAAATATCACGCAACACACTCCAGAAAGTGTCAGAACAGTTCATTTGAAATTATATTCAAGCATAGATCTGCACTTGTCAACCTGGCTTCCATTTTTATGCCTCTATGCCAGCGACAGCTATGGCTGGAGGCATTATGTTTTCGGGTTGTCCATCCATCCGTACGTCTGTCCATCCATCTGTCCCATTCTGGTGAACGCAATATCTCAGGAATGCCTTCAGGGAATTTCTTCAAATTTGGCACAAACATCCACTAGGACTCAGGATGAACTGATTAGAATTTGGTGGTCAAAGGTAATGGTCACTGTGACCTCACAGAGCACATTTTTGGCCATAACTCAAGAATTCATATGCTAATTATGACAAAGTTTCACACAAATGTCTTATAGGGTAAAATGATGACATTTTATATCCAAAAACACTTTTCTGGCCATTATTCAACGCCACAACTCAGGAACAGAAGGGGAGATTATGACCATATTTCATATTTGGTCGGATACTGAATTGATGGCACTAATCTTGGTTCCCACCTTGAAACTGTGATGATTGTATAGATCTTCTGTGCTGCCGGGTTGAAGATGTGTGTGTGAAGCATCCACGTTTTAGAATTTGTAGCTTCTTTGCAGCAACATCCATATCTGAAGCTTTGTCTGTTGTCATGGCTACAACTTTGCGTTCTATCAGAAACAGCTTTATTGGCCAAGCATGTGAACACATTCAAGGAAAATACACTTAATACCTTTTATTTAATTCCTACAAAATCTTCACCACAAATATTATATGAGTCTGGACAGATATGGATGTAAACTGCAACTTGACTGGTTGGCGAGGCGGTATTTCTAGTTTTGCCTCAGTGTGAATATGAATATTTAACTATCCTGAGTTAAAAGTCTTGTTTTCCATTGGTCTGTGCCCGAGAGCTGCTCATCCAGGCAAGACAAAAGTAGCTCTTAAATAAAGCAGTTGTCAGGATTTGTGTAATCATTCGGTCCATCAGTATTATGGAAATTTATGGAAAAAATGTCTCTAGAGCTATGCTTAAAATGATAGTAACATTTTTGTTTTTTCCCCTATAATAACTAAAAACATCTTTCCCTGGAGTGAAATAGCTTCATTTGTTTCTAATGCAGTTCTCAGTTTGGGGATTTCTAGAATAAAGCTACAGTATATTGACATAAAATTTAAATAATATCTACTAAGATATTATTAAAAATTGGTTTAAAAAATGAAGTTGATCTGATCTAGAAGCAGCAGTGTTGAGCTGCACTGCCGCACCCAGTTTCATAGTGTACTGTAGGTATTTTAGTATGTACTGCACAAACCCAACGCAAATCATCAATACCATGGAGGATTATTCTGAAGCATCAGTGGAGCCTCTTTCTACATCCCATGTGTTGTTAGAAACGAGCCCTCCATAGATTATTTACATGACAGCTCAAAGTGAATTATGCATGCATGTAATATATATATGATGAATGCATTATCAGCCTGACTTTGTAGGCAACATGTACAGTATATCCAGTATTCCTCATTTGTACACATGTCATCCTTCATGTAGTCTTTGAAGAGGATCAAGCGATCGGACCGGCGAGGAGCAGAATCTGTCACAGAGGAGAAGTTCACCATTCTGTTCGAGTCCCAGTTTAGTGTTGGAGGCAATGAGCTTGTCTTTCAAGTGAAGGTAAGAGGGCGCAGACAGACGAGGTAGAAGAAAAGACTACATTAGGCTTGATAAATAAAAATACTATCAATTCTTACTCCGACAATAGTGGGAATCAGTCCATTCTTCCATATCCACTCCTACATATACTGTAATTTTCAGCTCAGCACTACTCTACTCATGCCAATGCCTCATCTGTCTTCTGAGCTGTGGTTTTATGATGTTTCAAAATCCCTTCTTTGGCAATAAGTCCATAGAAAAACTATATATGTCGTTTTGTTTTGCAGTGCAGAATTTATTGTTATAGCTCATATTGATGGCCTCCCTTTTTTTCTCTGAACAGACATTGTCACTTCCTGTAGTGGTGATAGTCCATGGTAGTCAAGACAATAATGCCACGGCAACTGTGTTGTGGGACAACGCTTTTGCGGAGCCGGTACGTAAATGTCTGTGTGTTCATATGTGTCTGCAGTCAAAATGTAATTTAGAGATGGCTAAACATTTGAATTAGCATCTGTTTTTATCACATAGACTTTACAGTTTCATGTACAGTAGCCACGGAACATTTATCCGTCAGATTTTCAGCATATTTTTTCTAAAGCTCAAAGCACACTTTTCATAACCTTGACACGTAGAAATAGCGCCGATCTACATAAAATAATAAACAATTCTAATAATTCACCAAACACTTCAAGAAATTCAAAGACACAGTGTGCTCAGGGAACCTTCAACTTTTGTCATTTTTTCTCATTTCAATCAAGAATGTAATCAATTGGTTAAAAAATATTTAAAATAATCATTAGTTGCTGCCTTGCATATGAGTATGAATGTATATATACATGTTTTTAATTAAGAAGGTGAAGTTTGTTAATCTACTTGGTAACTTTGTTGTTTTATTTTAGTCTGGATCATTTCATGAAATATCTGCTTAAACTCTACCACTCTGGATATAGATAGCTGTGTATGCTTTAGTTTATGCGCTCATGTTTGCACATTTCATCTATGGCGGCGTTTTGCATTCTGTTGCTGCCTCGCTCGCTTCGATAAAGCTCATGTAAATCCTCTGCTGTGTCCCCCCCTGCGTCTACAGGGACGGGTGCCTTTCCTCGTGCCAGATAAGGTGCTCTGGCCTCAGCTGTGTGATGCCATCAATATGAAGTACAAGGCTGAGGTGCAGAGTAACCGAGGCCTGTCTGAGGAAAACCTGGTCTTCCTGGCTCAAAAGGCCTTCAGCAGCTCCAGCAACAACCCTGACGACTACCGCAACATGACTATGACCTGGTCACAGTTTAACAGGGTCAGCAGCGGTTTCTTTCCTCGTGATCCTCTCTGTCTTTCCAGATGAATATAAACAGACAGCTATTATATAGAGCATACTAATTATCTGATATCATAAGTCAATGTACAGATTCCTATCATGCCGCACTGAGAATGGGTTTTCTCATCCTTACATTTTTAAAATGCCCAAAGGCCAGTTTCAGTAAGCCATTTCAGCTGCATGCTTGTTCTCCATTGAGTGATTTACTATTGGTTATTCATACATAGAAATAATTCTTGCTCCATTTGCAGTGTCCCTACAGCCCTATTCTGTAGTTGACTTGAGTGAGGGGAGCCTCATTGGTAGCCAGGACTTCCATCTTAATGGGCCTGTTTGTCCACACAGTGAAAGGCTGGAGGCCTCATTTTCTGGCTCAAAGCAGCTGGCGATGGCCGAAAACGCACTCACATTCACCACACACCATCAGTTTCATTAGATTACGGGAACATCAAGTTTCAGCCGCTTCACAGACTTGTGTATAGGCTACACACATACACATTGTTTAACCCTCTTTTCATTTTCTACCTTTCTCACACACACAACATACATACACATACATATCATGATTCAACCAAGTGTGTAACATCATGATACATGACTAGAGTGACTGCAGAGGTTGAGCATACGTTGTTCTCTGTATTTATGGATGGGATGGACATGAGGGAATTTGAAAACCTTTTAAAAGATGTACATGTGTGTTTTAATCCTTTTTTTTTTTTTTCCAAAACCCCTTTCCTCTACAGGAAAGCTTGCCAGGGAGGAACTTCACATTTTGGCAGTGGTTTGATGGTGTGATGGAACTCACAAAAAAGCATCTCAAACCACACTGGAATGACGGGTAAGGAAATTGTAGAGGTTTTTGTCTGTTACAATATGAAACTGAAAAAACTTAAAAAGAATTTTAAAAAAAGCCTCTCTTTTTTCAATCTGACAGCTGGACTACATGTTCTGTAAAAGTAAATGTTTTCCTGTCCCCATTTTGTCAGTCTTAACAACGGCAACGGTTAGTTTTCATGATTTTCCATGGCAACCTGGGGAGCTGGATGTGCTCTCCCTCTCTAATAAACTAGGATTGAAATGAAGGAGACAGGCATGAGAGAAAACACATGACATTTTTTTTTTTTATGTCTCTCTCATTCTGTATTTCTCCTTCTCCTCTTTTTAGTGCCATATTGGGCTTTGTGAATAAACAGCAAGCTCAGGATATGCTGATGTCCAAACCCAACGGCACCTTCCTTCTACGCTTTAGTGACTCTGAGATTGGAGGGATTACAATCGCTTGGGTGGCAGAAAATCCCAACAAAGCAGGTATGACGTGTAAATGCTTGTTATAACCCCAAATTTGAGGTTTACATAACCAGAGGAGAGAAGCCAAATACAATTTAAGGTTCTTATCGTATTGCTAAATTCTTATCTAGGTCTCATTGGCTTCCTAATTATTGTTTCACCATTTGTTAACTCGCCTCTGTGTGTGTTCAGTCAGGTTGTGTTAGCTTACATGCTGCCAGCAGTTTTATAAAATGGGTTTTGGTGAGAGCTGTTAGACTCAACTCTATGAACCAGGAATTACAAACAATGAGCTTAGAGTGGCCTAATGGAGCTTTAAGTTAGATCAGTGTCAGTACTTTCACAACATGAATTTGCTGCTACTTATCATCTAAGATAGCTTAGTGTGTGAGAATGGTATATAATTTGTAGATTATTCAAGTCAAAACTACATATTTTTGTTCGACTGGTGACTAATGTTTTGAAATTCAAAATGTTCTGGGGAAACTATTATTGATGATACTGTGGTATGTCTCCAGGGGAGAGAATGGTTTGGAACCTCATGCCCTATACAACCAAAGACTTTTCCATTCGCTCTCTGGCTGACCGCATCAGCGATCTCAATCACCTCCTGTTCCTCTACCCTGACAGACCGAAAGATGAGGTTTTCTCCAAATATTACACCCCACCACTCTGTAAGCAACCATGTGCTTGTACAGGCTGCTGTTACTTTCAAAAATTTAATATAGCTGCTTAGTCTCCTTAGTGGACAAATGTCTTGATTGTTGTGTGATGATTCTCTCTCTCTGTGCTTGTTTGTTTTAAAGCCAAAGCGGTGGATGGCTACGTGAAACCACAGATTAAACAAGTGGTGCCCGAGTAAGTATCTAGCTTCCTGTCCACCTTTCCTCCTGTTCTCTCATCCCTGCTCTTTCTCTCCTTTCATTCCTCTCTGCCGTCCACCCACCAGTTTTTCCTCTGTGGCAACATTTAGAGTTAATCACAAAATATTGGACCCTGAATTCAGATCAGCAATTAGTTAGCTGTTACAGTTGGAGGAGGCCAATTAAGGATGAACAGGGTTCCTGAGCGAGCCTGTCTTCCACTCATCATTAGAGTTAGGCTTGTTAGTTAGCAAGCCCCGCTCCCTGCCTGTCTCTGCGGTTGGTTCACCCGCAGTACAGAGAATGGCCATAATGATGCAGTGAGGCCTGGAAAACACGCTGAGGGTAGTTGCTTAGGCAACTGCTGAACATAGACTCATACGCTTTTATCTTGGGTTAATGTGTGTGTGTGTGTGTTTGTGTGTGTGGCTGCTGATGTTCTACAGCACGGTGGCTCAGCGGTTAACACTGTTGCCTCACAGGAAGAAGGCCCTGGGCTAGAACCCCGGCCATTCCAGGTCCTTTCTGTGTGGAGTTTGCGCGTTCTCCCCATGTTTGCATATGGAGAGCCCTTTCATTCAAAACCCCACCCAAGCTACACACCACCTATCCAGTTACCAGACACTCAATGTACGTGGGTTTCCACCGGGTGCTCTGGTTTCCTCCCACCATGTATGTAAGACATGCATGTTAGGGTTAATACTCTGTCAGCGCCCCTGACCGAGGCACTGGCAAAAAGAAATGGAGTTGGTCCCCAGGCACTGCACTGTGGCTGCCCACTGCTCCTATTGTGTGTGTGTGTAAAGGATGGGTCAAATGCAGAGGATCAATTTCCCCATGGGGATTAATAAAGTACTTCTTCTTCTACAGTTTTGCTACAGCCAATCCAGATCCAGCAAGTGGAAACCAAACCTATATGGATCATGGCGCCTCTCCAGCACCTGTCAATCACCCTCACACCTACGGCATATACCCACCTATGTAAGTCAATAAGCCATTTGACCATAATGAGCAGCTCTGTGTGAGCGTGTATCTACACTTTGGTTATGTGCTGCTGGCTTGTCTGAGTGTGGGTGGCTTCTCTCTGTGTCCTGTGGCAGGAGTGACCCTATGTTGGATGCAGACGGAGACTTCGACCTGGATGACACCATGGATGTTGCGAGGCATGTAGAGGAGCTCCTCCGGCGGCCTGTAGAGAGCCAGTGGGGCGGCCAGCAGTCCTGACCCTTGACCTGTTAACTTGTGACAACACCAAATGAACCCTGCCTCCCAACTTGCCCCACTCGCATTGACATTTCTCATGGTTTAATTCCATTCATTTGTCTCTTTTTCAGATAGCTATAATGTGAAATGTTAATAATGGTTGTGATTTTTTTCTTTTCAGCATGAGAGCATGCATGTCTGTGACTTCCCTTAGTTTTATTTGTGTCCATAAGTGTTTGTAAAACAGACTAGGTTTAATGGAAAACCTACAATGTTACAGTATTGTGAAAAAGAGAAGAAAAAATAATATTCATTCACATTGTGCATGCATTTCCAATTGATTTTGAACAGATTTAAAAAAAAAACATATGCTACTGTATGAAGACATTTTAACAGTTGAATGTTTTTGTTTTATGTTTTCTTCTTTGTAAATGGGTTATCAGTATTTTCCGTGACATTGAACTTGCCCTTTGCCACATAAAATGAAACTTTAATGAAGAGTTTTGCTTTTGCTCTTAACAACATAATCCGAGTCATTGCTCTGCAGAGTTTCAGTCAGTTTTTTTGTTTTCAAATCCATATACACTAACCTTAAGGCAGAGTAACTCTTAGCGCTCTGCAACTGAGAGCACACACATCAGCACACGGTACACATGCGCAAGTATATGATGGATTTGTTCTGATTTTTTCACCAGCTGTAACCCAGAAAGGGGGGTTAATGCACCTCCCTCACTCTCACAGGGCTATTTTTCTTCTGTTTGTACACAGAAATGCAAATCTAAGCATTTACCCAACGCTGCCTGCTTGTCCTCTCAGGTCCCTCTGTTCCCCTCATAAATGCTACCTCGCATTATTCTATTGTCAGTAGTTGTTGCTATTGGTTCTGTTGTTGTTTCTGCACCACATTCACACCAGTAGGTACGCTCATTGGGTTTTGTTCTCGTAATTTGTATTAATATGTGTGAAAAAGATCCCTTTCTGCCTGAGGGTTAACTGTCTTCTGTTGGCCGTTTTATGCTTGAAACCACTCACCTGAGGAAGTCCAGAGGCATGGAGTGTCATAAATCTGGTCGTATGCCTGAATATTATGAGCTGTGCTTATTTTGCCTATCCGTCCGCTTGTCCCTGTCGCTGTGTCATGTCACTGTGGCATAACCGACTTGTGCATGTGTCTATGTGACCACATGACCCGCGCCAGCAGCTGAAGTTGCGAGGCATAGATAGATAGGCGCAGGCTTTGAATGCCTGCACAGACTCACCATCCGCTGCATGGGTCACATATAGAACTCAAGGAGATGGTGTCATTTGTTTTCATTGTGTGTCGCCTTTTTGCTACTCACGTAAAAGATAAACAAACAAAAAATGAGTCTAATAGAAAATATAAAAAATATTGAAACTATTACCCTACTCCCTCCTCTGACACACACACACACACACACACACACACACACATACAACGCTGGATTGAAAACATGTTGATACAGCCTTGCACCTCAGGAATGAATCGCTTTGCTTAGCTGATGCACAAGCTAAATAGAAAATGATCTATGTATACTGAATATATGAATTTATTTTCTCTATCATAATTCTATTTTATTATTGTTTCTCTGGCACTCCCCTATTGAATGTAACCCCTTTGCATGACCCTGTTGAGGATTTACGTACAAATACCTCCTCAGTCTGACCAGAAGTTTTAAGTCATGTGTCACGAGAAGAACCAGTTGAAAAAGGACACAGAGCAACTGGAAATCGGAAAAGAATTAATGATGTAGTTCTTTTGTTTGTCTGACAGACATTACAGTATTTAAACTATTCCCTCGTCTTTTCATTTTCTTTCTTTTGTATCTCTTCTATCTCCTGTTTTTGAAATCTCAAGCTACATGAGCAGTCTTGTGATATATCCTTTATTTCCATTATCCTCATCATTTTGAGCTTTGTTCCACTGTAGACTGTGTATTTTTCAATGATGTAGATGACGCTGTGTGTTGTTCGATGTATGTACCATGTTTGTGGTTTGGGTTTATCACTTGGAGGTTTTCCAAGAGAAACAACTGTTGAGTTGAAAAGAGGAAAATAAAGTTTTATAAATAATTTGAACTCAACCTGTAGAAGTACAGAAGATTTTGATGCCACTACAAAATAAATGCTATTTTTTTTATGTGTGAAGTCACCACCATGGATTCAATCCCCAAACAGCAGAGCCAGAGAACTGGCACAGCCTGGATTCAACAGGAATACGCAGAGTAAAAGTATTAAATGCATTGTATAAAATATGTCAGGGAGATCTGGCATACACTTAAAACATCCACAAAGATTCACATGGAAGTAACTAATTCCACTATAGTAAATATTACTTTTACTTTAAAGGACGATACCACCAGACTATCTCCAGTGCTGTCAGCCATCTCATTTCATACCAATTTAGAACAACATAAATATCAACTTGTAGACTGCAATAGCTCATAATATGTAGAAAATAATACCTCCTTCTATTATGAACACTAAACTGAATGTGACCTATAATGGTTGTGCCAGGATGGTACTAAAATGTATCATTTTATATTTGGAATTTCAGTTTTCAATTTTATTTACCTGTAGTAAATGGTAAATGATCAAAACAGAACAATCAAAACATCAATATGGTAGTCAAATTTGTCAAATTTCAACATCTGCGCTTAAGAGAGGGTAAGTATGGAAAGCCAGCTGGAAAAATAATGCAACAGTTTGTGTATGTGCATACCTGTTTTTACTACATCATTCAACCGCACTGCCCTTTGGCAGCAGTAGTTTTTCCAAATCTACAGTAGCAACACTAATATCAGCATAACTGTCTGAAATAAGCACACTTCTGCCATCTGGTGGAAAGAAAAGAAACAAGCTTTATTTCTTGTGCGTTAGAGCTGTTGCCTAAATGCCAATTATCTGGCTGGTGTCATGCCTGGGAAAAGTGATAAGGAAATCTAATTTGCACGGAATTCAATAAAATGTGGCAGTTAATGCCTAAATAATTTTAATGATCAGTTTGGAGAATTAGAAATTGACTGGCTGCTTCCTCAACAGGAAAACTAATTATTACAGTTGATTAGAATGTATTGCATGCCTGTTGGTGCTTTATTATTTATACATCATCTGCAGGCTACTGTGTCAAAGGCTCAGGATGAATTGTACCTCTGCAGCCGGGTCCCTCTCAAGATTATTTGCTCGTCAGTGATAGTAATTCAATGAAAAGAGCTCCTAGAGGTCAGTGGTGGGTTGTTGCTTGGATACTGAACCGTCATTCATTACAAGGGCTTTAAAACAGAGATATGAGCACAGCAGCTCGAAGTTGAAGTGATAATCAACTCACAGGAAGGTTTTTCCTGCAGAAATGTAAGTCTGTATACAGAAGATTTGTTAATATCCTTTGTTCATTAATACGACGATGAAGTCTTAATTATGAACAAACATATTTTCAAATTCTTAAATAAAACTTGCTTTAATTGCATGATGGTAATTAAGAATCGTTTGGCCAAAGCAGGTTGTACAAGCCAATGTTAAGCATAATGATTCAAATATTTTTTAACAGTTACTACATAGTATACTATAAGCAAATAAATAAATAACAAAAGCTGCCCTGGGCATATTTTGCTGATTCCATGGCAATGTCAGTTTTTTCTTTTGCTCTGAGAATGTAAAGTGCCATGTGGCCTGCTGTTTATTTTGGTAAATAACTTGGTCCTTATGCAGTATCTTTTGCAGTTCAGTCTTTGGTCAGTCAGTCTGTTAGTTAATTTCTGTCTCACTTTCTGTCTCACTATAGTGCTCAGATAATTTGATACTCACATTACCTGTGGCTCAAGAGGAAGAGCCAGTCGTCCACTAATCTTAGTGTTAGTCCCTGGCTCCTCCTGTCTGCATGTTGAAGTGCCCTTGAGGAAGACACTGAACCCAAGTCGCTCTTGATGGGAAGGCCAGCATCTTGCAGGGGTGTGTGTGTGTGAATGGGTGCATAAGAGTGTAAAGTGCTACATAATGCAACCCTAAAAAACCTCAAAGTTTATTATGAGTTTTTGTAAATTATGACCAATAGCTGATGTACCTTTGTTTCTCTCCATTCTCTCCTCTTGGTAACACAGCGCTTTGTGATTGTATAAGGTGGACTAGCTTTAAGGTGTTCATGGAATTGTATAGCTCTTTTGGGGGTCCTGATTATTCCTTTAAATAGTTATAATTGACAAGCATGTAGTTATGGACACATTAGCCAGGCAGTATCTTCTACTGAGCGAGATAAATCTAGCAGACACACAGGTATGGCCAGCCGAGTATGAAAAATATGTCATCCACCATTTGACATTTAAGATAAGATAAAAAAACATTTTGTCATCGTAGGCATAAAACAAAATTATGTTTGGTAACTCTCAGGGACCAGAAGCAATAGAAAATGAGATAAAAACAAGATATTAAAATGGTATTGTATAACAAGTTACATTAAGAACAATACAGAGACATGTGAGCGGAGAGGTACTGTCCTCTATGTATATAATACATAAAAGGCACTTATGCATGGCAGATAAACCATAACAGTGCAGTATAACAGGGATTTGCACAATGAATGCGGTGCTCGTTATTACAACATTGATACAATATAGTATGAAGATTTGAAGATTTTTTATTCAGATGTAATATGTATTGTAAAGTGTTGGAATGCATTGGCAGCAGCACAATCTTCTGTGCCGTTTTTACCACCCAGACCAAGTCCTTCTGGCTCTTGGCTTGCAGCTGGCATACCACACCATGGCACACTGGTACTTCTGTAAAAAGTTCACTAGGAGCTGAGAGAGAAGTTTCTTTCTTTCTTCACCAGGTGGGAGGAATTAAGGGATTATTTCTGGGGGATTATAATATTAAAAGCGGAGCTAATATTGTTGACATTAGCTCCGCTTTTAATATTATTATTAATAGCATCCTGACATGTTTGTTTGGATGCTCCAGGTGGGACAGGGCTGTATGAAGTGTGATTGAGACCGAATCCTCTGTACATCTGTTTCCTCAATAAGCAAACTGGTGTCTGTCCAGATCAGTGGGGGTGATGGTGTATTAAGTTTGCACTGTTTGCAAAATTTTGAGACATTAGTGCAGCAGACAGTTTAAGAATACAAGAAAGTAATTAACCGGCTGAATCATTCCTGCAGTCTTTTGAAAGAACCACATATCTAGGTTCTTTATTGTAGTTTATCTAAGCTATAACACCACCAGGTGTCAGTAAAATCTCATATATCAAACAGGAAGTCATGCACTGATTGGGTAGATTTGGGTTTAAATCACAGCAATGATTTTCACATTAAATAGTATCATTGATTGAGAGCAAAACGTTCAAATTAAAATACAAGTCATTATAAGATATAAATGTAATGTGTTAGTTGACCTTTTTATCAAAGTGAATAAAATGCACTATTTGGATTCATACTTAACATGTTGTCATCACTCTATATGCAGCAAAGATTGCTGAATAGTCTGTCCTGCTTGTTATGTCTTCATCTTGTCACTGTTGGTGTCCAGTTATAATATGTCACCTCACTTCACAATCCTGTCAGTCTGGACAGGATTGTGGACCCCAGGAAGAGTAACTGTTGCCTAGTGTAATGGCTAATGGGGATCCTAATAAAGTAAACTAAACTAAACAGGTGTGACCCCATCATCCCCCTAAACAAAGAAATATATACAATTGCTATTTAATGATTAAATAACTTAAAGGTACCCTGTGGAGTTTTTGGCCTATAGTATTGCTATGTAGTATTGTTTATACGTGTGGGTCCCTGTTTTGTTTGTTTCATGAGGACACGTATGCATGAATGCACATGAAACCCGCCAGTGGTTTCGCGCTATTTCACTGATCAACAGGTGGTTATATGTGCTAAGAAATGCAACAATGCTTCAACGAAGGCAGAGAAGTACACACAATGCGACTGTCTGACGAAGACCTGTCTGGAGTGACAACAGATCCCCATCTTGTCTTTTGTTTCGATCATGGATTGTGCCTTTAAAACTGAGAATTGCACAAGCAAAAAAGATACAAAAAAGATTTTATATCTGGTTTCTGTTCCTGTTGGACTGATTCTCACACGAGCCAGCGCAGGAAGTGCGGTGGCAATACTCAGGAAGACACACCCTCAGCTCCCCGGCAGAGAACAGCAGGAACTTCCTCTATAGATACCATCATTCGAATGTACAAATCACATTGTGCGTCTGTGAAAAGTTGAATCTTGTTCTTGCGGTTTCATTTTTGTCTCGGTGCCTGCCTTTGAACTTATACAATGATAATTATAACTCAACTGATGCTATAAAAAATGAGAAACAAAGGTGTGAATGAACAATTGAACAATGGCTTTCAACTAAATTCTTGTGTGGTAATAAATCCTGAACGTTTGACTGGATGACCCCTTCTTCTTTTCCCCTGTAGCCAGCTGGGATTAGGAGACTTGATCAATAGCCAGCTGTCATCAATACGATAGCCTAGCTTCTGTTGATGGGCCCCGGTGGGAGGAGGGAGCCGTTAGAGCCCTGGAGGTATGGCAATGGAGATCCATTGGTCTGAACCTGACAGCTGCTGCAGCAGGAGGGAGAGGTGCCTTACTGTACACAGCCATAGCTGACATCCTGCCACAGGAAATTATAGCAAACCTCATTAGAAAACAACTGGGGTGTTATTTTATATTATGATCGAGAGTGCTGATACTTCGTATTTCACTTCCTTTCTCACTGTTTTATTTTAGCTCTTTTTACCCCCCGACAAACAAACAGTATGTTTTAATCTTCTCATCAGTCACTCATCAGGCCCCGATGTCTTCAGTGAGTAATGCAATGCTCTACAGCCCAGTGTAACAAACAGTATTTGCAGATGGATCACTGAGAGGTGCTTTCAACCAGGGTGACTGGTCACATCTTGTGGACTCATGTGAACTGACCCTCCTCCCCCCACCACCACCACTCTCTCCCTCGGTTTAGGTCCACGTGGAGCTGATGTTTGAGTTCGGAGACTGGTTGTCAGAGGCCTTTTCACATAAGAGTGAGACAGCTGGGCCAGGCGGGGAGGCTTTTAAAAGCAGAACTTTTGCTAAATAATTTCTGAGAATGCATAATACATGACCCTGAGAGATCACGAGGGAAAGGATGGGGGGAGGGAGGGCAATGAGAGTGCGTGAGGAAAAGGAAGGGGCATAAAATCTCTCCAACCTCCTCTTCCTAGACATTTACTGTCTCAGTCTACCAACAAGGCTTCCATTCCTTCATCCTCTTTTCACTCTTCTCCTGCGTTGCATCACACATTCACAGATTTCATTCACTTCTCCCTCTCACTACCTTGTCCTTGAGAAGTAGCCGGGCTTTAGCTCCAACAGTACTCACGCGTCTGTAAGTCATTTTCATTCATAAGACTGAAAGCGATTAGGGAGGCTGTGTTTTGGCTGCAGATTATGCCACTTATCATTACCAAGGTCTGCCTCTTGTGAAAATATCTACACAGAAACACTAACACCCTTGAATAAGACCCTTAACTTCAACAGACCGCCCCGCCCTCTGACAAAATACATCAGATAATTACACAGAGTACGTAGTAATCTGCTGTGTGTCATGTCAGTGCTGCTATTTACCAGAAAGAATTTCCCCATTGTTTGCAGCATTTACATGCAGAATAACAATCTGAATATCAAGCCTGACCATGACGTAAAGACATTGCTTTGGCTCTGATTAGTCTGGCTATATTTGACAATTATGAACAGACAGTGAGCTCACACTCTCTGTTGCACATGACTCCCTTCATACAAATTGGCCATGATTTGATTTGCCTCCTTAGTGGGTTATAAATGGGGTTGCATTATCCCAGCTTATTGGCCATGTCTAGTCTGATGATGTGAGTTGGCCTGATGTTGAATTTGCACCCTCCATTGTTGAAGTTTTTTTGGCCTGGACTCAAGAGGTATCAGCAGATGTTCAGCTTTATGGTATGTGAAACTGGGGTGCCAAGGTTAGCCTGCATGTAAGGATGTTGCACAACTACAGAGTGCAATCATAAATGACTAATATTCTCAGTCTCCTCTCTGATGTTTCCCCTGTTGATTGTCTTCAAATCAATATCTGTAAGAAGAGGGATGGTGGGGTGGAGGAAGAGCATCCCTGCATCTTTGATGAAGAGTCAAAGTACAACTGTTACAGGCCTTTGGATTGTCCACTAAGAATACCACTGCCGGGAACTGTGAAGTATCGTACTGGAATACCTACTTTGACCAGACATCATTTTTTTATAAAGGGAGAAAATGCATGTAATGTGCTACTTACTGAACTCAAAACAGACCGACATTGTCAACATTTTAAAATTAAACTGAAAGAATTTTAAAAAGCCAATTAATTATGTAGGCATGTGTAGGGGTGGGGGTGAGGGGGTATGTATGTGTCCGTATGTATATATGTGTATACCGACGAGTCGTACTGCTGTTCCTATAAGGTCAACAAAATGTGCTACATAGTTTTACTCTGTTGTCTGTGAACATTTTTTTTTATTTTGAAGGCCCTTCTAGAGACGGGCACTGGAAATTAGCAGTATCTATACATGCTGTGATGAATTGCATTGCATAATTGCTGTGCAATTCTCAATGTAGATTGTATCTGTCCCTACCAAACAAACTTTAAAATGAATTGAAATGAGTGATACTGTGAGATAACAGAGGAATGTAATTTCATGTGTGAAAAGGTGCTTCAGGGACAGATAGTCAGCCTCATTATAACCATTATTATTATTTGTCTCTTCTATTCCCATTTATTTCAGATATATTCTAGATGTTACTGTAAGTAAAGTTACAATTTCAACTTTCTCTTAAGGATTAATGTGTTTGTATGATTTATTATTGTGAGCAAGATTCCCAACATAAACACAGTTAAATTCTGGTACCAGCAGACTTATTGAACGAGTACCGGATGAGTCTTTTCTCTGTACTGCATAGCAACAAATTACCTTGACAGAACAAGGACATGTTGTATTACTTATGCATCTACAGCCAGACTCAGTCAGTATCTGATCCAGGTTCAGACCTGCATTTTGGACCTGCAGTTCCAATCCAACCTGTGCCACTTATAGACAAGGAAAGTAACAGCTGCTGCAGTTTCAATAGTGTTACTTGCTCACTTTACATGTTTATAGCTGTTGGTTATGGGGTTGTGGCTGTTTAAAATTTAACACACATTATTTAACAACTTGATGCCTAGAATATATTTTCTGCTGAATTTTAAGAAGAGTATCAAGTTCACCCTGCACGTTATCTGTCCTCTATCACTGTCTCTTAATTATTTTTTTTTTATTAATAGTGCAAGTGATTACCAGAATGACACAAATGAGGCAGTCATTGTCTCATAATGACTTTGGAAAGGGGTAGTTAGTCCTAGACAGGTTTTATTTGTGGAGAGGAAAAAAGAGGGGTGTAGAGGTCAGAAAAAATTAGGATGTCTGAATATCTAAACTGCAAATCTTGCATGTTGTTGAAATACTTGTTTATTGGTGCAACTCTGGACATGCAGCCTTAAGACATCCCACATTTTATTTGCTTGTATGGCTGTCGAGTGCTTAAAAAAACTAAATGCTGGGTTGCAGATGTTTAGAAGGTGAAATAAATACTAAATTAATTTACACGTGTTTCAAAAGCTGCAGTTGTTGCCTGCAGATAATTCATTAAAATTGCAACAGCAGTTTACTCGCCTTTGGGTGGCTGCATATCTAAACTATTACTTTCCTTTCCTGCAAGTAAGATCCATAGTTTTTATTTTTTTGCCATAAAAGAACGAGGTTTTTTATTACTCATCCAAAAGTGGTTTTGTTTTCCTTTTCCCAGAGGACACTGTAGCAATTTACAGTAAACCAGCTCTTGTAAACCAGCTTCCACTGAAATTGAGTGGAAGCATATGTGGAGAGAAAAGTGAAAAAAACAACCATACGAATAATATTTTTAAATTCTGATTTGACACAGATTTTTGTATGGCGATTTAGTTATTTATGTATTCATTTGCTATTTTTAAGGATTAAAAACAAAATGAATCACCATACTTTCAAAAAAAAATCTCAAATAACAAGTCTCCTTTGAGCTCCCTCTTATGGAGAACCTGCAGCCTGCTAAATGGCAGAGTTTAAGTTTGAGTCTCAATAAGCTCCGTGGGATACTTCACATGATAAATAATAATATTCCTGTAATATAAATATTACAGTTGTTCTGCCTTTAACTGACTGAAATAGTCTATTTTGCACAATGCGCGCGCACGCGTAACGAATCAAACTGCTTGAGCGCGAGTAATTGGGTTTAATTGTACATGCGCGCGCGCGTGTGCACGCTTTTGTGGGCTCATTGCGATTGCGCCCTCGCAGTCTTGAATTTGTCCCGCGGATGCATGAGAAAGAGAGGGGAAGCTCTCCCGTTTGCAAGCACTGCAAAAGTGTGCAGGACGCAGAGCGATGCGCACAGCGAAGACTCCACAGAAGCGGACGTGGAGAGCGAAACAGATTTTTCAAGACAAGGAGACGAAAGTGCAAGCTGTAAACACGTACGTCCGCAGCAAAGCCTGGCCATAAGTCCGTATTTCCAGTATTTTTACTACTCTAAACGTCTACATAAAGCTAATCGGAGGAGGTCGCGTGTGGGGAGGACATTGTCTGCTCATTATTTCACCAGGACGGTTCAGCCTGACCATCCGCTACCCGGCTTCAGAAGATACCGTGCGCTCCGAAGATGGACCGGCAGTGGTGATCCGGTGAAGAAGACAAACCGTCCTGGACGTCAACAAGTCCACCGTGCTTTGAGAAAATGGGTTGTTTTTACATTGTGGAGGGGAGGGCTTTGCTGTAGCCTAACACCGGCGGATCATGGCAGGGGTACACGCTTCAGATGCTGTGTCGGGACATTTTTTGGATCTTGCCATCGGCGCCCCGCCAACACAGGGTGAGACCAACGCTGCGGGAATCACCGGCGATGCGGCCGCGCTGCCTCCGACCGGTACCCGGGCTTACTTGGAGGTGTCGGCCTCTGCCCAGGGCTACGGGGCTGAGGGAGTTTACACCAATGGACGGTACAGGGAGCACGGCAGCCCAAGGATCGGGAGTGGCAGCCGTGATAATTCCACCGAGAGAAGCCAGGGAGGTGGAAACACACCTTGCGGCATCATGAAGGTTCGTTGATTGAAACACTTATTTCCCACCCCTTGTCATCGATTCTCAAGGTGACACACCGGCTTGTAGCACATTATAGTCTAACTGAGCAATAGATGGAAATGTGTGGTAAACCGAGTGTTACTTAAACTGTGATCAAGAGACTTCCAGGGGTCGTTAGAGTTTCAGTGGTTACCCCAGAATAAATTAGATTTAAGCTACTTTACTAAATCTCCTTATAAGTTTGGCACGAGAGAATGCATTAGGGAATTAGACTTTATGTCCCCGTACAACAGATCTACAATTCACTAGTCAGGAAATAAATGCCAAACTCTTCCATCTACTGTAGATCTCCTGAGAGCACAACCTGGCCGGCTCATATTCTGTATTTTGGGTCCTTCACATGTCCCTGCATATTTTGTGTCAAACAAAAAACACACAGACACTTAGACAGGAAGTTAGCTCTATGTGTGCTGCACCAGTCTTCTTGAAAAAACAATATATATATATATTTTTTACCAAGATCCAAAACTCTTCATACAGGTTGCATCATTAATGTCAATTCAAACAGCAGCATGTTTAAAAGGAGCCTGACAATGACATTCTTTGAAGTCGGTTGCTATTGCTGCAGCTACCTTATTCCTCCCACAACACAGCACACAGTGTAGTTAAGCTGTGGTAATACAAATGTACACAATACAGAAATTGTAGAGTTGTAGTGTATTTGTGGTTTGTGAGAGTTCACAGAGGCCGTGTAATGATTTATTTGGTGGGTTTGGTGTTTATAGGTTTAAATTTTCACTACAAAATTTCTAAAGTATTCTGCTGCTGCATCAATGTATTACAGGAATAATTTAGTTTGGGTTTCTTTTTTGGATGAGTTTATATTTTTTAACAGTTGAGAAAGTAAAAGCAGATCTTGAATTTTGGTGTGCTTTAAAAGTTTTCTCCAATATAAACTTGATTTGTGGGCTGGGAGCAGGCCATCTTTCTCCGTGTAGCTCTTTCATTAATAGATAGTGTGGTTTTAATATTTTTAATGGTTGGCTAGTTGTAATTAGTGCTCCCATTACTGGAGGTTAATTAACTGGTCTTCTACTTATGGACAATATTGTCAGTTCCTAATGATACCCCATGTTATACTTTTATTACACATGAATGCCTTGTTTTTGACAGACTGTATCACGGGGTCCTTGGTGCACATTGAAATATTGCGTAGGTGGGACACACTGGAGAGTTGCATTCTGTCATATCAGTCCTAGTTTGCTTAGCAACTGACACAAAACACTGGCTACTTCTTCGTTACCCCCATCATTGGATTCCCAGTGGTGGTGGGCAAACACAACCAGTGCTCGCTCCCTCAAACAACACACACACACAGCTATGGACATAACGCCAGATTAAATCTGCTGCTGGTTGTCATCTCAGTGAAATCCAAATAAAGGTAAACTTCTCTCGCTGTTCGAGCCTTTCATCCTGAGCCTTCTCCTTGGTATTTACCATGAACACATTTATTCTTTCTATACAAAAATAAGAAATATTATATGAGTCAAAAGCCCCTAAATCCCTCCTCTCCCTCCACAACAATCAGTCCACCTCTGTGAAGCTCATGAGCAATACATGACAGGAAAGCTGGAGGGGATTGCGCTGTCTAAATATGATTGATATCAAAGCTTCAAAGGCTCATTCTCTGAATGCTGTGTTCATATGACGTTAGAAAGTGATCCTGCTGAGCTTCGCTGGTATAGTGTGATGAAATTCTCATATACCGTCTCCTAGAATAAACCAAGGACAGCTTTAAAAGTAAGTTTAAAAACAAACTCATGCTGTCGTGTGTAGTTTCCATAATTGAACCTTATCCTGACTACATGATTTGTGTGATATACTATATTTGGCATTCAGATGAAAAATCAGCATGCTGTGCTGCGGGTGTTTTAGTGTTAACCTCTTGAATGACATGAGGTGTTGGTGGACAATGTGTGTCACTTGAGTGTGACTCTCTACAGTTGCAGGTAATGACCCCAGTCCTGATCCAATAAACTGACATTTTCAAAGCTCCCCCTATGACTACGTGCACTTGGCTGCAGCCATACATGTCCTTGATGATAGAAAGAGAAATCTCAGGTATGTGAAAGACATAATTTTAGACCGTGTAGCTGACTAAACTGATGAAGTGCAGGGAAACTGTACACTGTTTAATTTTGCATGGCTTGTGGAATTCACATCTCTCATGTTTGAGAGTAAGCGAAACTACTTTTTGCTGCAATTTTAATAGATTGCAGTTTTCCGAACACTTGTCTAGCGTTTTCTCTTTCTCTGGGGCAATTTCAAGTAGTCAACAGTACCTCGGTTATATCCAGGAAACAAATGTTGTTGCAGTCTGTTTTGTGTTGATCACACAATGGTTTTGTAGAGCAGCTCTGAGAGTTTAACATAAATATATTTAAGGCACAGAGGTGAAGCATTATTATCGACAAAGATTCAGATCCTGAAGTCTGTCTTGTACTTTTTGATACTTTTTTGATATTCAGCAGATGTGTCCAAAGAGGGTTTATAATTTGTCTGGGCACCTCTAGAAGGATTCATTGCACATTATAGTCACGACATGATACACACTGTTTAAGCAAAGCAGGGTAGGAAACTGGGTCAGCCATTCAGTAGACTTGGTTCATGTATAGCTTTAGCACGCCCACCTACACTTGAGCGGCACTTTGCCTGTGTGTTTGAGTGGAGTTTTTAAAAGGTGAAGAGGCTGTGGGTCCATGGGAATAGGGAAGCAAATGAGCAATTACAGCATTGCATTACCTCATTAACTTGGCTCTCAACAAGCAAATCTTAGAAGAGAGGAGTTTGCATGTCCGTCCCTTAAGCGGGGCATCCAACTTTGTCCTCTTGTCATTTCCTTAGCAGGGTGACAGTGTCATGGTGGAGAGGCTGCGAAGTGGCTAGAGGGGGGTTTGTGATGCAGCCTTGTTATGTAATGCTGGACTGTGGACAGCTGCAAGGCTGGCTCCAGCCCGGCTGCTGGGTGGAGGGAACTGACAACCAGCAGAACTAGTGAAGGAGCAAACCAAGACTTGAATGGTGACACCATTGGACCTTAACAGAATCTCCAAAGCATTTGCCATGTTGTTGTTTTTTTTTTTCTTATTTCTTCTCCCCCTTTCGTCCTCTTCCCTTCATCCTGTAGAGTCCTTAACCTTAGCAGCAGATAAAAGGTCAAACATTTATTTTAAGAAAACACAGTTCATAGTCGGGTTAAAAAATAATCCAAAAAGAAGGAAAACACATCAGTGATGTAACACTGTTAATGTCCGTTGGGGAATAAAAATCAATAAAGATCACACAGTTATCAGTCTGCCTTGCATAAGGTCCTCTCTCCCATCCCCCTCTGCACTCTGCCTCCATGAGTGGCAGGATATCAATTCATCCTGTCATTCACGACCTCATATAACAGATTTTAACCAATCTGACCCAGTGTGCCCCTCATCAGATCAAGAGCATACTGGGATGCTTAATTAAGGGCTGACATATATGATTGGCTTATGGAGGAGCAAATCCTGTTGACTGAGAGCAGAAGCTTCTCTGCGTGAGAGAAAAAGAGAACATCCTAGAGGAGGAAGATGGGAAGGTGATACTTTGATTTTCAGGAGGTATAAGAGACGAGAGATTCAGGTTTTGCTTTCGAGAGTTCTTCACTCATTTATATTTAGGCCAGTGAAGTCTGGTATGTAGATTATAGGGAAGAATGTGAAAGGATGTGAAAGGACAAAACATGTTCTGTATAAAAACAGTAACTTGAGTGGTAATTTTGGCACGCTCGCATCTTCCAAGCTCGCCTCAGGTGAAGTGATGTAATCTGCTACATAGTTGCACCTTGGCAGTGAATAAATAAAAGGGATGTCAAATAACTACAAGCTCTATAATGTTCCTTCCAATCTCAAAGTTTTCCTCCTCCACTCACTAAAATAGAAATGGAACTGTGTTTGACCTCTTCTGGGCCTGATAACGGCTGCCACACATCACGCCGGTGACCAAACAGTTGACCTGTACTGTCGGCCATGCAGACCAAAGTGCCTTTCATAACTGCCTCAGGTTGATTGGTGGATAGTCTTTTTTTTTATGGTTCATTCACGTTAATCCCACGGGTTCAGCGAGATTGGTATAAGGGATGGTCACTAGGTCATTAAAGTCATTTTACCTGAATGTTCCTAGAATCACTCCTGAGGGATTCTTGCTCTAGTAGAGGTTAGTGAAAATATCTGTTCCCTTGAGGGTTCATAATAGCCATGAGGGATGGAACCTGGGTTCTACGGCTTGTGAAGGCATCGATTCTACAGGTATTAATAGACCCTGTGAAAACAATTGGACACTGTCGTCTAAATCTTTATTGTCAGGTTTACTGTCATGGCAACAATTGAGTTGAGGCATCCGTGACTATGCCTTTTCCTGTTGCAGGGCTCTGAATGTTGATCACGAGTTGTTTGGGTTTGCTCAGACTTCTAAACTTGGCATCTGTGACCAAATGATGACGTCATATCCTCAACATACCCCGATGTGTTTAAAGTCACTTTAGGTGTAAAACAAAGACTGTATTTGTCAATGATTAAATGATTTGTCCAAGATCAGCCTAATGATGATGATTGTATGACCAGTCATTTATTAAATGGTGCATTACAACAGTGCCAAGTTCATGTTTATGTTGTCATCTTCAAGCAGAAATAAATACAGCAGCAGTAACTTGATTAGTATCACAATTATTAGTATATATGCATTGTCTTGTAATGCCAGTGACACCATCTAACAGTAGAAAACACACAATAGTGACAGGTTATTAAAGGACTAATTTTTTCTTGAGTCGGTTTGTTTTAGCTACAATATATTTAATTTACAGGTGGTCTACCGGTGAAAGAAACACAACAAATTAACATTTTGACATTTAAGAAGTTTCCTTAAAACCTGTCTGACACCTGGATAGAAACGTAACTGTAGAGGATCTGTCAGACAAGAGCACAGAGTCTTAAATTTCTGCCCCTTGATGGATCCCACTGTCAGGCTGCCTCCACTCATGGCTATTGTTTCCCTAATGTGAGGTTTGGCTGATCCTGTCGAGGACATCTCAGTACAAGCCTGAACTAATAACACTGATTACATATAGTGGGATCATCTCAGATGATGATGGTGATGAGAATTGGAATAAGAGCCTATCTACGCCTGACTGCTCATATCACGGGCTTTGCGTAGAATAAGAGCTCCCTCCAGAAATTTAATTTAAAGTAATGGAATATGGCCACAGATCTCGGAAGTTCGGGTAAAATGCATGTCTCTTTTAATTCCCATGTCTCCTGCAGCAGCACCATGTACTGAACGCTTAGATATTTTTGGAAAACAGAGATCTGCACTGCGTTGAAAAGGAGGCAGCAGAAGATGTGAAGTGGTGATTACAGACGTCTAGGGCTGCTGAATCATCGCTTGCTCTCTTGGCTGATTCTTTCAAAGCAGCAATCTGCAAAACACAAACATTTCTAATAGGCCTCTTTGTATTTGAATCCACTGCTTAGTGCTAAACAAGGAGCAAAAGCATCAACAGTTTTATAAAGGTCAGTCACTCACAGAGAAGCTCAAGAGCCCCAAATGCATTCCTAGAACAAGAATGATTAACATCTCGCTGGGTTGAATTTAAACAAAGAAAAGCTGTGATTTATGTATGTTTTGTTTTTGTTTAACGTGTAATGTCAAGGGTATTTGATAGGCCTTATAAAAATCTCTCAGATCTCTCAGAAATCTGTTATTGCTTCTTTGCCATTTAACTCAGATAAGAGCATCCAGAAGACAAGGAATCTGAGGACGAAAAACTGAGCAGACAGAAAATTTGTGATCAAATTTAAAAGGTAATGATTTGAGGTGTTTTAGCATAGCATTGTAATAATATAATAAAAACTGGGATGAAAACTGAACAGTAATCACTCTCTCTTGGGTGATCATGGTCCTCCAGCTCTTTAATTTCAAAGCGCTAATGCTAATTAGCAAACACTAGACTACACTAAGTGCTTTTACAGCTCTGACAAGGATTAGGTGTTTTTGACTTTAACTTCATTGCAAATTGCTAAGAGAAGACACAGCAGAGTAGAGTTTTTCTTGTCCGTGTGGCTATTCATCGCCTGTTTCATGGGGATGGAGTTGCCCAAAGTTGTCTCCTAATCCTTCCTCCTCCTTTATTCCCTTAAAGGATAATGACTTGACCTGGAACCTCAATTAATCATGTGTCAAATTGGGTCCCAGGCTAAGAGAGGCTTTCAAACAAGAACAATTGATTTGATTGGACACCACCAGGGTGTGTTTGGGGTGATGCCTTATCTTGATGATCCTTGTGGGACAACAGTGCAACAGCGGTGATATCACAGCGGAGGCTGGCGTTTTAGTGTACGTGTGGTTCTCATGACAGAGAAAAATCTCTGGTTAAAAAAAAAAAAAGGTCTGGTCAGGACATACGTTTGATGAGGAGATGATACCGCACTGTATTACGAGTCTTGCAGAATGGTCTTGGCTCTCTCAGGATAGCTGTTGTCATTTCAAGGACATAAGTAAGGATGAGTAATATTCAGATTTGTCATGCTGGATATTTACCAGCTTCATCTGGACGAGGGGAACAAGGGTCTGATGGATGAATAGGACAATCTGTCTGTGAAAGCTGCTCCACCGGGCTCTGCTCTGACATGTTTTTTACTGCCTGTAGAACATACGGCACTTCCTTTCAGTCACAGTTTTTCTTCTTCTTAATGTGCAGTAAGACAGGAAGGGAATGTAACAGTGGTCAGGTGACTTTGTGACTACAGACGATGAAACGCTTTGCGATCATAAAAACAATCCCACCAAAATATTCTTTTTTTGGTTGTTGTTTGAAAGCAATTTGAAATCTGTGTAATATCCCAACAATCCATTGTTTCACTGAATCCTATAATGTGGTATTTGTAACAGTTTTAACACTGTGTTTCAGGCTATTCAGGAGGGACAAGTTTATTTTGTGCTACTCTCATTCTCCCACTTTTTCTGTCATGATGTGTACTGTAGAACTTGTGTTCATGTTTTGTATCCTGTTATATTACAGAAGTAAGTGTAAATCCCAGGTCTTCCCCAGGTAATCCCACTGATGGGAAGGAAACATAGCAGATAGAGCCGGGCCCTGTTTCTTCTGGCTTCTTTCATCACACAACTTAATTAAAAAGAGCAGAAAAGGGATGGTAAAAGGTAAGACCTGCGCCAAGTCCTCATCGGCCTTGCTTTATTTACTCAGACAGTCAATCTGTGAGGTTTGGCCTGTCGGAGGGAGCATGCTGTCTTCACGTCCGCACCATTTCATTCTTCTGTTCCTCCTCCTCCTCCAGCTGCCCAGGGTGGTCTGGTGGCGATATCTCCGTGCCTGAGATCAGAACACAGAGAGAACGATTAGCAGGAGGGAAGGCTTTGATGTATGAATTAGGATGAGACGTGTGCGCGTATGTGTGCCTTTGGTGCGAGCGTGTGGTCACTTTCGATATAGGAAGTGACAGTGGTGGATGTTGATGTGAATTTTGCAGCCTTCTTGCAAAGTGCGCAACAGCTTTTCTCACAGAAGCGGAAGGAAATCCCTAACAGAGAGTTAGTCGGGACAGAAGACTAAATCTTTCACAATTGCTTCCTGAGAAAATAAAATAAAATGACGTTAAACTAATAACGGCCAGAGAATCACAGAAGAAAGGAAGTAACCTTTGATTGGATTTACACCAAGGCATGTGAGAGGCGTATTACTGCATATGATATAATTATAATATATCTCATTAGCCACAGTCAGCACTACTTTAACTGAAAGCACATACTGGTGCATTTTTTTGGTAAATTCAGTGGTTATGCAATAGTGTAAGGTTGGGTTCGGAGGTTTGAACTCCCATATTTAAATGGAGACTTCTTTTCTGGAGCTACTGAAAAAACACCCCTCTGGCTCTCCTATGCCGTCTGGTTTCTATATTTTCGTCTCCCTTGTCAGTGTGGATGCCAGTGTTGTTCCTGGGCTCTGTCTGCTCTGCTTTGCTGTATTTGTTTTCGTTTTTTCATTGCACTCTTCCAGTCATGCGTTATGTCTAAGCTCGCACCATGTCAAGCTCCAGTCTACTACAGACCTCAGCTTATTTATAGATTTTATAATTGCGGGCTTGGTCTTATATTTATCCATGTTGAAGGCTGAACAACACAAAGTGCTTTTTTTTTTTTTCCCCCTCTTGTGGGTTACCAAGCTGAGCAGTCTGTTGCATTTTCAAGTTGCCGTTGAAAGACAGCATGATGAGAATATTTCATGATCTGAACATGACTGACTTAACGTTATCTGATCAGACAGTTGCATCAGAATTTTGCGACTTTATTCCTCAAGTAGCAGGTATTATATCAACAGCAGTATCAAATATTTCAAATAATAACCAGCTGGGTGCCGAGAACTATTTCTTTCAAGTCAATTATCTTTGGTTTCTTTTTTTCAACAGTGGAACTCAGTGCACTGCAAAAAAAAAAAAAGTATGCAAAGTGCACAATGCATCATGCAAAACAGAACATAACTCATACAGGTCTTTCGATTGCCAAATATAGTACTAATGTGACCAGGCTCCTTCCTAACAAGTGTTCAACTGGCAAGGCGCTGGTACACAAACCTTGCCAGGAATTCACAGATGGTGCCATTTTTCTTTTTGCCCTGCATGGCACAGATGGCATAGGATGAGGAAATTTTGGGGCTTTGAGCACAAATTATTTTAAAATGATGTCTTCTGTTTGTTTAATGATTGACCCTTTTTTGACATTTTTGTGTTACAAATCAATCTCACCGATTCGATTAGAAAGTAATACTAGCAAAAGAAAATATCATCCAAGATTTAGCTCTTCCTTTTATAAAATACTAGTGGTTGAGAGAGCTGCCCACACATTAAAATAAATATCTCTTCTGATGATCCATTCTTAAAGTCAAACACCTACACAAGTCATGAGATGCAACTGAATTTATCTCAAACCCCTCACATGAGACTTCATCTTCCACAGGAGACATTGCTTTTCATAATTTCAGCAATTACTTTTCATCCCAAATCTTGCGCAGATGTTACTGAGCCCATCTGTCTGGTTTGTTTTAAACATCTGCTTGTTTGTGTCCTCATTCATGCCTCATGTGACGTAGTATGTGTTGCCCCGGGGGTGTCTTTCTGCAGGTATCCGTGCAAGCACAGACGTGTCACTCAAACATTCCACTGATGCTCTAAACTTACACACACAAACACTGCTAGCATTTCCCATGCAGCGACAGTTTGTTTCTCTGCAGATTAAACAGAACACGTTGACGGTTTCTTCTTCAGGGCTTCACTGAATCACTCTTTTACATTGAACAAGTGTGTTTTCAGCTTAGCGAGGGAAAAACTGCGTCTGTGTTCATCTTTACCTTCCTGTATATGTGTCTAGATGGTTCACAATGTGTGTTTTGTAATACTGTATTATGTGTGTAGTGGTAGTTACTGACAGAGAAAGGCTTTAGTCACTCTTGAGAATATATAAAATATGAGTTTAGGGATTGGAGGATTAGGTACAGGGGTCTCATGTGATCCAAGCTTTCTGTCTGCTCTGGGCCTCTAGTCCACCAGACCTCAGCTGCTGAATGTTCTGCAAATCAGTTTGTATATTTATGTTTTCTCTGAAAGTATACAGTTTGTGTGCGAAGGGGGGAGCAGCCCGGGCTTTGCTGTGACTTTGCACTGAGGGATTTCATGTTTGTTCTTTCCGTTGCATGTGTAAGGGTCTTGAGCGAGAGATAGATGCGGACTTTACAGTGGGAAATGTGATACTGCGCACTGAGCTCTCCCCCGGAGCTGGGAAAATAAGGGAGGGAGAGGGAAAAAGTAGGAGAAGCCAAGATGACTGAGAGGGAGTTCAGTGATGTTAGTTTTCCTGAAATGAAAAGGAAGAATTGTGGTTAAGAGAAGGTTCAAATTTTCATTTAAGGATCTCCAATTTTATGAAATACCCAGATTCTTTAAGTGAAATGCTAATCTGGAGTTTCATCCCATCTTTTAATGAGCAATGTGAAAAGCATTCAGGTAGTCATTTAACTAAATATTAATACAAAGATACAAAGAAAACCAAAAACAAGGCCCTCCATCTTGAACCGATGAACTGTTCCTCAAACATTTCCAAGTGCGGGTACGCTTCAAAGTAAAGTCATACAAAAACAAGAAAACATGATGACAAGTTCTCAACCACAACCTGCCAGTGCCACTGCGACCACATCATCTTTGCATAAGTGCAACATGGTGTGACAGTTGACGCTGGCTAAAT
This sequence comes from Thunnus thynnus, assembly GCF_963924715.1. Taxonomy (NCBI): domain Eukaryota; kingdom Metazoa; phylum Chordata; class Actinopteri; order Scombriformes; family Scombridae; genus Thunnus; species Thunnus thynnus. Next base: position 8,725,212 of record NC_089533.1, on the reverse strand, counting down.
GCTAGAGGGAATATTATTTCCACCACCTCATGTTTATTTCAGCTTCTGTGGCTGCTGCAGTTCCAGCTGAGCCTCTCAGCAAGGAGCAAACACCTTTTTTCCTCACAGCGAGAGGAAAAATGAGTCAGGAAAGGGTCGATAAAAGTCACAAGAGCAGTAACAAAACAAGTGGTAAAAACGCTGACGTCGTCTCAGAACAGTAGAATCCCTGAGGTTTACCCTTCTCCTCGTCCCTTCCAAAACCCTTTCCAAGTTTTCCATATTTTAGCCCTTACTGCCAACAATTTTTGACTACTGCATACTGTAAGATTGATTGCCTACCTTCCAGACAGCCATTAATTGCAATCGGTGCCAGGATAGAATAAAAGTCAACTATCAAAGACTTAAGATGAGTAATATATCACAGGGAACATGTTGGCTCCATGGTTCTGTCAAAGTTTGGTTGTCATTGCGGGACAACACAGGATTTGTTTGATAAACTCTCCTGGGTGGTCCATTCAAGGACACCTCTGACAATCCTGAATATTTTTTATTCACGAGCTATGTTGTTTGACAGTCATCCCCAACAATAAAGATCAACAATAAACAAACGGATGTTGTGAATAAGACAACCAGGATTTGGTTGGTCCTTAGAATAAAAAAAAGTTGCTGTATGGCAGCCAACTTTGAAGTCTTGAAGGAAGAGATTTCAACACAATCTGCTCGCAACTGCAGTACCATGCAAAAATAAGGTTACTAAAAAGTTACTAGGTATTCAAACTAGATATTCATAGCAGTGAATGGGAACTAATGGCTGCCTGAAACCCAACATGCAATTTGTAGTTCCCGTAATGGGCAGAAAACACGCTGAATGTCAAGGTGTTCTTTTTATGTGGGCACCTTATTAATGCCATTGCATAATGTCAGATTTCAATTAGCCCAAACAGAGCAGGTCAGTCAGAGTAAGTGGGTACAAATTCTCAGCACAGAGTGACCCAGTTGTCAACAGCCTTGACAAGGTGTGTGAGAGGAGCACTTGTTGGCACGAGCCTTTTTTAGATGGAATCAGAGGTTGAGAGAGGGAGAGAGAATGGGAGAGAGGGGGAGACTGCTCACCGGTCTTCATCTGGAATCCAATTTTATTTGTGTGCTTGTGCATGAGAGCGTGTGTATGCATGTGTGTGTGTGTGTGTGTGTGTGAGGAGCGGATGTACACACATGAGTGAACGTAACCTTGAGTGCATGATTGTATGATTGTGTGAAAAGGTCAGACACTCATGCAACAGGGAAGTCGGTTTGGTAATCAGAGAAAATTAAGGTCAGTGTGTAGCTGTGATTGTTAGTGGGTTGGCTGGTGCTGAGAGGTGTGGGTGGCACACAGCACCGACCAAAAATACACATTAAGAATCGCAATTAAACTAATTCTGAGTTTGCCGCTCATCCTGTCGACGGATGCAACATGGTATCTGAAAGATTTATAGCTGTTGGATAGCGTTCAAATAAAAGTGTTACATGAGTGGAAATGACAGTAATCAACTTCACCCTTGGCATTGCTTGTTTACTGTTTTCAGTATTCAGTGATTTAAATATACCCTGATCTTTTAAAAGGACAGATTGGTTTTCAACTGGGTTTAATCTTCCCACACATCCAAAAGCTGTACGGTAAACAGGGGGCTGCCACTGTGACTATATTTTCATAATCACTGATCATTCTGACTCACATTAACAGATTAGAATACATCGACGTGTTTTTTTTTTAAAAGAACAAGAGTGAATAAAAGAAACTGCATGGGTAGGTATCTTTGAAATGAACAGTTATTGGTTTCCTTGTACAAAAAAAAGTAGGGATGCAACTAACAACTGTTTTCATTAAAGATGAATCGATTAGTTGTTCGCTCTACAAAATGTCGACGTCCTCGAATGTCTTCTTTTGTCTTGACCAAGATATTTAGCTTACTCTCACAGAAAATCAGAAAATATTAATATCTGAGAAGCTGCAATCAGAGAATTTGGACAGGTTTTTCTCAAAAGGTGCCACAAAACTACTTATCGACTAAAAATAGTTGGTGATTAATTTTCTGTTGATCGACTAATCAATTAAACAACTAATTGTTACAGCTCTACAAAAAATACTAATAATAGAATTTTGCAACTGAAAGAAAACAGTTTAAGTCATTAAAAACATAAAAATATAATCCACCAAAATGTTGCTTATGCTTTCTTAAAATGCTGTAACCTATTTGAGTTATTTCAGTGTTTTTTGCCACTAAGTATAAAAATAAATTATATAAACAGCGTCTAAACACAGAAAATTCCCATTGAAACCAATAAATTAGTGTTGGAATAAAAAAATCTAAAATAATTAATTGCTATTTATGAGGCTAAATCCAATTGTTATCTGATTACAATCAATAGTTCATCGCTGGTCATCTTTACTTGCATCTGTAGGAGAAAAATTGAGGCCGCTTGTTGATCGCCTCACTCCTATAGTGACTGCTGTGTGAGGTCCTTTCAGCACTTGGACATACGCTTTACTGCATACTGCTTATGTGACTTGGCCTGCATGTTAAGTGCCCAGTGATGTACCAGCAGTGAAGGAAAAAAAAAACATACCGACATGTTCAGACTGCTCTGTTTAATGCCTCTCACCAGTGAAGAGAAAATAAAAGGGAAAGGAGGAGGAGGAGGAGGAGAGAGTCAGTCAGTCAGAGATGGTGAGAAAGATAACAAGAAAAAGGTAGAGGGATTGATATGGAGAAATAGATGAACTGAGAGGGCACTGTCTGTTTTACAGCTATGGGCCATTAGCACCTTCAGTTGGCAGTAATCCTGAACAGGGCGGACTGCAGTCTTCTCCCAACAGCACAGTCACGAAGCACGAGGATGCAGAAAGAGAGAGAGAAGAGAGAGAGAGACGGGAAAGTGAGACACAGATGAAGGCAGAGAGTGAAGATGCGAAGCCATACATTTTGCATGTACATGCTTCAGTGAAGCCACGAGGGTGCTCCTCTTCTATCTTCCTGTCCTCGTTTAACCTGTGTAGTTCTCGTCTCTCTGTCCTTGAGAGGTTTGAAATGACTAAGGCGGCTTTTGCTTCTTACAAATGTGTGTTGTTTGGCAATTGTTATGCGCCGTCTTGAAATGAATAGCTTGTTAGACAAAGCAAGGTGGTGTAAGAAGTGTGTGTGTGTGTGTTTGTGTGCTCAGTAGATTGGGATTCTCTTTCATAAATGAATGCATTGTATATTTGTGTGGAAGTATGCCTCTGTGTATTTGTGTGGGTGCTCAATATAATCTAAAACAATTACACAGTGAAATGATTTATTCCTAGATTATATAAAAACAAGATGACTCGTAATTGTCTACTTTATTTCTTTATTAGGTTACAACCACCACAATATATTAGTTACACGATGGATTTGAAATCAAAGCTGCGATGCAGTAATAGTCTGTGTTCTTCTCTTTCTTAGTCTCATGTTTGAGAGACTTGCTGATGAAGGAACCAATTGACTGTTTGTCTGCTTGTGCTTTTAGGAATTTTATTTCTGTGCCAAATTCCACTTCTCTCTCTTTTTTTTTTTTTTTTTTTTTTTTTTTCAGTTTTCACAGTTTTATTCAAGTCACATGCTTTCCCGTCATTGTTTACCCAACATGCAGCGTAAATATCCACAACCTATTAGAAACCAAATCCGAAACAGAAAGCCCTGCTCTCTCATCTGACGCTCACAGGTATGAATACACATGTAAACAAACGCATGTGTATCTGTTTAAACACAAACAAACAACCTCACATAATCACTAAAATATGTGTTAGTTATTGCAACTTTACATACTCCTTCACATCATAATCTTATAGTACAGTTTTATATTTAACTTTTTTTCTTTTTTAAAATAAACTCAAGAACCCCTCCGGACATATTTTACGAGATATAAAAATACTCTTTGAAGAATCTTGAATAATTATTTGTGTCTGATATGGTTTTTTTAGTAAAAGGTTCATTGACCTAGTTAGATATTCTTAAGATTGTATTCATCCTTTCTCTCTCTTTTTGAAAAATCCAGAATATTTTTTAATTTTAAAAACTGCTGAATGCAAGATGTCCTTTACTTCACTGAAAAGTACATTATCAGTTTATCTGCACCTTCCACTTTCTCTTCTTCTCTCTCTGTCACTCTCTCTCTCTCATGCATGCACACATGCAGCGTTATCATTAATTTGCGATTGCGGTTTTCATCAATGCTTGTGTTTCAGGGTGTTGAGGCTATACCTATGAGTATTTTCCCTATGTGGTATCCGTAGCTTACTTCTCACTCACTTTGCTGTAGCCTAAAGTTGATGGTTTGCGGGTTGGGTTCGGGTTCGGGTGGTTGATTAACACATATTTTTGTTGGATGGGCAAATGTGGATTTGCTCTCATAACGGGTCGGGTGGGTGCGGGTATTAAAAAACCCTGATCTGTGCATCACTGATGCACATACATCATTCTGCACAACGAAGGTCAAACATCTAAGTGAAGTAACAATAAGCCAAACACATTTTTGAGTGGAGTAGGTATCATAGAGTATTATGGGGTACTTTTTTTCAGTAGACCGTAAGAGAGGACAGCAAATTAGATATTTAATTGTGCAGTGCAATTTGTTCCCGATAAGACAATGACGCTTTGAATCTTTGAATCTTGATTGACTAATTGAGGGCACTGAGGGCAGAAAACTTGACAAAATAACCAAAAAGCAAATAGAGAACTCTCATCTCTCTGAGCCAGCCTTTTTGTACGAATTTCTTATCGACAGAATTAATGCTTCCTTCATTTTTTATTTGATAACGTTTATTTACTCAGGTTTGGTGAGAATGTGTTCAGAGTGTCTGTACCGATGAGCAAAGATCATTACTGTTGTTTCCGATTGAAGTTTGGGTTCTGAGAAACGCAGGAAGTATTTCAGGAAACCAAATCTGGTAAATGAGAAAAACACAGCAGACATATCTAATACGTGTCAGTCATCTCCATCACCTCAGGTAATTAGTATTCACACTGTATTCACAGGCACCTCATGCTGAGACTGATAAAACTCCCTCAGGCCTTGCATATGTGCCTGTGTGTGCTTAAGAGTGGGAAACAGGTGTGCCATTCCCCATTTGCCCGTCTTTGTTTACCTTGCTTGTGGCTGTGAGGAGGGTATAATGTGTGTGTGGTTGTGTGTGTTATTGTTTATGTGAAAGAGCATTCATGGTGCTGACGACAACGCCAACCCCTGTGGTGCAGCTTCTCTCATACCTGCCACTTACACTCCAGACTCCAGAGACCCATAGACCCAAAATGTGTGTGTGTGTGTAAGAGTGTGGTTGTCGCTTCAAAACACAAGTGCAGACTCACACAATAGCACCGCAGTGGAGCTCCCTACTATCACAGACAGAGTCAAGGGAGGGGAGGAAAAGAACAGAGATGACAGGATGAGAAGTAAAGGGGGTCTGGCTAAAGATGCAAGGAAAGTGAGCAAGAGAAAGAAAAAAAAAAAAAAACAGCATTGTTTTGGTGGTGGGGGGTATTTTGATTTCCCAGAAATGAGGGAAAGGAAAACAAACAAGTTGGGAGAATGAGAAAGAATAATTCAGGTAACGCTGGGGAGAGAGAGAGAGAGCGCGAGCTAGCGTGAGTCTGGAGAGGTCAAGGTGAAAGCTAGAGGGGGTGATGGGTGTTTACAAGACAGAGAGTGACACAGAGGGACGGCGGAGGAAAACAAATGGGAAGGAGGGAGAGAAGAACTTGAGGGTGGGAGTGGGAGGGTTAACGTGATAGTCAGCTAAATCTTGAGGCTAGCCAGGCGCCATTAGATTAGCAGATAACTGCGCAGCAATCCGATTAGAGGCTAGTTTATCAAACAGTGATGCCAGAGTACTGAAGCGGAACACAGGTGAAGGCCAAAGTACACATCCCAGGACAACTTCAGGCTACAAGCACAAGCATACATTCAGTCACACACATACACGTGCACTGTTTGCTAATGTTGTTAAATGCTTTCCTGTCCGTGGAGGAGTTTGTCCTTGTGAGAGGATGTGCTACTCCTCCCTCTCCTCCTGTTCGGCCCCTCCTTCTTGTATTCCCACTCACCGCCAGACAAGAGAGAGAGATAGAGGAGGAGAGGAAGGAGGATCACATTTCCCAGAGTCAACGCTGCATAAGTGATATAGGAACCTCGCAGCCAGCTATCAGTCATAAGCATCTTCCAGCCGGGCCTGCGCCGAGCACCTCCACAATCTCCACCCCCATTTCAAGTATTGATTTCAGACTGACGGGAGTTGTGATCGCCAGCGTAGATGTGACAGTGTGTTTGCCTGCCCTGCCTTGTGTGATACCTCTATATGTTATGGCTGTCATGTATGTAGGGCCATTAGCGTGCTTGCAGTATCAGGTCAATTGCTACATCCCTTATTGATGGAGCTCTTGACTGGAAATAAATTGAAGTAGAGGCCTGCACATTGGAAATGTGTCATTGACTCTGTTGGGGTCGTGAAGTATATCCATGCAGTGCCCACGAGGTAAAGGGGGCACGCACGCCTGGGGTCCTGGCATTTAGCAATGCAAAATAAAGATATGAATTACATTAAAACTAGATTAAAACTACATGCCACATTTACCTTTTGTTACACACATTATGCATTAGTGTGTTTTGGTGAAATTGAGACATCAGATGGCAAATTTGCAACGTACTGTTTGTTGGAAGTCAACATCAGCATAGAGACAACCAAACCGAAAAGAAAATACCAGACTGGTTCCCAGAATTGACACAATTAAACAGGAAACGGCAGAATTTACTGCCAATCTTCTTAAAAAAACATTTTTTTTTTCTTTTAGAACAGCACATCCTGTCAGCAATGGAAAATTGCAGCTAGAATAGAGATAGCAGGTAACTGTTGGCTTAATAGCCGACTGACAACTGAACCTAATATTATTTTATATCAGTCAATTACCTGAGACCCTGCTGAAAGAGTTGGATCCATACCACCTTTAAAACAAAAACAAAAAACAGCTTGTTATTTTTATAGTGTCCTGTTCAACATATTTTAATTCTTTGTGCTTTAGGAATATTAATATATTGTGGATATACTTTTTTGTTATATAGTAGTGGTGTGAAAGCAGTTTGTACACAATGTGTGCAACTATTGAAGTCATAGTCTAGCTCTGTAAGTACTGTTGCTGTTTGCATATCAATGAGAAATATGGCTCCTAAATTTCTTCACATTTGCAAGATGTTTGATGGAAGAGACACATCGTTTCATGTCTCTGGTCAAACATCCATCGTGTCTCTATGTTCTTATCAATTCCCCTTAACGGAGACAACATTCAGCGCCACCTGACTGGTTTAACTGGTTGGTTTTTCCACTCAAGTCAAATCAAAATTCATTCTTTTGTTGATTTAAGCTCAAGTAGGCAGCAGCGTGTGACTGCGATCATCGATGATATCTGTGGGGGGAAAATAAGCCTGTGACGATGCTCATAAGCCTCGTCGACCTGAAGCCAGTCATATGAGCACTCCTACATGCTCTTTATTACAGGGTGAAGGAGGCTATTTAATGGAAAATAGCACTGTGATGTAAAGCTGTATGAAAACTAGTGCTTTACCAGTCTAAGGTCATTATTACATAGTGGAAGGTTAAGAATCACCTGCTGTTATCCTTGACCTCTATACATATTAGTTGAATGGGTGGTAACAGGTAGAAGCTTTGTTGTGCTTAGAGTTTTAAGTATGAACATAAAAAAAACACTCACTAGACCTAGATGATATTGGAACCATCACATAAGCTCTTTTGTTATTTTTCCGTTCATATTTTCGGCACGGAAATTTTGTTTCTAGTTACAGAATCACGGCTCTGTCTGGTTTAAGAGCATGACAGAAAGTGAAAGAGGATGTGTAGTCGGAGATTGTTTTCTCTTCACTTTAAAAAGCAGAAGCTGAAAGCTGAACAATCAGCCGGAAAAAGTGGCGAGTCAACTGTTTAGCAGATCCCTCGCTGTATTTGTGTGTGCATGTTTGTGTGAGAGAGAGACACACAGAGAAGGCAAGACATCTGTGAGGTAATGCCTCATAAGGTTTTCTCGGTGCGTCTGGCTTTGTTTTTTCGGAGGGATGAGGGATGTGGCTTGCCGGGGAAGAGACGAACTGACAGCTGCACAGTGCCTGAAAGGACAAACAGTGACCTAAAGGCTAAGAGGGTGAAAAATGCACATACTCTGAGGCTGCTCAGTGTCCTTTGACCAACTAATGTGATATTGCAGCAGGCTTTGGTGAACGCTGCTTTATTTTGCATGCTTGCATCATGCTGACTCATCACTTAGAAAGAGAGAAACAGAGACGCAGAGACAGAGAGAGTTTGTATGCTCACTAATTGTTTCTTGCTGCTGTTAGACTCTTCTAAAGACAGCTTTCCCATCACTCCTTCCTCCTTGCATCCTCACTGATGTAACGTTATGTGATCGAACTCTGTGTAACTGAAATGAATCCTGACAGATTGATGAGAACATTGACAGAGTGAGGAAAAAAATACATGCTTTTATTTTATTTTATTTTATTTTTTTTAACTCTCGCCTCTCAACAGAGCTCCATCTATGCCACTTTTGCGCTTTTCAGCACATCTGCCCTTTGTCAGAAATAGCAACCGTGCTGGAAAACGTACAAGCAAACACCTACAGCTTCACCTACCTTCTCTCACATTCCCATCCACCTGTGTATTGATTCTTCTTTGCATTTTCACACTGTTCGGGTAAACAGTTAAAACAGGATGACTCATTTTGTTGTGTGCATTGCTTTTCTCATGCACCAATGGTATACACTGAGTTTGGTGTCCTTCAGACCACCTCTGCACAGCTCAGGAACTGGATGTACTAAGCTCAGTGAGTGGTGCACAGTAGCTTTTAGCCCTCTTCCCCACTGTTAGTGAGCCGGGCTTGTGTTTCACCTGCATTCAAGATATACATCTTTTTCTTGGCTGATGCACATCATCCTACTATTTCCCTGCAGAATCCATTTGATTTCTCCTAAGTTTCAGGTGCTGTGTGTAAAAATTATGCTTGTGAAGAATTTTCAGGTTTACAGCTGAATATGACACACACAGGTGCCAAAATTATAAACAAGATTTCCATATTCTTGTGTGCTGTAAATAACAGAATTCTGTTTATGGTGTGTGTGTGATGTATTGTAATGTTTTTAATTAAAATTTAAATTCAATGAGACTTCAACCTGGTGAGTTAAAGGTTAAAGGAGAATAATACGAATATCACATAGATGTTAGAGATTATTAAGGTAGAATATAAAGAGTTCACTCTTGAGGTAGCAAATGCTTTCAGAAATTATTATTACATTGACTGTACGTGTCCATATTTCCAGACTGTTCTTGTTCTTTTGTGCCAGATCACAGTCATTCCTTCTCTTGTTGGCCCTTGAGTCTCTGACCTTCTTTGAGTGTAAATTAACAGATGAAAGGCATCTTTGAGTCGCTAGGCAACCAGGCCACTCTATTAACCTTTGTACATTTCTCTCTACATTTCAAATTAATGAATTACAGTAGGAATGCTGGATGAACACATAAACATGTGACTGTTTATATTGTGTATATATATTGTATATTGCATTAAGTCTTGGCAGCTCATACGTTGTTACAATTTAAACCAAATATGACATTGTCTGACCATATCTCTCAGACGAATCTGTTTTAGCTGGAAAGTTCATTAAAATCACTTTGGATAAATTTCTTGTAAAGAGTAAAGCCTTTGTCGTTGCTGTGAAAACAGATTTTTTTTAGATAAGTTGCTCTTTTCATGTCTTTATGTGCAGATTCTCTGTCAGAACAAACTGCAGCACACTGCATTTGCCATGTGCTAATTGTTGCGACTCAGCAGCAGCAATAATACATTCAGATGATGATAATACCACCACAGACCTCAAATGTATCTAATCTAACTGCTATCATAACGGAAAATATAGACTATACATCCGTACTGTTACGCTTGACTTCAGTTGACTGTTTACACCTCAACTCTTATCAGTTATCTTGATAGGTTGTCTGATTCATATCATTAATCTGCCCATATGTACGTTAAAACATGTTTTGCTCGCTTTAATCATTACAATGCATTTCCAATGTAAGTGGTGGGGGACAAAATTCACAGTACTTGCTCTGTGATAAATTGCATTCCCAAGTTTATCTGAAGTTAATATAAGGCTTCAGCAGTCTGAGTTAGACAAATCAAGTGGGTATCCTCCAAAGTTAGCCTTTTTAGTATGAAATTAATAACTAATAACTGTGTGCGTATAGGCATTTGATTGTTGTTTTAAGACCAATGAGTTCAGTTTAACAGTTCATCATCGTTGTGTGTTATGCTTGCTGTTTAACCTCAGATGGAGGTGAGAACAAGGTATTATATAGTTTCACAATACTTGGGGAGGAAGTGGGTGGGAATGCTGGCTTCTTAGTCTGCACAGAACATGTAAGCTCTTACATTGAATAGTTGTATGACTGTCAATAGGCTAAGCTTCTTCTAGAGAGAAATAACAAAGTGTCTTATCTCAAAAGGCTTCTCCTCTTCTCATGACAGAGGGAAGCAGATCAGGCCACTTTAGGGCTCAACTCATCCCTGTATTTAACTTGTCTCCTATTTGGTCCATTGCCAGTTACCCTGTATTTTTGGATAGGGCCTTCTGGTGTCTGAATATGGCCTTATTGGTTTAGCAAGTAAGATTCAGGGATTCCCCAAACCAAGATCCCTGCTGTTTGTATGACCTTGTAGTCCCAGGAGGACTGGAACAGCAGCAGCTAAAGCCAGAGAAAAGGCACCCGTACAATATATTTGATAAAGTCCTGATTCTTCTGTTTTGTTAAATGTGGTTTACAATAATCCTTTGTCTGAAATTTCACTCAGTTGGATTTAAATGAATATTCAGCATACCAACACATTACCTGCTAATATACCCCCTTTATCACATGTAACAAAGTGTTTTCATTCATCACCTGATGAGTCCGGCTATCTGCTGTTCCTCTGAACTCCATTAGCATGTCAAATAATGTCAGAATCTCCCCCTTATTTCTGACATTATCATTTAATTAATGTGTTGACAATGTGAAAAAAGAGTGAGAACTTTCAGTATGTGGTAGGTCTCATTTCCTTTTCCTGCTCATAATGTCTCTGTTATCTGTCACAGACAGGTTTGTGAATAATGCTGGATGCAGCTATGCCTAGCTCCCCTGAAGAAAGGTCACTGCTGATGAATTTCAATTACCTGTTCACCAGAAATTGGCAGTCGATTTTAATCTGGGTTCAAATGTAGTCAACTGCATTTTGATTGACAACGTTGTGCACTTGCAGCTCAAAAAAAAACCATCTGTGTATGAAGGACAGGATGCAGATGGAGCCGGTTAGGGTGTGGGCACGGTTCGGGATGCATTTCTTAAATCAATAGAATGAAGCGCTATGATGAAAAGCGTTTTGCTCGTAGGCACCCCCTGCTACAATCTGGTGCAGAACTATATAATATGTATGTATATGTATGTGGTTTTTTGCTTCCTGTTTTTCTTGAAAGTGAGCAAATCCCTTGTCTCCTCTTCCCAGAGTCCTGCTTTAACATAGTGTTTGCACACTGATGACAATCTCAGGATTATGCAGCTGGTTGTTTTTTTTTTTCTATCTCCCTTATGTTTGATCAGATTAGCTGCTGAGCATTTGCATTATGTTGTGTGTGCATGTGTGTAAAAGTGTGTGTGTGTGTGTGTGACACTTCTTGTCCTTCAGGTGCCCCCGCAATGCAAACAGAGAGCTAAAGGAAATAGAGATTAACGGAGATAGAAGCAATGGAAGAAGGCCTTACATACTTTCTCCTAACATCCGTCGCAAACATGTTGTAAAATTCTCAGTGATATTATTATCACCTTGCTGCAGTGTTACAATACCGTTAAATTTCCTCCTGCACATTAAGCCTGTACAGTGGAGCAGTGCAGAGCTGGCATTGCTGTCGTCCTTAATGAGTGTGGTAAATCAGCCAGGATGCTCACGGATGCAGCATGTTAAATCGCAATAAGCCCTTTGTACAGGAAGTGACAAAGGAGCTTCCACTTTGCATGGCCCAGTGATTGAACAACTTCTGGTAAACAGCACAGGAAGAGGGAAATGACAAAAACACACGACAGATTATGGTCAAATTTAGCTCCGTTGAGGATGGTACATCCTGCAGATCAGTCTGTTCAGACGTGGAAAAGATATGCCAATAGGAAGGAAGGAGGGAAGGAAGGGAGGAAGGAAGGAAAGGAGGGGTCGGGGGAGAACAGCAGATGGATGAAGAGAGGAGTGCCCTGTAGGATCTCTACTGCATGTGACCATCCGGTGGACTGGCTTCATGCTGCTGAGTTCACTAAGCTGGAGAAGATTTTTCAGTGTTGAATTTTCAAGCTCACATAGGAATTTCATTCACTATATGTGTTAGTGTACAAGAAATAGATTTTTTTTTTTCAGGGTAGAAGAATTATTAGGTCTTCCATTGTTAAAAGCAGAATCTTTATTCTAAGCCATAAATGGAGTGGGATTTGTCACTGCAGGGGGAAATTGTTTATTTGAATTAATGGTGCTTTGTGTTATGCTGTTCTCTCCTGCTGCCTCCCCCCCCCCCCCGAAGCTCTCAACAGCTGCTCTGACCCTGGTTCCCCCCTCTCTGCCCTTGTAACACCCACACTCCAGCCTGGTATGTCAAAGCAGCCACTCCGCAGTGGGATTTTTATTTTTCATTTTTGAAGGACGTTGAGTTCCACATTGTGCACTTTTTTTCATTCCATAATTAAGCAAATGCACAACAAAACCGTTGTTGTCCTTGGAGAGATGTGACTAATGCTGTGACTTTAGGCATAGTGTCTACCTTTGAAATAAGGCCTCTGTATATGTTTGTGTGTGACCGTGGATTTCATATTCCATTTCTAAAGAGTCTCAACACAAACGGTGGTGGAGAATGTGAGGAGGTTGCAGGTTTCAGTGTTCACTGATATCATGCAGGTTGGGGCAAAAGTTGTCTCCCAGTCAGTCTTCAGGCGCCAGACGTTGGAGCTTCCCATAGAGAGGTGTGATAATGGGTTCTGAGGGCCCAACCGGGGCGGGTCTACCCTTAAACACCGATGTGGTACTGCTGCCAGAACTACTGCTTCTGTAGCTGCTGGCTGAATGCTTACAAGGTTTTTTGTGCTCCACAGGGGGCTGTGAAGTCAACCACATGAAGGGATAACGTAACAGAGGACCAAAATAACTTAATGATGCCTCACTCACTTATGACACTCATTATAGGTGCTTCCTCCCTTTGATATGGATTTCAGAATCCCTCTGAAGCAGTGTGGGATTGTGTGTGTTGTGTGTTGGGATCTGGGTAGCATGGGAGTGTAATAGCATTGAGATGATCACTTTTGAGGCTGCATTACAAGGCAGAACACATACAACCACAGAGGAAAAAGTCAATGATTCTTTCTCGAAAGACAGACTACGTGATTAGGTAAAATAAACCTATATAACAAGTTTTCTCACTTTTTGAAAAGCAAACTGAAATTGTGGGACTCGTGGAGCCCAATCCTGAGAGGACTGTGGCCAAGACGCTCGTCTATCCACTAGTTTTTCTTCTTTACAATAATGCAGCAAGTCTTCATACAGCATTTTTTCATACCAAAGAACTCCAGAGGATAACACTGCATATGAGTATATATAATGCGTAGATTGTTTCGTGCCTACCGCATTCCCACTGTGCTGAGAATAACAATCATGCCTAAGAAACAAGGACAGCATGAGAAATGACGCTAGTCATAGGTGACACAATGCAGTACTTGCTTTAGATCAGGATGGCTGAATAGTTGAATAGGGCTTCATCTTCCCACCGGTCCTTGTCTTCCTTCTCTGTGACACCTTCGCATGACCTTTAAACAATGGTGTGTCCTTGCATAGAAAAGATAGTTCAGTTTCAGTGGGGGTCTTGGCTTTTTGGTGAAACTGGGTCGGGTTGTAACATGGCATGGATATCAGCGTGGTTTTCTTACGCATCCTCATCAGATTCATCTCCCCCCCTGCTGTTCAGTTCTCTCCTAGGGAATCCTGACTCCCCCTCTTCACAGTAAAGGAGAGAGGCCAGACCTAAAAATAGGAATCGTTGTTCTCTCTGTTCTTCCCTTGCATGCCAACCGCCTTCTTTATTCCTGATGCAAGACACCCCCCAGTTTTGCACCCATTTCTTTTCCCCTGCCGAGCCATCAATCAACCATGCCCACTCAGATCAGGATGTACCTGATTTTCCCCACTGCAGTCCTGCCAGTCAGGCTTTCCGGGCAAACACAAAGGTCACCTTCACCCAGAGCTCTTCTGCAAAGTGGGAACATTGAACCACTCTGCTCCCGCGTCCTCCACCCTCCCTTCACTGTGCATTTACACAAGCACACCCCCTTCCTACCATGTCCTACATTTGTGTCCACTTCTGGGAGTAAAAGCTAACTGCAACTGTAACTGTGATTCATCTCAGCAGCAATTCAGCCCAGTTCCACTCCCAGCTCTTACTAGTTAGCACTAGTCAGCCTCAACCAGTGGTGGGAGAGGTGTTCAAATCACTTACTTGAGCAAAAGTAGCAATGCCACAATACGAAAATACATCATTAAAATAAAGGACTAAACATCTTGTTTAAGTAAAACCATGTAAGGATTATCAGCAAAATATTCTGAAGTTATTGTGCAGAGTGGATCATGGCAGTAGTACAATACTAGACTCACTTACCTTCCACCATTATGCCCTAACTAGCAATATGATAAAGTGATCATGTAAAACATTCAAGGCATGGTCTAAGTGTGTTCAACCACACGATTATCTCATAGAAAAGAAGAGAGAAGAAGCTGTGTAAGAAGGCTCATCGTCCTGTAGATCAAAGATAAGCGAGTGCAGATACCACGCCAGGGTTCTTTTTTTTTTTCCACTGGCACTGGAACAGTCCACGAGTCGGTTTGCCAGCCTCTTGACGAGACAGAAGGAGCCCAGCCAAGGATCAGGCTCACGGGGATTATTTATAGAGTTGAGTGGGCTTCACGGACGCAGGCGTGGTGGAATGTGTCAGAGAGAAAATGCATCATTGATCAAAGCCTGCTCAAAGACGTAGTCTTATTTTTGCCAAACGCTGAGCAGAGACGGAGGTTTGGAAGAAAACAATAGCTTGTACCAAAGGCTCCATGTGTGTTGTGCTATAGTAAGCTTGCTTGCTCTTCTACCCACACAGAGTCCTCTGCACCTACACAGGTGACTGGACTTCACTGAACACTTGCCAATTTTAGCCTCTTTCTCTTCTTTCTCTACTCCAGCATCTAAATAGCTTTTCAGCCCTGGATGTTTAAAATACACACATGGTGGGTGTTTGGAAAGTGAATGTACTGCACTCGGAGGCAGGTGTGTATCTTCATAATGATATGTGGGTTTTGTGTGCAGAAGACAACACGACCTCTTTTGGAATTGTGTCACAAGAAATGTAGGTATTTCACAGTTGCGGATTTCTCTCCAATATATACCTCAAAAGAGATAGAAACAAACACGGATTCACTACCAAGGACAGGCTGTGGTTGCGCGTGTGTGTATATATGTTTGTGTGGACACCACGAGGCACATCTGTCAGAGGACAGTGCAGGATGTTGCTCCTCCTTTATCTCCCCCTCTCTACGGTCCCGTACAGGGAGTAGAGAAGAGGGGGAAAAAGAGAGGTGAGGTGTAGGGAGGGAGGAGGAAGGGAGGGGAATATAACAGAGGTGTCCTGTACTGCAGCAGCAGCATAGCTCTCTGGTGGCAGGCGGGGGCACTTCTCTCTCCCCACCATTCGCTGCAATGCAGACGATAGTCAAGGTTATGCCTGTGTGGCCGCATTGGCAGACTGAAGTATTGAGGATGCCTGGTAGGCAGTCCAAGAGACAATGATTATATTTTGGGAAACTTGCGGCCTCATTGTCCTGTAATGGCTGTATTTATAGTCAAACCTTTATTCTCAGACTTGCAGATCCCATACCAACTCCTTTAATAGTACCTGATGTTTCTGGGCCTTGGAAAACCACATTTTGCTTTACTTACACTGTACAGATAACATCTTTATTATTTGCCTCTTTGCTGCAGAGTTGCCTGTAATCTTTTGGCAGGCTGTCATTCCATACAAGCGTTGTGTCTGAGGTGGAGGGTAAATGCCGTGGAGATGTGTGGCACGGGACTGGCAGGGTGACATTTATTGTTAATCAGCCTCCCGCTCTTCCCTCAGCTTCCACTGTCTGTTTGTGATAAACACGTCAGTCTCAGCTACACTGCAACATGGAGGACCGCAGGCTGTGTGTGGTCAGTGCTTCAGCGAGGTCCTGTGTGAACTTTCATTAGAAGTGGATCAGAGAATGGCCACATTTGGCAGCGTTGCACGTAAGAGCTACTGAAACATGCTCACTTCCTGTGAGCTCTAGTCTTACATAGACACACTGAGAAGAAACAGGAGAGGATGACCAAATTTCCACATCCTGTGTGTGTGTGTGTGTGTGTGTACGTGTGCCCAAAAGAATTCCTTTGGCTTCCACTTTTGTTGCGCCTGAGGCTTAGGCAGACGATTCATTGTGAGCGGGTTCAAAACAGCTGCCTCTGTCAGATATTATTGAGGAAGTGATAGATCATTTCCCACAGGGTGGAAAACATTCAACACACCGTTAGTCTGACCTTAATTGTTTCCCAGTATCAATCTCATCTCTTTATTGGTCCTGTACGAAGGGATCTATGTAGCGAAAGAGACAGAGAGAGAAAGAGAAAGAGAGAAAAAAAGGAAAATTAATTCAGGAACCGAGACACAGAGGTTGAGTGACAGAGAGAAACACAGAGTGAGAGAGCAAACAACAGTGAGAGAGTGAAAGGACAAGCAATGAACAGAAAGAAAGGGACCGATGACAAGACCCAGGTGTCAACGCACCACTGTCAACTATTATCCTTTCATAGGTCATCATCGGGAGTTGGGCAAACACACTTTCATGTCACACTCCCCCATATCCTCCACATCTTGAACAAACACAGCCAACATCCGGCGCCTGTCGCTGAAAGTCATTTGGGAAAATGAAAAAGAAAACGCTGTGGTAATGAATGTAATGAGAAGAAAGCTTTGAGATGAGAAAAACACAGTTTAATTAAGGCAATGCAGACCATGGGGGAGTATTAAACATAGTTATATCTGATAGGAGTCAATGAGTGCCTCCAATAGTGATAACTGTGAGGGGCGTGGCGCTCAGCAGTCAGTTTGTTAGCAAAAGGCTGGTCTGCACCTTGCTGTGTGTGTGTTCTCACATTAGAAAAATGTAGCACAAGGCTGTTGCCAGACAAAAAACTCCTATTTTATTGAATTGTTTCGTTTGAATAGGAAGGTAACACAGTCCTCCTTGTCTTGTGAAATTTGACTAGTCTATGGCTTATGGAAAAATTACAGAAACTTTATGAACCTTAAGACACTGTACCCACTCACCAAAAGAAGTTCTGCAGTCGATAAAAGCTTCCTATTCCTAGCTGAGACTACATACTTTCAGCCTGTTTTCCCAGATAAAATTAAGTTGTTTTTTTTTCATCCACAGGAAGTAACTAATCCAAGCCTAAAAGCAAAATAATAAACTTGTTACTAAAGAGAAGCAAAGCAAATACTCACTAGACCTCTCTTGTTCCTTTGGTGCCTTTTGTATGAAGTGAATCCAGAACAGCCAATTTGGTAAATATGAAGATTTCTGTGAATTAAAGTTCTGTCAGAACTTTCAAATTATTTTCTCACACTGTCACTCGGTTATCAAAACACCAATATGCAAAAGTCCCAAGTGCACTATAAGTAGTGACAGATGCTTTAGGAGATAAAGATTTTTACTTGACAGCAACAGCATGCCATTTTATGGACTGTTTTGTCCAGAGTGCCTGATAGTGCCACGGGTGCATGCATTTTTAGATCTATGGGTAGTCCCGGTGAGAATTGAATCCTGTAATCTTGACACATTCTGTTCAGAGACAGTCAAACACATTAACTGAATGGGGGCACACAGCTTGTGGTGTGAGTTAGAAATCATGAATATGGGCTAATAAAACAACCCTCAAACATCCTCCACTAAACCAGGGAAAGTAAAGTTGGCAGGGGATTGCAGGGGAATCCAGGGACAAACAACCCCTTCCTGTGTCTCGCCCTCTCATATACAAGGATAATTCTGTTATTATTTAACACAGCTTCTGCAGAATTACCAGCATGACCTGACAGACAGACAATCACTCAGAGTGGGAGCTGACCGACGCTGAGATTGACAGCGGACACCTTGCCTACGGAAGAGGACGATGACAGACTGATTAGACGTTGACCGTGAGGAAATCTGGAACTGGATGTGACTTGAACCTACAAGAGAATCTCTCTCTCTCTCTCTTTCACTCTGCCTCATGCTTAGCAACAAGCATGCACACATGTACACGCGCAAAACTAACCTGAACTCAGCTTATGAAATAGGTAGTGCAGGAAATAATTGGCCCCATTGGTGGCGCGAGGCGATGGAAAGCATGAGGAAATCAGCTGGGGACAACAAGGGCAGTGCGGTAGCCACAGGAGAGCCTGACATTGGTGTGCATGTATGCATTCAAATGTGCGGTGAACTCAGAATGGTGTGATATGATTTATGACCAAACCCGAAGATGTATTGAGTGGCCTCATGACTGATAAATCATAAGTAATAATAAACAAATGGTCTCTTAAACACAAATGCCAGTGTTTTCCCTACCATTGCCTTCCCCAACAGGACTCCCTGCCCCCCCTGAAAGAAACAAAATATGTTTATTCATGTCTGGAGAGAAACTAGCACAATGCTGTCATTTATGGTCAACCTAAGGACCGAAGCAGTCAACCTAGGGGAAACACAATGCGTTGTGACTGAAGTATCTAAGCTGGATGGCAGCACTTTGTGCTTTTTTCTGTGCTTCCACAGCTCGATAGCATTGACCTCCACTCTCTCTGTGGGCCAGTAATTAGTGAGATTGTTTGGTGTGTCTTTGGCTTGTTCAGAGTTCTCTGGGGGGTTTCTACTTATTATCTGAGCACGGAAGGAGTCTTAACAGCAGACTCAGGGCTTTACATTTGAGGTACAGGGAGCGTCATGTGCAGGAGACCACCTGGATGAAAATGTAAATCCATTTGTGCATGGGACAAACGCGAGCATGTCTGCACACACTCAATTCACGCATCTCAAATTCCCTCTCCGACCTTTGATTTTCTCGCCTATTCACACATTATGTTCGTGCTCTGCAAACTCTAAGATGGTGCGATGAGTTGCACAATGTGCGGCTGAGACTACCGCTGCGAGAATTCAAGCAGTCGCCCACATGAGAGATTACTGTGACAAACGGTGACAAGCCCGGCTTCTCTCTCCCTCTGACTCTCTTTTCCATCTTGTCTCTCTTTTGTCTTCTTTTCTCTCTGCATCCCTCTCTCACCTCTCCTATTTCCAAAATCTGTATTCAATACAGAGATGCTTTATTGGCATGACAGATAACAATGCCATGTTGCCAAGGCAAATGTTACTGACATCTCTCTATCCATCTCTTTCTCTCTCTTTCTCCCCCTATGAGAATTTAGTTTTTCAATTTGATTTGATTTGCTTTATTGGCATTGAGGTTGCACAGAATTGCCAAAACATCTAAACAGATTAAGTTAACATTAAGCTCATTAAACTTGCTCTCTTTCTCAATCTCTGTCAATCTTTCCTTCTTTATCTCCTTTGCAAATACACAATCTTCGCATAGATCCGCTTTACCTCTCTTTCGCTCTCTCTTCCTCTCTCCCAATGGATGCCTCTTTCCACACAGTTTTAGGGAGTAGAGTCTGTTAGAGGCTGAATGATGGCTGCCTTAAGCTCTGTGTGGCAGGATTCAGATGTCAGTTTGTGTAACCGTCTCGGATGTGGGAAGGAGGAGGCACTGTGGTGCCTTGGGGTAGTGGTGGGCAGCCCAGACTTGTGGGGGAGAGGAGAGGAAGGGGGGGGGGGGGGGTGTTCTGATGATGACCTCCCACCTACCTCATCCAAATAGACTGGGGCTCACTGAACTGTGAAATCCTTCAAGGCAAAAGCCAGAGCTCTTTGATTCTTCACATCTTTTGCCTCAGCAGGGAACTGTGTTTGGCTTGCCCCCAAAAAAAGATAATATACATAAATATCAGATGACCTTGACTTTTACTTGTTTAGTTTGTGAGGTAATAGATTCCCTGTTTGGTTGCATTTTTGTTTCTTTTGTTCCATTAAAAATTGGTGAAAATCTTGGCCTACCTTATTTGGGGACAGTCAGGGAAACAAATCGCGATGATGCGTCATATTACTGTCATTGTTTAGGTGGATAAAAACAAAGAATGTGTAAATAATTCAGCCTGCTCAAAAATTGCGAGGACAACAGCTGCTTTGATGAAAATGATGAATCTGATAATTAGAGAAGGACATATTTTTGCCTTGACTCTAATATCAATGAGATTGAAATAGTGAGTAGTGATTTTACCATCAAAAGACACAGTAAGCATGTATCTTTGTGGTATCCATGTGTGCTTGATTTCTCAACCTTTGTCATGTGTGCATTTGATGTCTAATGTGGCTTAGCTGTGACTAGTTGTCTGTCAGGGCATTCTGTATGTGTGTAGACATTGATCCTATGATCCTCCAGCACACATGCAGGCAAACACAACGCACATACTGTGACTCATGTCGTGGAGAGCACATCATCAAGAGGGCCCTGCTCTGCTCTGTTCTGTCTTCACTCCCCATTACGCACGCTCCCCTGTTGCCTTATTCACTGATTCACATTGCACATACACAAATGACACAGTTGCTCTGTGGGTGAGAGGAACTGAGCCGTGCTTGACTTCTTTCTGCAGACAGAGTTGAGATATGAGAGGAGAAAAGAGTAGCGAATGGCAGGCAGCCAGCACAGCCATGACGAGGAGGTGGGATGGTTTGAGGTTTTGTGGGATGTGGAGAAAAGTGGGCCATGGTAGTGAAAGAAGCGGTATGTCCAGAGTCCCACAGGAAGACCTGTAGGGGAAAGATTCATCTTCCATGTGTTCAAAAGCAGGTTGAGTTGCTCAGCACTCTGATCATTTAAGATTTACCCTTTTTAGCCATCACCTGATGAACTCCAGTACAATGTTGCATTTTTCCATGTGTATCAGAACATTCAAGTTGTAAGCATTCAGAGCCAGAGGACTTTTTAGGTTTGCTTGTGCTTTCTGACATTACAAGAGAACGGATAGTAGGAGAGGCCCTTGAGATTTTTTGTTGGGGTGCTTGTGTTGCACCCACACACACACACACACACAAACAGACACACTCTATAGAGATTAAGCAGACATTCATTTTTCTGACAGTGCTGCATTCCAGGATGTACAACAGACTAGTGGCGTACAGGAAAGCCAACCAGATGCATATGCATTTAAAGATAGTATACCATATAATCGGGAATGTATTGATTATTAAATTATATAAAGATAGGAAGTCTATAAAAATACTCTGTTTTTCCATTGCGCCCTACACTATTGAAGGGGTTATTGTTTTGGAATGCCCACTCAGTAGGGTACTGCAGTCTAACAGGCAACCCGAAAGCTCATACTGCTTACGGCACCCAGCATCAGAGTGTGACAATAGTGATGGCAGGGAGAGCGAGTGTGACATACCGCTGCCCTTCAGAGGATGCTGGGGACCCGTCTCGCAGCCTGTCCATCCCCAACAGCTTCAACCTTCCATCAGGGAGTGTTTGACCCAGCCCGAAGCAGCCAGTATCACCACAGGAAAGGGGATGGGGGAGGTGTAGAGGATTACCAAAATACTCTCACATCACCGGAGCAACAGCAGCAACAGCAGCAACAGGCAGTCAAGTGAGAAACACTCAAGCACACACACATAAACAGGGACACTGACATCTCTACTAAGAGAGACTTCTGGAGGTGTTGAAAAAATGGTAAGAGAGTGCAACAGAAGTTTGGTCGACCGAGGGAAAAAAGACGGCTGCATGTATGAAAACACATAGCAATTAATTGTATGCATGTGTCTGCAACACAAATATTATTGACCAGGCAAGTTAATTCTTTAGGTCACTGTGTTTATGATTTAGCATTCAATAAATGGAATTTTGTTTCAATAATATGTGAAATGATTCCTGGCACACACATATTTTGACCATTTGGTTTTGATTGAGAGGCTGGAGCTGAGGGTAACAGCATGTTGTCTTGCCTGGCTGTCTGGCTAATTGTAACAAAATGCTAATAAGACACAAGATTACCCCTCACACCCTTTGACCCTCTGTGGCTACAGCACTTCCCTAAAGAAGGGATGTAAACAATCAGACCTGAACAGATTTCCGCCTCCTGCCACTCGCTCAGTCTGCTTTCTGTCTCACAGAGTTTTCTTCACATACCCCCAATACCCAAGTCAATGTAGATGTCCATCTGGTTGATTTTGCAAACAGCCCCAGAAAGTGCAAAAGACCAGCTGTCTTTTTGGTCTGTTTTAAAAATAGGCCAGAGTTTTTAACTGCATTTTTCTGTCACAGGAGGCAAAAGGAGTGGGTTAGTGAGATTAAAGAGCACATCATTCGGGTTGAAATGTGATCTGTTGATTATGGCCTCGATATTAATCTCCCACTACAAGCACTATGATGGGTGGGGGGGCAGATGATCTTTTGGAGGAAACAGGGATGAGGATGACAAAGAGAGACAAAGATAGGGTCAGCATTAATGTCCTGCCTCTTATGTGAAGTGGTTGACAAGTTCATTTCACTCACCTAAGCTACTTCTGTGAAAGAGTTGGAATTGTATTACCCTCCAGCTGAACCAACAGCACTCTCCTCATCTTCACAGTCTTGGCAAGGGTACATTACTTACCATGTTCCTGTGGGTCTTGGCAACAGCTCTCACATCAATTGCATGCAAGTGTTTTTGAAGGGGAGAATATAAATGTTTGACTAAATCTGTTTTAACCCATAGTGAACAACACTTTTGACCTGGGTGGTACCAACATCACTAGGCCACAACACACCATCTGGTGTGAGGCCAGTGAAGGCACTATAGAATTTACAAAAGGTGTTTTCATCTACATTAAAGTATGAACAGTCTTTCTAATCAATATGATTAACTTTTTTTCCATATCTGAAGAATTATACATTTGGAAATAATGATATTGAGTGCTCATGTGTAGGGAAAAGAGATAGAGGTCATCAAACAAGGGCAAAACCAGAGAGTGATGATCATGTCATTTCTTCGGCTTTGCGTCAAGTGGTGCTCATTTATCGGGATGATGTGCCGGACGTCATCTGCCTCTGACCATCAGGTGGAAGATAGATGGCCCTGAGGTGTTTCTATGTGACTAGCGTTGAACCATGTTCTGGGGAGATCCATCAGACCTGTAAAGGCAGTCATTGTCTTGGGGGGAAGGCATACTTAATCCTCTGTAGCCCTGTGGCCCTCTGCCCTTTCTAGCTTACTTTGAATTAAAAAAGACCAACAGACATGAGAAGAAGACTGAGATTAGGTGGCTTTGGTTACATTCATTTCACATTAGGGGTGTTGCAAGTAAACACACATCTCTACAGACATGTCACCATGGTAATAGATGTTTTCAGAAAATTCTTTTAAAACAGACTTTGTCTTCTGTCCGAGTTTCAACAATGCAAGTCTCACAGGCTTTGTGTCTAGAATCTTTGATATGTAATAGTAATTTGTGGATTGGTTTCGGTTTGACTTTAATGTACTGTTCTCTGTGGTATGCATTATTCAACAAGCCCATTTTCTGAGCCCTAAACCAGGCCATCTGCATTCAGGCTATCTAGCTTACCACAGCCCTGTGTGGAGATAGGGCAGCACTGTCTGTCTGCTGTCTACAGCTAGCTGCAAAAGTTCAGCAATGTCATGGCAGGTGGTGTGTGGAGCATCTGTTTTACTACTTTCACAAGTTTGGCTTTTGCCTTGGTTGTTGTAGAGAGGCAGTCCACTTAAAGCATCAACAAACTTTTCAATGTATTTTGAATTGGCTGGCAGAAATTTATTTATGAGAGGTTGTCCACAGAATGAATATTCAACCAGCAAATCTAATTTGCAGTCCTAAGGTAATGTGAAACTGATTTTAAAACCCTTAACTTATTTGGGAGATGAAAAACCATTGAGACTTGAGCCAAGCCGAAATTGTATCCCAGTTTTGTAACCTATAATTACCGCAAGCAGCCCAGTTTTAAAAAGAAACAGACCTCATGTGTCCTGCATTACTGTATATTACGTTTTGTTTCAAGTGAAAACCCCAGAAGTTACTCTGCCCTCACTTGAAGTTATGCAATTTACAATAATAGAAGAAGACTTAGACAAAGAGATGTGTATTTTAAACAAGCGTGCAATTATCTCTCAGGCTATTGGCCAGTTGTAAATATATTTTAAAAGACTCATGTGAAAGAAGTTCCTGCACGGTGCCCATCCACCACTGTGTCCCATCTCCATAAATATAGGCCCTAGCATGTTGACTCTTGTTTGGGAGAAAGAAAAATAAAGACTCCTAGCAGTTGATAACTGGGTGTTTCATTGCAGTACATTGATACATTGATGTAGTCATATTTGTGCAACCAGCAGCTCAGCAGTAAACTCATGTTTAGATTTAGGGTTTTTCTTTCAGGGGTCAATGTGTGTAGGTTTAAAGTTGCTCTGTCATGAGAAAGTAAACTAAGACTTTTGTCTCCTTTCTCCTGTTCTATACATTATCATCACACTGTGGTATTCACAGGTGTTTCCTGAATTCAGATATAAAGTGTAACCAAAAATTATTTTCTGTACCCCATTGTGTTCACAGGATGGTTCCAAACAGAAGCAGGTGAGGAAGAAGACGGTTTCCTTCAGCTCAATGCCAAGTGACCGCAAGATCAACAGCACAGCTGCTTGTATGGCCTTTATGATGGAGGGTTGTGAGATGAAGAAGGTGCGCTCTAACTCACGCATGTACAACCGCTACTTCCTTCTGGATCCAGACATGCACTGGCTCCGTTGGGAGCCATCCAAAAAGGATTCAGAGAAGGCCAAACTAGAGATCAAGAGCATTAAGGAGGTCCGTTTGGGAAAGAAAACTCCAGTTCTTCGCAGCAATGGTCTCTCAGATCAGTTCCCTGATGAATGCGCCTTCTCAATCATCTATGGGGATAACTATGAGTCATTAGATTTGGTAGCTAGTACAGCAGATGTTGTCAGCACCTGGGTGATGGGCCTGAGGTACCTGGTGTCTTATGGTCGGCACACCGTGGACATGGTGGATCCCAGTCAACCAAGTCTACGAACATCTTGGATTGGGTCAGTGTTTGAGCTAGCAGATATGGAAAAAGAAGGCCACATAGACCTGTTCAGGGCCACACAGATAATCAAGGGGCTCAACCCTGGAATGAAAGAGTCTAGGATAGAACTGAAGTTCAAGGAACTCCAGAAAGCTAAAGACCAATACGGAGAGGCAATTAACATGGACACCTTTGTGGAGGCCTACTGTGAGCTCTGCACACGGCCAGAGATCTTCTTCCTACTGGTGCAGTTCTCCAGTAACAAGGAGTATCTGGACAGTAAAGATCTGATGTTATTTGTAGAGGTGGAGCAGGGTGTGGAAGGTGTGACAGAGGACATGTGCAGGGATATTGTTCAGAAATTTGAGCCATCAGCCGAAGGCAGGGAGAGGAGCTACCTCTCCATTGATGGCTTCACACACTACCTCCTCTCCTCGGAGTGCCACATCTTTGACCCCCAGCACAAACGTGTGTGCCAGGATATGACCCAGCCCCTGTCCCACTACTACATCAACTCCTCACATAATGCCTCCCTTCTGGAAGACCATTTCTGGGGTTCGTCAGATATCAGCAGCTACATCCGAGCACTAAGGATGGGTTGTCGCAGCATTGAGGTCATTGTTTGGGATGGCCCTGATAATGAACCAGTGGTGTATGTAGGTAGTTCTGTGGCCTCACAGCTAGCATTATCTAAGGTCCTGGACATTATAAACCAATATGCTTTTGAGAGCTCCGAGTATCCCCTCATTCTCTGCTTGGTGACCCACTGCTGCATCCCCCAGCAGAGGGTCATGGCACAGCACATGAAAAAGATTCTTGGGGACAAGCTGTACATTGAACCCCCCAACAAAGAGGAAAACTACCTACCCTCTCCTGAGAAACTCAAAGGTAAAATCCTCCTCAAGGGCAAGAGGCTACCGCCCAGTTGCACTGATTCTGAGGGTGATGTGACGGAAGAGGAAGAGGGTCTGGAAATGTCCCGAAGAGTAGGAGCTGATGAGAAGGACCAGCTAAATGGCTTGGGCTTCAAAAGACTCAGACTGTGCAGGGAGCTATCTGATCTTGTATCTCTCTGCAAGTCAGTACAGTTCAGGGACTTTGAGATCTCTAAAAGGGACCAAAAATTCTGGGAGATTTGTTCCTTCAATGAGGTAGATGCAAACAGGTTTGCCAATGAGTTCCCAGAAGAATTTGTCTGTTATAATAAGCGCTTTCTCTCCAGGGTGTATCCCACACCAATGAGGATTGATGCCAGTAACATGAACCCCCAGGATTTCTGGAAGTGTGGCTGCCAGATTGTGGCCATGAACTATCAGACACCAGGCTTGATGATGGACCTCAACCTAGGCTGGTTCAGGCAGAATGGCAATTGTGGGTATGTGTTGCGGCCAGCCATCATGAGGGAGGAGGTGTCCTACTTCAGTGCCAACGCTCGGGACTCCCTGCCAGGGGTGTCTGCTCAGCTCCTTCACATCAAGGTCATCAGCGGGCAGAATCTGCCCAAGCCTCGCGGCTCCGCTGCTAAGGGTGACGTGGTGGAGCCCTACATATATGTGGAGATTCACGGCATCCCAGCTGACTGTGCTGAGCAAAGAACCAAGACTGTGTCCCAGAACGGTGACAACCCTATTTTTGATGAGAGTTTCGAATTCCAGATCAACTTACCTGAACTTGCGGTTCTGCGCTTTGTGGTGCTGGATGATGACTACATTGGAGACGAGTTTATTGGCCAGTACACCATCCCATTTGAGTGCCTACAGCCAGGCTATAGACATGTCCCACTGCAATCACTGACAGGAGAGTTCCTACCCAACACCACCCTGTTTGTCCATGTAGCCATCACAAACAGGCGGGGAGGAGGAAAGGCACATAAGAGGGGTCTATCTGTCAGGAAGGGAAGGAAGGCCCGAGAGTACACCAACACCAAGACTACAGGGATCAAAGTAGTGGATGAGCTCTTCAGAGCTTCCACCCAGCCCCTCAGGGAGGCCACAGATCTCAGAGAAAATGTGCAGGTAAGGAATTATGTACTTATGAAATGTAATCACAAAATTATCACAAGTGGTGGCGGAGGTTATGTTAAGCAGGAGTTTTGTTTGAGCCTCTTGCCTTTTGATTACCTTAAATTGCTTTGTGATGATGGGCTTTGTGTTTGGTTGACTGGCCAGTTCTGTTAAGCTACCCCTACATTTTTGTATTTTTACAGTCTGGTGGACAAATTATGATGCTGATCTTGCAGAGCAAGTAAACAACATCATAGATCACTGTCAGTGTCAGTGTACTCTCTTGAGTGAATCTTGTCCTGCCTAGCACAGTGGTAACCAAACTATTATTACTATCTACTACGATCGGGTTAGCTGATAATACACAGATGAAGTAAGTAAGAGTTCCCTTCTTTGGATTGTCCTGAAATCGGCTAGAATACACTATTTACAGACACTGAAGCCTCATTCATCAACAATTCGGACGGCTGTCACAGACCACAGTAACAGCAGCTGAAGCTCAAATTTGGCACAAATGTCCACTTGGACTCAAGATTGAACTGATTAGATTTTGGTGGTCAGAGGTCAAAAGTCAAGGTCACTGCGACCTCATGTCCATCCCATTCTTGTGAACGTGATGTCTCAGGAATGCCTAGAGGGAATTTTGTTACATCTGGCACAAACATCCACTTGGACTCAAGGATGAACTGATAAGAATTTGGTGGTCAAAGGTCAAACTTAATACCTTTTCTTAAATTCCTTCCCAGTCCTCACTACAAATATATGAGTCTGGACAGACATGGATGTAAACTGCAACCTGATTAGTTGGCGGAGGCATACAACCGCAAGGCAATATTTCTAGTTTAGACTAAGCACTTGATCTAGGCAGATTGTAGCCAGCAATGTGATATATCTCATGTATGAAAATGGCTTAAGATATGACAAGGCAGAGAAGTCTCCATAACTATTAATTGCTTCAGTGGGTCCAAATTGATGTAAGTGTTTGTGACTGGACTCATTTCAGTTGCTGCTGTGGATAGAGGCTTGTTGCTAATTGTACTCTATTAATGTTGTAGAAGAGAACAGTAATAAAGTGACATTGTTGTACAATTATGAGTTTTATAAATAGTGTAATCATTAATGAGGGACAATTACAGCCCAGGGGAAAGGTCTGTGTTGCTAGGCACTTAGAGCACTACTTGAAAACTCCTTCTTAAAAAATGACGATTAGTAACCACGGTGTATATTTGGCTGTGCAGAAGCCTTTCAGTGCAGTTTATCATTTTGTTTTGATGACTGAAGAAGGAAGTAATACAAAGTTTATCTCTCATTTTCTTCACACATGAGCCTGTGAGCCTTTTATATGTCCTGTGTAGTGTTGTTTAGTTGTCATTTTAGGCTGGCAGGCTCTTGTCTTCTCTGACAGCTTTAAAAATAAAAATAATCTTGCTTGAACTGTTGACAGCACCATCAGCAATGCTCTGTCTACCTTGTGAAAGATTGTGTTAATAGAATTTTGTTAAGCAGTAAAAAACATATATACTGTACATATAGGCTGTTGTCTTCCTAAAATGTATGTAAAAGCGCTTTGAAAATCAAATAAGCAAACGAGTTTAGCTTACTCACTTACTTATTTGATAACGCACTTAAAACAAGCCCCCCATAAAGGCAAAATAAGTAATTGGTTATACATGTAAAAACAAAAACAAAAAACAAATAAATAAAAATCAAGGACTAAAATAGTGATAGTGACATTTTCCTTGTCTAATTGTCAAAAAGAAAATAAAAAAGGAAAAACCTGGCAGCCAAATATACTTGTGGTACTTGAAAAATGTGGAAGGTAGTTGACAATCTAATAACTGTCTTTGATATCCTGCCTTAACCTGATTTCTCCAGTAAACTGGTTCCTTTTGTGCATGAGTAGCAGATGATGGAAGAATGCAGGCTTAACAAAATCAATTGTAATGTTGATGCTTTGTAAAGGAAGACATAAAGTTAGACAGACTCATGTGTGTTCTTCCAGAAGCTAATGTAACACACTCCTCTTTGCATATCCAGGTCATAAATACCAACGTCCCGTCATGTCCATTTGACTGCAGTAAGCCGTAACCTCAGTTTAATGACACAGCAAACAAAAGAGCAGACCAAACTAAATAAGGAGAGATGTGATTAGAGATCTTGTGGCATGCTGTCATGCATTCTTCGGTTGTGGAAAAAGGCACATTCTAAAAGTGGACATCATTTCCCTCAAAAGGACCCCAATACAGAGCAAAATATGTTTGTGTTTGGGAGGTGAAATTGAACCTGTAATTTTAGAGGTAGTAACATCAGTAAATTACAGCTTGAATGGGATAAGAGGAAGGTAATTTCAGGAAAATCATCGGAAATAAAAGTGTGAATACAAGCAACTAAAGAATGAAGAATCCTGACAAAAAAAGTGTTTCCCCACTAGACAACAGATTGTTTCTGGCATAGTCAAAGTGTTACTTGTTTGAATGATGGCCACCTTAATAGTTTGTCATGATTAGGTCCTAATGTTTACTCAGGTGTGAGTCAGCATGAACATCTCATGAAAAGACTTGAAATATGGCTCACTGTGAAGTAAGCCTTGTAAGTCTGATAGACTAATGAAACACGTCCTAACCATGGTGAAACTCCAATCAAGCAACTCCAAGTATGGAAATAATCACAAGCATGCCATGTGTCACAGCTGACACTCCAATCTGTTTTGTAGCTTTGAATCATCTCTCATCTCTTAAGAATATAATTTATAGGCTTACATGAAAAATGGCGATAGGTTGATAGATAATCGTATGTAAATCTGTGTTTTTTTAACCAGATCAAACAACTTTTGCGCCAAATTTTCCATGGGAAATGTAAATGTATCTTTTTGAAATGAAAAGATAAAAGTTGATGAAATAAATGAAAGAGGTGGAGTTGAGAGGAAGGCTTTAAATAGGATATATAAAGGTGTTTTGGAAATGAGGCCTTTGCCTTTTAAATGTAAAAAAAAAAAAAAAGACAGTTGTGAAAGCTTTGTAGAGGCCATCTGTGTGGAGCCTGGCGCCTTGGATCTGGAGGGAGCTGCAGGGCAGCAACAGGGCTTGTGGCCAAAACCCCACAAGACAACAACCAGGGCAGCTCTGGAAGCTTCGCCACTCTTGACTTGAAGCCAAAATTAGACGTTAACGTGAGAAAGAGAAATCTTTTGTACCCACACTCATGAAAGTTTTCTGATATCATGGCATACAACTATAGCCTGAAAACAGAGCACACACACGTCAGATGATCGCCATCAAAAGAATCATTTCACCTCACCAAGCTCTTTTAAGACTCCTTTCATCCTCAAACGGCAAAGCTTCCAGGTGGTCTGCTTTGAATAATAACAGACGGACAAGTGCATCGGACTATTAAAAAGACTGAGGTGATACGTGAGCATTGACCAGTAGGCAGTTGGATTGCCATGTTTCATATGTAGATCTAGGCAGCAAATCAATTATTCTGCAGGAGACTTGAATGAAGGCCCATGAACTTTATAACTGATGGAGCTGCCAGCTTGGGGGTTTTTGTTTTTATTATTTAATTTGCTAAAAAGTGCGTGTGCCCTCATAGGCTCTTTAAGATTTACCACTAGTCAATACTGTTGCCCAGAGAGAGGAAGAGGGAGATACACAGATAGAGACAGAAAGACAGAGAGAGAGAGAGGGGCAAACAGAAACAAAAGCAGTGTTGTAACCGGACACGAAGCTCTCATTTGGGGAATGTTGGAAGGGGAGTTAAGTGGGGGAGGGGGCTAATTAAAAACACAAGCTTCTCATTGGGTTTTGTAACACCATGGCTGGGAAACAGTATGGCTTTTATTGCACAACAATTATCGAAAAACATTTATGCATGTGGTCCCATGCACACATGCTTGGAATTATACAAAGCATAATGAATGCTAATAACTTCAGCTGAGGCTACACTGGGACAGAAACACATGCAGTCACACACACACACACATAATCACACACCGGATTTTAATCCAGAACCCCAAAGCTGTCCCGCTTCCACCATTGTGTTCAGTGGCTGTGCTCAATGGCCCAAGAGGTGTTAACTACGGCTGAGGCTGAGCATACAGATGCCGACTGTGTCCCCTGGCCACCCTCTCTGTCTACAGGAAGGTCGGGCCCCGCAGTGACAGCACATCCTCTGGGGTAGGGGGTGGTGGGGTGGATTTTTCTGCAGGCCTGGAGGTCTAGCCCAGGGAGACAGCTGGTTCCCACACTGTGGAGTGCTGAGTGTGTGGACTGCTTCCTAATAACAACACTGGCTTGTTCTCTTTAAAGGCAAACTATGCAGAATTTTCCTAAAAAAACAAGTTATAGACTCATACAAAGGTAATCCTTCTTAACCATCACTTATGACTCACTAGAAGTGTGTGTCGGAGTATTTATCTGCACAGACGGTGCTCTCTGTCTGTATTTTCTTATTATTTTGCTTTGTTCAGGACGCTTCTGGGTGTCAACCTTTAGGCAGTGGGTGTGTAGCCTCCAGCCAATGACAGTGTGCATGGTGTGAGGTCGGACTTGTAGCGTAGCAACCAGGTTACATCGCTGTCTCCGTCTCTCTCCTCTGCTCCGCTCTGCTCTCTGTCTCTGCCTGCTTGACTGAGGGTGGGGTTGAGCTACACACACGCAGACCAGAGAGGCTACAGTGGACAGGACAAAGCTCTACATCCATACAAAATCTGGCAATGCCATGGCAATGTTTGGTGTGTGACCGGATGAGACTGCCCTGAGAAATAACTACGTTATTGCATTTACAACCCTATTGGCAAGAAGGTTAATTCTCTTCAAATGCAAACACACATTCCCTCCCACACATAGCGGATGGGTGTAAGACGTGATGATTCACATCGAACTAGAAAAGATAAAATACTATTTAAGAGGCCCTGTGAAGAAGTATCGCAAAGTATAGTCTCCTTTCTCAGCTTATTATGATAGACTTTGGGATGAGGCATTGGCTGATAGCTTATAGGGCATTGCACATGCAACAGTTTGATTAGGATGAGATACATCATCATACAGTGATCTAAATTCTTTGCATTCTCTATTTGTGTACTTTTACCTATCCTTAATTTCTCTCTTTTATTATTTATGTATTATAATTATGTACAAGGAAGGGTGGGATGGTAAGTAGTTTGGGGTTCATAAAGGGCATAGTTGATTGTAATGTCCATACTCCCCGCATTGTCATCCCATTGTTTTTACATTGCCCAAAACAACAAAAAGATTATTAAAAATAAATAAATAAAGTTGTGGACATGTTTATTTGTACATTAGAACGTGACTGCCATGAAACAATCTGAAAATAAGGTTTTATTTATCTAATTCATTGCTTTGTTCTTGCCAGCGCCACTCGCTCTCCTCATTCTCTCTCTAGCTTGCCCGACCACCGCTGCTATCTATCTCTCTCAGGAGGGAGGAGGGGCCAGCTTTGAATGTTGTGTGTTTACAAACACACTGACTAACAAATTCTGCAGTGTACCTTTAAATCGTTTTTTTTTTTTTTTTGCCTGTTCCTTTTATGCCCCTTGTTTTTCCTGCATTTATTTCTCTCTCTCACACTCTCTGACCTGACTTATGTTTCCTCAATACTTCACATCATTGCCCTACTACTCTTCTTGTCTCTTTGCAGTTTCAGACTTGCCTGTTCTTGCCTCAGTCCAGATTGCTCTTTCGCACTCTTTCACTGTCCCTTCCTCTTCTCCCAACTCACTCTGTCACACACTCCTTTCTTGCTGTCATTTAATCAAGCTAACTGATGGGATTCCCTGTGAAAAGCAGTGGGCCCTATTTAGTTGCTTAAATGTCCATGCTGGCAGAAGAATGAAACATTGAGAGACAGTTACCTAGTTTCAAGAACTGCAGAGCCTTTAGACCCAGACATGCAGAAACTCTTAGCTGGCAGAGAGAAAGTGAGGCTGGCAGTGTACTCCTGATGAAAATTGAATTTAGTGTCTTTCCAGAGGCTGCCAAACTGCTGTTGAACATGATGCTGCCAACAAATGACAGTATTCTCCAGACTTGAGGTGTGTCAAATGTTCATGCTAGATGGAGGGGTCTGTGAAGAGTTTGTGAGTAAGGCAGGAGCAGATGCAATTAGAAGAAATCATAAGATTGGGGAAAAAAATGACATGACATTATTTACCAATTTCAGATTGATATAGGACAGCAATGATGGCCATGTAGAACTCTGAGTGGACAGTAAATTGAAAGCCATGTTCTGTGTTTTGTTTTGGTGCTGAGTCTTACTACTCAAATATGAACAATTTTGCAAATTAATCAGCTCATAATGCTGGCAGATTTCTCTCTGCTCAGATTTTTTTGATGACATTATGTTTTGCAGATGTTTTCGTCCTTAGTAATACATACATTGTGATTAATTTGGATTCTGTGTCTTGCTCAAGGACACTTCAACATGAGTAGGAGCTCAAGGTTTGAATCACCAACCTTGTGATTGGTAGCTGACCAGCACTACTAAGTGAGCTACAACTGCTCCTGATGAAAAACAACATTTGCTATCAATACTAAATTAAATAAAAAGTACACGTTGAAGTATCTAACAGCATTGAGCTAGAATAGACCATTCTTGTACCTTATGATCTGTGGTTGATGTAGGTTTACAAAACACAAGGATAAGGATGCTTTGGTATTTACTAGATCGCTTTTAAGCTGGATATTTGCAGCAAGAGCAGAAAGATAAACATGTGTGGAGAAAGCAATAGAGAAAAAGTGATAAAAGAGAAGGAGAAATTATGAAAGCGAGGTATGAGTGACTAAATGTGCTTAGCACCTCCAGGCTGTGGTCAGAGGTTTGGCTCAAGAGCCTCTGGGCTGTTGAATGAGCAGACTGACGTTATGGGAAACCGATAATTTTACTGTCACCAAGACAAACACTCACTGCTCTCTTATCTTCTTTTTGGTCTGAGGGGAGTATCATGATCCCACTCATTAAATCTCCTTACTCAAGGTCATCTGCAAAAATTGGTTGCAATATTTGCCATTCCACCCGGACCACAAGCAAGTCATTTGCCAAGTACAATAACTCTATAGGAATTTGCCTTAGTTGGTTTCATCGAAACAGAGACATACTGTAGAGGTTAAGGTTGGGTTAAGAGCACAAGGACACACAAAGATAAAAAGAAGCCACACAGATTATTTATGTGTATTTATTTATAATGGACATTTTCAACTGATTAAAAAGAGTGAACAGGAAAGGGTTCAGTATCTTGGAGACATGTGTCTGTAAAAACATTCTGACGTAGAGATAAATGACAAATAGTGTCCATTCTTTACTGCGCAGTGTCTATTTAATAAAACCAAGACACAAATGTGCCACACAGAATGTTTATTTATGCTTTATATGTTAAAAATTAGACCCATAAGAATATCTGTTTTCTTCCCAGAATGCCATGGTGTCCTTCAAGGAGCTCTGTGGCCTGACTCCTGCGGCCAACATGAAGCAGTGTATCCTGACGGTGTCTACTTGGCTTATGAACAGTGAGCGGTCACTGAGGGTGACAGTGGACCTGAGCGAGACGTACCCCACCATGGAAGCTCAGGGTCCTGTGCCTGAGCTGCTGCGCAAAGTGCTCAACGCCTATGACATGGTAAATAACCTGCACACACATGAAAAAAAATGTATTTACTGCCATATGATGCTTTCAGGCGACCAGAAATATTCATAGTACACCTGTACCTCAGTGCTCTTGTGAAAGATTGAACATTAGGATGATTA
This sequence comes from Thunnus thynnus, assembly GCF_963924715.1. Lineage (NCBI taxonomy): Eukaryota > Metazoa > Chordata > Actinopteri > Scombriformes > Scombridae > Thunnus > Thunnus thynnus. Next base: position 8,690,122 of record NC_089533.1, on the reverse strand, counting down.
ACAGTAACAATATTTTCAACAAATGTGCTCAGCGGAAATTCCTTTCCGCAGTCCAGATGCATACATACCCACTTAAATGCATCTTATACTGTGTTCATGTGAGACAATAACACTCTTATTATAGTGTGTTACATCTAATGTCTACTTCAGATGAAGATAAAATGTCAAAGCACTCAAGCTTTTAAGTATAACAGAGGTTGCACTGGGGTGCTGTGATAAGCACTTCCTGCTCTCTGCAGATCTTAGGTGCCGCACTTACAAGAACAAGAAAAAAAAAAAAAACACACACACAAAGAGAATGGTTAACTTGCTCCCTCCCTTAATACTAGTTTGCTTAGCATTTAATTCAGGCATTCACACAAGTTGAAGTGATTCACAAGCCCTTTAAACATGGCTCAACCACCTATTTTATGTCAGATTGTCAAGTTGCAGCTACTCGTTTTATAATTTCAACATGTCCTTCTCCATCCCTCCTCCTCTCTTACAAGAACACTGCATTTTTCACCACTTGACATTGGAACGGCCAAAAGGGGGCTGGAGGACTCTGTAATTAGTTATCACCTGCTGTTTCTACTCCCTTCCTCCTCCCTTTGAGGCTTGGTGGTAGCTTGTAAAGTGGGTCATGAGGGAGGAACAAGGTTTTTGCGTCCGTTCTGCTTAGGTCGGTGACGCTCCTGCTGCTGACACCTATAGGAGTGCACTGACATCAGGAGCGATGCAGCGCCAGCTCCAAATAGAATCTGCTTTGATTTTTATGAGGCTTGGTACCAAGCGGGAGGCTTGGCACTGTCAGAGCAACTCTCACGCTCCAGTCCACAAAACAGTTTTGTGGGAACAAGCAGAAAAACAAGGTATTTTAGAGCTTTTAGAGATGATTTTGTGTACTCACGGTACAATCCTTTTAAAGCCAAAAAATGTTTGTCACCCATGTTACCTCATTGGAGTTTTTTTTCCTTTAATATTTAGGATAATTAGAATGGTTTGCTTTTCAGAGACTGTTGAAAAAGTGCTTGACAAAAAAATCCAAGACATAGAAAAATGAATGTCACCTACAAATGTCTTCTTCTCACTAAGTTATCCTACAGTACCCTGTAATGACATTTCTAGACACTGTCCTCAGCCTGTCACAGCACATACAAATGCTTTTGTGTGTTGTATTATGTCAGTGGCTTGCAGTTTTTCAAGGGTGATGTTGAGGTCTTTTGAGTGATTAAATAGGCCTATATGCTTCCCAAAGATTGGCCCGTTGGCACACTCTGCACTGAAGAACAAAGGACCCAGTGTGTGTGTGTGTGTGCACGTACATGTGTGTAAATGCATATGAATTCTTGGGAGCATGACTGCCAACACCGGGCCATTTACTGTAGAATAGTCATTGCATAGCCTGAGTCACCCCCATGTGGGCTGTTGCCAGCCAATGTTAAAAACCATGAGCTGAACAAAGCGTCAGCAAGCTGGAACTCTTTCCAGAAGGCAGGCCAGCCGAACGCATATGCCCACATGCACGTACATTTATATGAAGAGTTCATTTGCAAAAACAGATATCTCCATTTTTAGTCATTTAATAAATCATGTTTTTTTATTGTGCACTCCAGGTAATATCAGTCAAACTGCAGTTGTTGTTTTAATTAAGTAAAAATTGCTCAACAAAATACAAGTAATTTACAAACTTAAACTTTGCTGTAAAAAATTACTTTTTTTTTCAAATTTTTTACAAAAACAGATTTCATGTTTCAAACAATGCCATGTAATGGATTTACGTTTCTTCTAAGTGCTATATTTAACATTCACTAACATAAAACAAGTAGATAAAATGCTGAAAATTGCAACAAAAACAGCCCATTTATGGGCTGTATTACATAAGATCATACCTTGGAAAATCCCAGCCAGAGTACAAAACCCCTGAGCATGAATGTGCCAGTGTTTTAACCTGCAGAATGCTATTAAAGACCACAGCTGTCCTTTTGTTATAGAGTTACCACAGTGGTGGTTCAGAACTGACTCATTGAGCCTCAAGTTTGCCAGTTTTTTTTTAAATCTACAACCAATTCTTTAGAAACTACACTAAACTGTAAAAACAACTATTTTACAGTTTAGTGTACAATTTAGTATTCAGTTTCACAGTATTCAGTGTTACCCAGTATTCAGTGTTACTCAGTGTTTCACAATATTCACTTTAACTCAGTATTCAGTGTTACTCAGTGTTTTAAAGTATTCAGTGTTACTCAGTGTTTCTCAGTATTTATTGTATCACAGTATTGAATGTTTCATAATATTCAGTCTTTCACAGTATTCTGTGTGTCACAGTGTCCAGTTTTAACTCAGTGTAACTCTGTATTCAGTATGTTTCCCTATTTAGTCTCAAATCAGTACTCAGTGTGACTCAGTATCTCAGTCTTTGGTATTTCACAGTATTCAGAGTTTGACACTTTAGTATTTTCCAGTTTTTGGTATTTCAGTGTTTAAAGGCCCAGTGAAACAGAAGTTAGAGCGTCTTTAGCTTCTGTACTGTGACGTAATTCCCAGTGAAATGGAATATTTGAGTGGTGTACAATTACAAGAGGGATTTAAATCAAATCCTTCGCATTTGATTGGACTGCTGAAAAGTGGGCAGGTCTTACAGAGTTAAGTGTGATATGCAGTTGCAGAGAGAAACGGAGCTACAGAGGACTGTTGGCTCCTCACACACCTCCCTCACCTGTTGTTAGATCAGGAGGAAGATGAGGGAGAGATGAATGAATAAGACCTCAGCCACATTGTTTTGGAAATGAAAAACCACTGATATCCAAACACACATCTCTTCCCATCTCTCTCCATATTGCTCTGTTTATACTATGACCCACAAACTGTGAAGTGACGTTTCATATGACTGGCGGGGCTAGCTACGTGCCCAAAGTCACACTTGATTGGATGAACTTTTGTAAACGTCCCTGAGTGCAGGATGAGTCATCAAATATTTGAAACTGTTTTACAGGGAGAGCCGTGACAGGCAACCACGCACCACTGTCCAAAATAATCATTAGCAAATGTAATCATAATCATAACTAAACTTAACAAATTGCCATTAATATTATTACTACCAGTTTTCCTGCAGTTCTGTGTGTGGTTTGTCCAAGTGGTGTTGCTGTACCTAGCTGTCCAAGATGGTGGACTCGCTCATGCATGCACTACTCAGATCGGGCTGAACATAGCCGCTGCCATATTGCGTCACCTTACCTGAATACTGTGCACTGATTTGCAGAAAGGAATTATTGGGTTCTATTCAAAAACAGCACTGGCGTTAAATATTAAAACATGACCTTGCAATGCATTGACATTGGACAAAAACAGTTTTGTGACAAAACGTATGTAGGGTTCAGAACGTGCTATGTATTAAGAATAACTCATGACAGTCAGTTCATTTTTTTAAAGGATGGCGTTTTTCAGTTTTGCAAATGAACTCTTCATGGTATGTGCACACATACATTTGTCTTAATCTACTTGTGAGGTCCCCTTTATTATTTAAATTATTCCCTAACATTAAAGAGTCACACTCTCAAGAAATCCATCTCAGGTTAGGCAGAGGTGCCAAGACCAGAACATAGTGCAGCTTCAAGAAATGTTGCATTCGCTATTGCTATAACTCTCACCCACACATACAACTCTCTGTGTGGTTTGGTGAAGACGTTCTTGCATATGTAGGTTCACCAGATAATGCAAATAAAGAAACACTTGATGCATTAGACATAAAAGATTCTGCATATTTATGATTTTTCATGTTCTCCTTAATGAAGGGACTGTCCAAACTTTTCTCATAAGGAGAGCAAAACAAGAAAGGGCATGCACATATACACACTGTACACACACAGTATAAGAGTGTACTTCCTGTCTCCCTGCTAACAAGAGTGTGAAACTTCATTAGCTTCTTCCACAGTTCAGGGATGGCCCAGCTGGTCCTCCTCAGCCTGTGGGAAGATGTTTAGGTCTCAGACTACACAGCAGTGGTCAGACGTAACAGAAGAGGTGAAAATAGGAAGTTGCATCTCTGGCACCCGTAGTTGCCCTGTGGTAACAATACACACATGATTTTGATCCAGATACTAGGTGACAGGCCACAGTAGAGGTGGAAAGACAGGTCCAGTCCAAATTGCTTACAATTTCAAGTTTATCTAGCTTTCTTTGTACTTAGAGAGAATAGAAGGCAAGGCAAGGGAAAAGAAATCTCAGCTATGCTGTTTGCATGTCCAATTAATTGGGAATAATCTTCTCTGATTATTATCTTACCCCAATTAAAATAAACAGATAAAGGCATTTACATGACAGCTATATTGTCTTAATTGGGTTAAGGGTGACTTGTTAGTGTCTGTGAAAACATAGCAGCTCAGAGCTCAGTTACATGCCTGAATACCTCAAGAGGACCCCTGGCTATTGAGGGGATCGAGTCTTTTAGGTTGTAGCCTCTGCTAGCTTGTCTTGGGTTAATGCACAGTGTGCCAAGAGAGACATCTCTCAGCCATTTAATGTTTCCCTCTTGGTATTTCTCTTTGATTCATATTGACGTAATACACCATGAAGGTCTCCTATGTATGGCTCTGCTGAAAGCTTTTCAGGAGACCCTGATATGACACTGAGATGCAATGCAGACTAACCCCGTGTCCTCTTTGTCTTCTAGATGATCCAAACCAGCAGAACACTGATAGAGTCGGCTGACGTGGTTTACTCCAAGCTTACACAAGCACAGCGGGCAGGTATGCAACAATATAGGATGAGCAGCGCTCTCATCTGCAACATCCTTGTCCTTCCTCTACATTCTCTACATTTCACAACCTGTTAATCACAACTGGACAGGGACGCTGGAACGCATTTTGAGTCGGGGGTGCTATACAGTGTATAGTACAAAGTCACACTATATGCTGTATTTGAACTAAACAGACAGGATAATTTATTTCTAATGATTTTAGCCAAAGAACCTCATACAAGGCGGAAAGAAAAATGATTATATAATTGCACAGTGCACACCAAATGACATGAAAATTGTGAAACCTGGCTTGGAATACCAGTAATATAGGCTTATGCAATGTGCAAATCAAAAGAAATCATCTTAGCTCAGTTATCAAAAACTGCATTAACAATACATGCATCAGTTTAATAACTTTAACTCTTACTACTGCTGAATTAATAGGCAATGGTAAATGTTTCGAAGAGCAGATAGAAAAGAAAACAGCCAACTTAAACTTCTTGGTAAACACAGGAGAGGAGTGAGATTAAGGAGAGAGAGAGAGAGAGAGAGAGAGACAACAACCCGTTTCATTGCAAGTGACAGATACAGCAACCACCGACACGGGCTAAGCCAGGTTACAGTCAGGTTAAAGATTTAAAGCAATGAGTATACAGCCCTACTCTGCAAACCCCTCTGCTGTTTTTCAAGATTCTGTCACAAATCACAACCAGAGAGGCTAAATGTTAAACAAACCTACTGCACGGTGGCAGTAGTAAAAAATAGCATCTTACCTCATGAAGACAATTTGAAAAGCCTCCTTTCACAAATTAGGCATCAGCTCTTCTCGTCATTAATTAGTTTCTTTGCTAAAGCAAAGCAACATGTGAAGCACAAGGCTTTATCCATCTCTTTCACATAATGAAGCCATTTCCACTGTTGAAACCAACCTGAATCGAATGATCTTGAAAAGCCTGATGGAAAGTTCAAATCCTTTGGCTGGAAAGGCTCCATAAGTGTGCTGACGGTGGTGTTAGCACTTCCATCTTCTGCTGGTTCTGTGACTGTGGCTGCAGGTTTAGCTGAAGGTCTCGTGTTAGCCGGCTGAATAGGACTAAGGTCATTTTCAGGACCGGGGTCGCCGCTGGTGTTATCAGGGATGGACACCGAAGTGGCTGAAGCTGAATCATCAACACTCGTCATTGAAAGTTTTGAGTTGGTAGGGTTTTTGAAAAAATCCAAAATTCTCTTTTGCAACATTTTGAAATTCACAAGCTACATGTGTGTTGTGTGTGTAACAGAAATTACATCCCTCTGTGGATGCGTCAATCGCAATCAGCGAAGACAAATCTGATTGGTTAATACACAATTTTGAAAATAACTAAATCAAACATAAAGATAAAATCTCCACCCTCTATTCTCATAGTCTTACACTAAACCCAACATATCCCAGTATAAAAAAATCATTTAATAATATATATTTTTTTTTTTTTGCCATTGCAGTTGGGGTGCACATCCTGCACCCATGCAACTGGACGTTTAAAAAGTGAAATAACAAGTGATCATTTCATATATACAGAACCAAAAGTTCAGACACACCTTCCCATTCACTTCATTCACATTCACAGAACGTGTGTCCAAACTTTGGACTGGTATTTTATATTCATAATAGAAAGTTTTTTCCAATGTAGATTCTTTCATTTCATGACACTTAAAAAAAAAAGAAGAAATAAAAAAGCAGCAGTACAATGAAACAAGGCAGGATAAAGTAAATTTCTCTGCTATTGTAATGAAAATGACAATTTAAGGACGAGATTTGTATTAGACACAAATGAAATTACCTCACTTACTGGCATATTTGTGTAATTAAAGAAACATAAAATCATAAGAAACAAAAACATAACACAACTACATTAATTTCTCAAATATCCAAATGAATATTATCAACTCGTCTGCTTTCAGGTCCAAACGAATCATGTACAGTAAGTACGCTCATCTGCAGCCCTTCAAACACATTATGTGTCGTGTCCTTCTGCCTAATAGAATGAGCGTAGTGTATCTACTCCTACAGCATCTCCATCAACATCAACAGTGGCTGTTGTCGATAGAACGGGCCATCGTCAGTGAGTCAGCACCGAGTCATGTCAGTGGGCAGGTGAAAACAATCAGCCAGCCACACAGACAAAGGGCTGCAGGAGAAAGAGGTCAGAGAGCATAAATATCCTTTGAGAGGATGAGAGAAATGAATAGATTTGACAGAGTGTTGAGTGAGAGGGGGAGGGATGGCAAAACAGAGAAAAGGGTGGAATTAAAGAAGCATTTTGTCTGTACAGTGTTTTTTTTTTTTTTTTAAGGGGTGCTCGATGTAAGAGCTCCAGCCTTTTAGGAGAGAGGATAAAATTGACCATAATAAGATCATTAGAAGAGAAATGGCTTCAAATCAAGAAATTTTGTGGCTTGTCTTCTCCAGTCTCTTTTACATTCAGCACTAATTGTTCCTCATTTGCATCACCTCTCTACTAACGCAGCAGTGCCGCTGCTGAAGAGCTCCTCAAATAGAAGCACATAGATTGAATACTGACAATTTCATTTTGTATGTCTATGTTGCACAATCTAATGCCCTAAGCAAGCAAACACATTACTGAAACAAACATAAAACGTACAGATTTAGTCATATTATAGACTTTATAGTAGCTGGTGTAAAGACATTTGCAGTGTCTGTGTTGTTGTGCGTTTTGTGTATGACAAACTCAAAGAAGACTACGAAGGCTGGCTCACTGTCTCATGCCAACCCAATTTCCTGAGTCCGATAAGCCAATTTAAGCCTGCTATGCCCAGCTTTACTCCCTGGTGTCACACAGAGGCAAGCATATGCCTCACCCCCCCCCCTCCCCCTTCCACCACCACCACTACCACCACCACAACAAGCCAAGATAGTGGTGCCGTGCAATTATCCAGGGATGTAGGTTGAACGCTGGGGCTTCAATCACAGAGCTGTCCCCTGGCTCCGAGGTTCCCCAGCCCACAGCTAGAAGCATCTTCAAAGGAGATGACTGCAGAGTTAAGCAGTTAAACACCACGCTGCCACAGCCACACTCACAGCAGTGTCAGCAGCCGGATACCGGAGGCTGATGCTCAGCTTAGCGCTGCTGTCAGGTGAAAACTTAACACTTCTAAAATGTCACGTTTTGATGACCTAAGGATATCAGCATCGTTTTGTGCCTCACATGTATGCTTATTTCAAATAAGTGAATTAATATGAAAGGGCCTGAAAAGCCCAAGGGTTGATGCATTTTCTCAATGAGATCGTAATCCTTCCAATCCAATTGAAGTAAAAACATGGAAATTCCTAAATTTGGAGTTACTAGGTTTTCACATAAGTGCAGCATTATGTAACGACAATACAATGAGGCAGAGGGCTGGAGCGACAGCCCTTAGGGGCCTCAGCTGCATGCCAAACATAGCACTTTCCCTATCGGCCACCCCCGCTCCCTTTCCCCCAGCGCTAACACACATGCCTCAATCCATTCTCAAATGTACATAACTCCCATGCCTGTTCATTCCTGCTTCCAGACATTTGATGTAGTTTTGATAGCGATAAGTGAGGTGGAAAAAAAAAAGAAAGGAAAAATGTATTTTCTTTGGAAAAATACAAATGGTAGCTTTTCCTCTGATACACTGTTGAAACAGTGTTTATGAAGATCCAGTAGCTTAGTTTTTTATCTATATAAAAGGTATAATTTGCCAAATCACAAATGGAAAATACAAATTATTAACTATAAATGAAATGTAGCACTGTTGACCTAAGGAAATAAGGCTGAAGTAATATTAGCTCAGATTACAGAGGGAAGTGAGTTATTTAACTACTTGTGAAGGAGATTTTTGCATAAAAATTCCATCTTACAATATTGTGTGTATAACAGCTCCATCTACACTGACATGAGCAAGCAGAACCCCCCAAATCCCCCCCCCCCCACCCCCCACCCCCCTCGTTAATAAACTAATTACTTGCTGATAATAATGCAGACACTTCTGTCCCGCTCCTACACCCAGTGTGCTCTTTGTCCTCTCCATCTGCTTCCTGTCTCATCAGGTCCCTGTTGTCTGTTTTTGCCTGCTAATGGGACAGAGTGACTGCTTTTTCTCTCATAAATGCAGTTTTTATGTGTAGTTTTTAACTGCATGATTTAGTGCAAGTTAAGAATTAAATACATCTATGCAGTAATATTATTACATTAAAGTTAGCCTAATGAGGAGAATTCGATTGATTGTGTTATGTCAGTCTTAAAAATATCAGCTAAGCTACTGGAGGACTGATGCTGCTCTAAAATAAACTTGATCTTCATAATGCTGGATATGTGACAAAAAGAAAGGTTGAGAGGGTTGAAGTAAGCTACTCCAGTGGAACTTTATAATTGAAATTAGTGTGGCTAATTAAATGCTTCACAGACTAACCTGTCTCCCTGTACAAATGCTGCAACACAGTCCAATCTCTCCTAAACCCCAAATGGGCTCTCTCCCTCTTTCTGCTATCTTTGTCTTGTTTAGTCTATGTCTCGGTTCATTATAAGCATTTCTTATCCCCTCGAAAGCAGAAAACCCATGGAGAACATTTGGATGTAGTTTTAGGTCCCCGACAAAACGCTGCATCTCTCTGATGGCTCAGCAAGCATGAATTTATCTCTTTTCATAGACTGACAAGCACTGAATGCACCCTTCATAAGCCATCTCATAAGCCACCACATGATTATGTACGGACTGATGTTGACAATAGCAACAGCTCAAAAAAAAAAAAAAAAAAATACAGAGAATCAGAGAGTGGAGGCATACGAAGAGCGAGATGGCGGATTTGCATGGAATTGAAGGTTTTGCCCCTGTGATCGATCCGGAAGCCAAAGGTATAATTTTGGTGTAATGGCTGTGTGAGGAACAGAAAAAGGTGCTATTAGAGGACAGGCTGTCAGCGATGGAGAGAGAATATGGGATGGAGTAGGATGTGCATGTGTGTGTGTGTGTGTGTGCTGCATCTAAGCTTAATTTAAGGCCGCTGATTGGACCTGACACTTTTGCCCTAGCAATGAAAAGTGTGCTCTGCTCATCAGCTAAATGCTGTTGTGACAAAGCCATAATCACAATGACGCGCGAGGCTATGGTCTGAAAAGAGGGACCTGAACTAACCTCTTACCTCCTAACTTGCCTTTCATTTTAAATCTGAGCAATATGAAATGACTGCACGTTGACAGATGCATCACTCATACAGTAGGAGGCTAGAAACGGCAACGTGGGGTAGTTTTGGGTTGCTATGGCTCTTACTTCCCAGCAACCCCTCCTCCCTTTCCTCTTTCCTTCCTGTGTTCAGTTTATGCCCAGTCATTATTGCAGCTAATCAGTTTAATTTGGGCAGTGAGGCTGACGTGTTGATGAGGATGGAGAGGTGCTGGATGATCCCCCCTGGGCACTATTGATGGCTCGCCATCACACACACCATTAATGGGGGGGCCAGATAGACAGCTGGGATGCACACTCTGGTACCTCCAGATGCTACCACTGTGTGTTTGTGTCTGTGTGTATACTGTGTACACTGGCTTATGTGTTCACATGCATATCTAATCTGTTTGTGTATGGAGAGCCCACTTCTACCCCTTCTCGCCTCTGTTCCGCTAGCTTCTCTAAGTCAATGGGTTTTCTCAAGTAACGATTTGGTTCATCAGTTTTTCTGATGATGTGTCTGGGCTTTTGTATCCATATTGAGTAAAAGTGTATATGCTGGTGTAGTGGCTGGTAGGAATGCGATCTTTTGTCGTTTTAATAAAGATAAAATGATGATCATTGAATCAGCTTTATTGGCAAAGTATGTTTATGCATACAAGGAATTTGACTCTGCTTTTAATGGCTCTTAATGTACTTACACACAACAATCATCAGGAGATACATATGGACACACAGCCAAAACAAAGACAAATAAACATAAACATATGACCATTATATACAAGCAAGCAGATCTAGAGATCTATACATATAGAATCAACAAATGGACAACATAAATATCTATATACAGGTGAAACAGTTTCTGTAGATCTTAAACAAGGATACACATAGTGCAAAGGTGTGTAATGGTGCAATGAGTGCTGAAATAAATATTGAATGTCTAACATAATAAGTTACTTTATATACATACAGTAAGTGGTTATGTACAGTATATGCATGTATACAGGTTTGTGTATAGAAGTGTGCACAGATGTGTAGATGTAATTATTGTGTCAGCATTCAACAACTGCAGCTCCCACAGCTCAACAGTGTGCCAGTAGCAGAGAAGAGGCTACATATGTGAGCAGGCAGGATTTAATTAAGACATTTACACAAAACGCATTTCTGTGTATGTTTCATGTCTAGCCTGTGGGGCTTTCAGGTGTCTGGTTTGAATATAGCCCTGCATGCTGCATGTTAAAGCAGGCCCAGGAACAAGTGTAAGCTCACTGTATGGGTTTAGGAGACACTGCCTCCCTGCCCACCTGACAGCGCTTATTGATTGATATCCCCGTCAATGCAAAGACTCTGTCTCTGTGTTGATATGGTTCAAGGCCACTCCATATGGATTTCATTACCATGGAAATCCAAGGGATACAGACATCTCCCTTGCTTTGTCTGCCTTTGTAAAGCTACTGTTGTTGCGGCTCATCAGCAGCTGGAAAATCCCAATGATGATATTCTGATTGAGTTCTGCAGTGCTCACGACTTGAGATAAATTAATGAAACACTGCTCTGACTGTATGTATCTCCCTTTCACCCCTTTTCCCATCTTTGTTTTTCATCGTTTCTTTTCATCAGCGCCTGTTTGGAGATTGTGTTTGATTTTATCATTTATGCACCTTACACTCTCCGTCTGCCTGTAGCTGTCTCTTTTTCTGTGCATGTGTATTTGGAGCATTAGAAGTGCTGCTACAGGACTCGTTACAAAGGCAAAAACCTTCTCTGCTCTATGCAGAGACTGTAAGCCTTTCCTGAGGTGTGTGTCTTTGTGTGTGTGTGTGTTTGCCTGCGTGTGTGTCTATACAGAACAGAAATGTTGTTGTCCCCTCCGTTACCCTTTCTCTTTCTTCTTTTTTCTGTTTCCACCAGAGAAGCGAAGCATAAGATCCCGTCTCATCAGAGTGTGCCATGGGGGCCACATTTTGTTTATTAACTCAAATTTCACAGAGTTTAAGTGACAGTAAGGAACAGCAACTGTGTTGGGTGAAGAAAATGCTTAATAATTAGGAAATTAAATGCTTGAAGAGGCTGTATTGCGACAAGCCGCCTCCAGCTAATTTCATCTCTTATTCAGCTCCCTGTCTGCCTCACTCCCCAAGTCCTGCAATCACAAACCGCCTTGGCTCAGCTCTGCACTAGCAGCAGCCCATTAACTACACCAGATTACAAGATCAAATCATCCCTAAACCCTGTTAACACAACTTTCAGGCCTTGAAACGGATATTCTGCAATGGCTTTACATCACCAGTTATATGGAAATTGAAGAACAACAGGGGTCCTGGCTCTTTTTTGCAAGGTTGAGTCTGATGTGCACTGGAGACCAAAGATCATATTTTCTGTATTTGCTCCTTGATCTCTTGATCTGTTTTGAATGCGCTGCAGATTATTTTAGAAAAATGTTCTTGCGGTCAGTCTCCTGTTGTCCTGAATGACATTTGCATACATTTGGTGTGCTTCAAGATGGACTAAAGCTAAGAAAAGACTATATACTGAACCCTTCTGTGTCCTTTTAGCACACTTGACTTGGCTATCAGTTATTTTATTGTGTGTTCAAGAGCCATATTACTGTGCTACCTTTTTTCCGACCTTGCCTTGGTGCTTTAAATCAGATGAGGAGGTATACATGTGCATGCATGATTGTTGGCATTTGTGCATTTGAACCCTGTTGCATGTGTAGGGATAGGTATTTATGTATTGGCAGGTGATGTAACTGCTTGACTAGACAGAAAGAACATGGCATACCCTCACAGCACAAATTCTTTTGTGATTCTGGTAAGTTCTCCAATATTATATAGCTCTGTTCATACATACATGTTATCTCTGCCCTTGGAAAATTGCATTTAGGATAAAGTCTCACAGTCGTTTCTTTAAAAAACAAGCAAGAGTCTGCCACTGAATTGAGGTAATCCTCCTCCTCTCCAATGAAAATCAGATTGATTAAAGGCTCTTGAGGTGCTGATCTGCCTACTAGTTACTGAAAAGAGCCGAGAACTAAAGAGTGAATGCCTTGTGATGATGGGATTTTTGTGAATTATAGCAAATTATGTTTTGTCAATGTCACGGCAGTGAATCAAAGCTGGGGTGGCATAAGGCCAGTTGTCAGGGACAGATTGAGAGGCTGAGACTTACAGCTTTAGGAGGAGTTTGTTCTTAAAGCCCCAAGGATTAGTAATGGTCTGCCTGGGCTAAATGAAGCCAGACCTACTGACTAATTAGAAGTTAGCCTGCATTGCACTACTTCAATTTTACCCCCATTAGCAATGCAGCACATTATATAGTGATCTATTACAGGGCCCATTAAGGTGCCCCTGAAGAGCTGGCTAGATGTTTTTTCTTCTGCAGAATTTGTGTTACAAAAGTGAAAAAGTTACCATAAGAGTAAGCAGTTATTGTATTATTACCTTTATCATGGTGAGTGTTTCCTGGGTTCTGTTTATTAGTTAGAGTGAAAAGTTAAATACATGTTATTATATTTCAGTTAAACACAGTGGAAAGTTATGGAACAAGTGATTAATGGATTTTTACCGATGTGCAGAACTGAGAAACTTTTAGGGAGTTTTTAATATTGGGAAATGGGGCATTTCTGAACATTTTTGGTATTTAATCAAGAAGTTGATGTATCCATGATTGTCTATAAATGTTTGGATTTTGATGTATGGGCAATCTAGATAATTGAGAAGCTATTTACATTTTGACTTAAAACTCTTAACTCTCAACAGGAATTTATTCTTGTATAAGTCCAGTGATTGTCCTCATAATTCTGTATACTTCAAGATATTTGCATATGTTTAAAGACTATTTTTGCTCTTAAAGAAGCAAAGACATATGATGATGATCAATTTGTTAAATTATTAGCCATTGTCCAGATGTTTAGTTTTATACAAATACAATACCTGACTGGATAAAATGTCATTTTTGTATTGCAGTTCTTTTTAGCGGGGAGCTTTACTGGTGCACGCTTTACATCGTGTATTTTATTTATAATTACATAAATGGAGCCTCGCTGTAGTTCAGGCAGGAATGGAAGTCAGTTATAGTCACATGCTTCATACAGCCTCCCATCATGTATGTCCATATCCTACTTCTGTCAACATGCAGTCTATATAAACAGTCCTGTCTACAACAACGCAGAGTTCTGCCCTCGATGTTACATGCCCGCCTGTGTCAGTTTGTCATGAATTTTTAATGTTTCTTTTTCCTTTTTAATATATTCATGTTCATAAAATGTTATGTATCTCAGGGTTGTGAACTCAAGGACAGTCTGTGTCAAGCTTGCTCATATTTAGTCCAGAGCATCACATGAGCATAGCCACACTGCCAAACTGAAGTGCATGTAGCAATAAATGGTTAAAATCTTGACATGAGTGTCCTGACTGAATTACATTATACAGTAATTTATAATGTATGTCTGTGTCAAGGTCTGGACTTCCATGAGGACCTGCATCGCATTGGCGCAAAGGAAGGTCTGAAAGGCCGCAAACTGCAGAAGGCCATGGAGAGCTACGCTTGGAACATCACTGTGCTCAAGGTGAGACGGTCTGAAACAAAACACCCCATAATTGTACTGTCACCTCCAGTGTGTATTAAGCACTGGCTAATATCATTGGTTGATGTTCAGATGTGAGACTATAAGCAGCTGGATAAACAATCCCAACCCTCTTGCTGAGATTAAACTACATGGTGTCTTAAAGGGAAACTTCTGTATTTTTCAACTTGGACCTTATTTTCCCATCTTTTTGTGTCTTAGTGACTAATGGGGATGATGTGCAATTGCAACCTGTTGGATTACATTGCAGCCCGTTTTGTGGCTGCCAGCTGCAGCGCTCTTCCTCAATACTGGACCTATTTCAAAAATGATCGTTTCCATCAGTCACTTAGACACAAAAAATGGGAAAATAGGGTCCAAGTTGAAAAATACTGAAGTTTCCCTTTAACAAAGCTCTCTGGTCTAATTGTATTTGCCTCTTCTCTAATCTCTAAATCTCTTAATAAAGTACTGTTATTTCCATTTACTGTTTTGTTTATTTGCTTGTGTAACTATCTTAACAACACACGATAAGATTGCTGACACTTGTTTGTAGACACACACATGCTGCCCTATTATTCGTCATAAGGGGATATGGGGCCCCTCTGACATGCCTTGAGGATGATGCTCAGCAAAATGCATTCTTGTTTCTGCCTGCCCCATGACACAGGAGATAAGTTTGCCCAATGCCCTCATCTCATTGCCTCTATGAATACTGGCAGTAATACCAACACTGATAAAACACCACATGCTGCTCAGACTGTGCATTGCACAGTGGGCCTGTTTGGCTAAGTAAGGATAGAGCAGCCAGGATATTTTTATCTCATCTCATCACCCTGAAATCATTTAGTATTGAGTGAAGAAGCTCCCTTGGCTGAGCTTTTTGCTTGAGTGCCAGGATAGGTAGGTGATTGCTTGATTCGTTTTTTGCCTTCCCATGCCTGCCTTATCAGACGGGAAACACCAAATATTATGACGATTAGGGCTGCAACTAACAATTATTGTCATTAAGGAATAATCTAACTGATTAATAGTTTAATCTGTAATGTCAGAAAATTGTGAAAAATACCCATCACAGTTTCTATTCAGGTTGCTTTTTCGTGCAACTAACTGTCCAAAATTTTAAAAACAAACCAGCAACTAATGAAAGCAGCAGCAAATCCTTATATTTAAGTAGCTGGAAACAGCAAATGTTTGACATTTTCGGTTGATAAATGATTAATTGATTATTAAAACTGTTTCCAATAAAATAGTGACTCATTAATTAACTAATCTGAAGTGAATGTACTGGCCATAGCAGGAGTAGATCGGTGTTAAAAGTCTTTGTGTGCTTGTCTTCCTTGCACTACTACAACAGCAGTGTGTGCAACAGCCAGATTTATCTTAGTTAAGCTTCATTACATTATCTGGATGGGGAAAGGCATGTGCATAAGTAGCATAACAGGTGGACCTAATTCCTGTCTCACCCTCCCTCCCCGCTACACCCATTACCCCTAAAACCCAGCCAGCTCCTCTCATCTCTGCCTTGTTTCTCCAAACGCACACTTCTCTCTTTCATCTGCTTCATCTTTCCCAATACTTTAATTTCTTTGATGAGCCACACTGTCAACATGAAGGGATCTTGGCACGCACAGGACTCCTCCTCCTCCCCTTCTTCCTCCCATTCTTCAGTAATAATCTGTCTCATACTGAACATTTGGTGAAAGCCTGGTGCCGATTTGCCGAGGCTGGCAGCCATGCCCAGTTATTTCACCTGTCACCCTCTCCATATCCTCAGCAGGGCTAGAAGCACTCGCTGATAGATAGTATGGAGCTGCAAGGGAGTGAAAAGAGAAAGAGAAAGAGTCTTTGCTCTGTCTCTCACTCTCTGTTTCCCACCCTCTCCACCCTCATTTTGACAGTTATTGTCAGATCAGAGCTGTCATTGTGAATAAGGTATTTGCCCATTTCTACCAGTGATAACGCCCCGTCATTCATCGTACCTCCCTGTCAAAAGAAAACCAAAATCAGAGATACAGAAAGAGAGGCTTTGAAGTGAACGTCAAGCATAATGAAATCCTCTTTAAGAGGAACAACCAGCTCCAAAAACATGTTGCATTTTGTTTCTTTCCCAAATCACTCACCATTGTAGTTTTTACAGTAATTGCTGTTTGGGACATTAAATCACATAATTAATTGAGCTCCTGCTAAAGTATCTCAGATTTTGGCAATAGGTGGCCATCTGTTGCAACTCTGCCCCCTCTTTGTTTTACCAACTCTCATTTTGTGCTGCTTTTCTCCAGATTTCAAATATTTGTATTGTTCTGTACAGTAAAAACACACTGAATTCATAAATGATAGTTTGGATGGAGATACATCGCTCTCAGTCCCGCTCCTGCTCTGCTGTCACATACTACTTTCTATCCGCATCTATAACCTTAAAATAATATACTCAATGCAGGTTATTGACTGCCGGATTTCTATTAAGGGGATGGACTGATTTTGACAAGCAAAGAGTAGATTAAGATTGAATTTAATTAGGATATAGTGGTGGGATTTGGTGGCTGTCCTTGTTTGGGCTTAGCCCCCTGTGGATAGGTTTAGGCCAGCTGCAGGGGTGAATGCACCCGAATAACAGTGCATCGTGATTTGGTTCTGGAAGCGCAAGACAAGCTTTTCGCTGTCTTATTTTATGCCTGGTGAGTCATGACTTACATAATTTGTGTTCTTCAAACATATGACTTATTCATGCCTATGGTTTGCGTGCTCAAGTGGCTCAGGTAAAAGGCCACTTGCAGCGTGTTAACATCATTGGAGTAGAAAGTTTTGCATTGTGTGCAGGGCAGCACCTTTACTCATCCCACAATATGTCAGACTGCTATGTCTGCCTTATGGCATTGAGAACATTACCCATTTTACCATTCATGCTTCAGTCTGGTGCAGAATGGGTCAGCCGGTGACTATATTCTTTGGGATGTTAGCCCAACGAGCTGTCACAGCAGGTCAGACTGAGTCCAGACTGTTCAGTAGGAGGGAGGAAAAATATGCAGATTCACAGTTGAGAGGGCAACTGCTTTCAGCTTGCTTGTGAACAGATGTTGGAGGAATGGTGGTGTAAAGAAAGTGTTGGAGCAGACACGCTGGAAGAGAGGGGCTTGTGGTGAGACTGGGTGGCCTGAAGGGAAGAGTCAAGGGTTTAAAGACTGTACAAGTGAAGACAGGTTGTAAAAACATGTGGTCAAATTTGTTTTTCTTTTCTTCTTTTGGCCTGTGCTAATAATGCAAGCACCTCACACACACACAGAAAATACCGACTCTACCACATTTCCACATGGCAGAGAGCTAGCTTAAGGAGGCAGGCAGCCATGGCGGTGGCCCAGATTGACTTGACAGTGCTGTATAACAGGATGCCCGCTCCGACCACTTCCTCCACACATGGCAGGGATTCTTCTCTGGGGTGCTCCCACATAACGAGCAAAAATGTAGTATAACATTATCACCATATGACAGCACTATTCACCAGCTGAGAACAGTTTGAAGGGCTGGCGAGCAACCAAAGGCCTTCAGTCAGTGGCTTTACACTGCCCCCTTCTGTACCTTATTAGCTAATGCACAATTTTTTTTCTATACTACTTTACCTGATTTTTTCCCCTTATTTAAGCTTTATTTGACCAAGTAAAGGTACTTTTAGGATTAAAATATATTTCCTAAAAGAGATCAGGCTAACAAGGTATCATAGAACTAGATGATGTTATCTACCGCATGTAGACTTCAAGTTAAATGGATACCAAAGACATTTCTTGCTATTTTTTGTTGACTTAAAATCTGATGTTCTTATATGTTCTCTCTGTCTTTCTCTCTCTCTCTCAATCTCAGGGCCAGGCAGACCTGCTGAAGCACGCTAAGAGTGAGGCACTGGACACTCTTCGTCAGATCCACTGTGCAGCTCAGTCCTGTGGCCTCAGTAAGAACGGAGCGGCTTCTCCTCAGATTCAGCATCATCCTCTTCACCAGCCACAGCAGTTGCACATCCAGCAACAGCCTCAGACCAAGGCCCACCCACAGGCTCCACCACTGCACCAGTCACAAACTCAATCCCAATCCCAGACCGTGCCTCAGGCTTATCTCCATCCCCAACCCCAGCCACATCCCCAGCTACCAGCTCTCCCTCTGGTTCAAACTGTTTCAAAGCCACCGGCCTATCCTCAACCTCCACCCCTTCCCCAGCTCCAGTATCAGTTCCAGACTCAGCAGCAGAGGGCAGCAGGACCTCTGGACTCCATCCCTGAGAAAGAGATGGTCAGTGATGATCCTGCAGGATCCTGCTGACCCGCAGCCTGTGCCCACAGAGAATCCTACCCAAAGAGAGACAGAGAGAGTGAGATAGCGATGGAGAACAATAAGCAGAAGGATGTAGAAGATAAGAAGGAGGTGGCGAGCAGCGCCAGTAAGGAAAGGGAGATGGAGGAAGTAATGGAGAGAGTTAAAGAGATGATGATGGTGAGGAAGACTCGTCGTGTTAGGAGTGAGACACAAGTCTGAAGGGAGGTTTTAAGCATTGAGCTGGCCAGAGGGCTGAAGGAGAAAAGACAGAGAGACCTCACACTTCATACACACATTTTTAAACAGGATGGAAAACTAGAAAGACAATGTTTATTTTTCTCCATTGTAAATTTGGAATAAACTTCCATCTGAGCCAGAAGGTTTAGGTCTCTTCTGTCTTCTATAATCTTTGGTTCTCTGTTGGGAAAGTAAAAAAGTTTAACAGCTGGTATCAAATTTGTTGTCTGGACCAGGATGGCGTTCGGTAGTTGGATCAGTGAGTCACATATCCCTGTCTCTCTCTGGGCAGTGCTAGTTACATGCCCCTACACTATGTACTCTAGCTCTGTGGGTACAGGCTTTACCTTACATCGGCATTTTCTGCCACAAATTTGCCTTTTCATTTCTAGAGACTCCTCGGCATGTCTTTGTGCTTTTATTTCTTCATGCTCACGCTTTTCCTCTTCCATCTTAGACATATCTTAAAGCTAAGCGCAAACCACTCCTTTCAATAAAGAGGATGCCATTTTCATTCAAGTGCACCAAGTTGAGCAGCTCAGCTAGGCCGAGCTCTCTAGGAGTCATAGATGACCATTTCAGAACAAACCAGGGACCTGTAGAGATAAAATACATAAAACAAACTGCAGTTGTTGATGTGTTCAGTCACACTGACGCTCTTGCATCCCTTGCTGGTGTCACCCTCCATCAGACCCCATACATCTCCAGTGTCATTCCTTACGATTTAAGTTCTTCATTATTTCAGGACTCTCCCCACAGGGTCTCCTTGTCTCCTCCCAAGGGGCTATGTGTGTGATGTTATGTGAGTTGGTGTTTTGGCCCCCAGGGGGGAGCTAGCCCACGTCCTTGAGTGGCGGAGCTCACCAGCCAATCACAACTGGAATATTTGACTTTGCCTGTTAGAGGCCAAACAGGAACATGGTACTGCTGTCAATAAAAACACAAAATAAATTGAATATAGATGTAAAGTGTATGTAAAATGTACGAAGGGAACATATATTGCTATAATAATTCTTGCAGACACAGATATTAATAATTGATATTATGATTGTTGTTAGTTCTATTGATATTCTGATTCTTTTTTAACATTACTTCCACATATACAGTGATTTGACACCTGTTGTTCTGTGGTGCAGATCAGGACAACCAGTGCATGTGGGACTGGGAAGAGTGGTTATGGGTTGGCGCTACAACATGAGGGTCAAACAATAACCTGACATGTGTTTCACTGCAAAGTGAGTGTGGATTCTGTAAGAGCTCCTTTAAGTGGCCCATTAAAACTGGCTTCATTGTTTATCTTGTCCATGTACAGTATTTTACAGGAATGTTAAATATGCATTTTCTTGGCAATTAGAGATGAATTACAATAACGAGTCAATACCTGGACTGATATTTTGTTGAAAATGTTTCAGTTGTGCACGGTTCTGAGAACGTCTATGAGTGAATTTTTTTGGTTGCATTCATAAATACATCGCTAGCTCTTCAAACAAGCAAGCCAAACTTTTATTTATATAGCACATTTCATTCCAGGTAGAAGCACAATGTGCAGCACAGAGCGTTAGCTACCACGGCAGTTGCAGCCACAAGATAAAACATTCAAAACAGTCTAATGATAACATGATAATGCATTCACAACTCAAAGCATTTTGAAAGCAGCTTTCACAATGAATCAAAAGCAGTCAATAAAGCTTTTAGACAGCTTTATTGATGTGCTGTGATGCTCCATTAATTCTCCTGATCTATAATTCTTTTCTTTCCAATAAACTAGAGGTAGGCGGTTTATTTTTTATCATGAATGAGTGTGTCTAAATAAAGCAATGCTTCCTGTTGTCCATGAGGTGGCAACAAATATTAAGTAAACGGCTGTAAGGACGAAAAAGATGAAAGTCTGAAAGTAATTAATTGCTTTGAGGTGTGGCTGAGCCTGTGATTTTCTTATCTGTTTATGTTTACTTTTGGGAGTGTCAGTATTCAACAGTTTATGAAGCGGATCATGTGGGACAAGGGTGTAGCAAGGAATTAAGGGCAATTGTGAAGGGCCTCTCCTTTTTCAATCAAAAATAATAATAATAACTGGAAGTTTTTGGACTCTTTTCAGCTGTTGACACCCCACTAGTGAACACTCTGTGTAGGAGCAAGAAAATGCTGTTACTTTTTGGTGTGTCAGTATAGCACCTTTTGTATTGAAGAATAAAGCCCAAAGAACCTCATTAGCATGACTTTTGAATGAGCTTGTCATTAGAACTGAGAAAAGGGCATCTGGGTTTTTTATTTTCTTATTTTAGAACTCATTGGGCCCATTAGCTAATTGACTTCTGTCTCTCACCGCTCATCAAAATGGTATGTCTTAATAAATCATTGGCATGCAGCCACAAAGACATACCTGTAGTTCATCAAAGGTCCAGAGAAGTGCCTTGGAGATGCTCTGCCACAGAAGACTAATGAATGGCAGCTAGCATGACATCAACACTTCAAATGAGCAAGGAGCAGAAACAAGAGAATTGGTGATTTTATGGCATGTTTGTGGTTGGCTTGAATGACGTCCACACAGTGTGGACAACTCAAAGCAATATAAAAGACACTTGCTCTTCACCCGGGGGAGATAAGATCAGATGACTCCCTCTCACACGAGCCAAAAGATGACGTTGTTCCCCACCAACTTCCAGAAAGCTGCTGGGATGGAAACGCCTAACAGGGTAAGACAGTTTAAGCTTGATTCTTTATTTGGAATTGAAGTGAGCAATATGTTTAACATTGAAAATTTGTGGTTTTAACAGTTGCATTAGGGCCGTCAAGCAACTTTTAGAGGTGTCTTCTCACTTATATTTTTTATTTCTAAATGTTTCTTATAGTTACTTGTTGATTTATTTTTGTTGATGGGTTCTTGATAAATTTGTTGTATCAGATATTAAATTCTAAAGTATATGTGAGAGAAATTGTTATATTTGTTATGAATATTATATACAAGTGGGTATTCTTTGTCTGACCATGTTACTGAGATCATAAGGTGCTTTGTGACCTGGAGAAATATTTCATTTGAGGTTTCAAATGAGATTAAGTACGTAGATTCAAATTAGGTACGTAGGTTCCTTCTATGGGCAGGCACGCTTAAAAGAACATATCTGAGCATACGGCTCTCCCAGTTCAGACAATCAATATATAAACCAAAAAATTTCATCATTTTAAAAAGCTGAAACACTTACTGAGCTGTGATCAAACATGAAGTGATGGGTAATCAACGTATTTCCAGAATATTACCTATTTCAATTTTTCATTTTCTGAAATGTTCATTTTCTATGTAGTGTTTGTGTTAATGCGTTTTGTACATGCATTTCATTATACAAGCCCATCTAAGGACAAGAGTTGCAAATTAGCTTTGGCTATAAATATATATAACATGCAAGGTGCTTGATTGGGGTGTTTTTGTTTATGTAAAATAACTGACTAGAGATTAAGGTTTTTTTATGCATATGTAGAATAAATATCAGTGTCATATCATTGGAGATTCAGTGATTCATATCCGTTATGTATGGATAAGTAGTTGGTTATAGTGATACTTGTGTATCCTTGATTAAAGGTTATGGTTTTATTATTTACATATAGATTAAATGTCAGCATCTTGTTGGAGATTCAGTGACATATTTATTATATGTAGATAAGAGTTTGTCTTTTCATCCTTGATTCAGTTGAATCAACATTAAACATACATTTTTTTAGATTTAACTAGCAATATGCTGTAAACACCAGTATATAAAAATATAACTCAAAAATAGCCATATTTCAAAGATAAGTGGATAAATAATGATAATAAAAAATATCATATTTTGTTTCTGTATTGTATCCTGGTAATTTTATCAGTTCTTTTCAACATTAGCTACTCTTTTTTGCCCAGTAGAAAGTCCTGGTGCTGGTCTTGATGTTGCTGCTGTCTCAACTGGCCTGTGATGCTCACAGCGTGTCCGCGTGCTGCAGACAACCATCCTGTCGCCTCTATGTGTTGCTGTGTCGCTCCGGCAGCAAGGTCTTGGGGGGACCTCTCACAGACGATGCCTCAGCCGGCATCCTCACTCTGGGTAAACGAAAAGAAGACGAGCATCGCTTGCAGAGTCGACTCCACCAGCTCCTCCAAGGCTCCAGGAACCAAGCGGCAGGAATCCTGACTATGGGGAAGAGGACTGAAAAGAGGGCTGGAGAGCAGTACATGGACTGGATGGCTCAGTCAGGAACCACCATCACAACACCCCTACCTGTTTGAAGTACCTCATGGTATAAATATACTGGGACTCCTTTAAAATGTAGGCAGAAAAATCACACTCATCTGGTGATTTCCCAAAATGTATATTTTTTATCTCATGTGGAGACAATTTAGTGATTTTCTTTCAATCGTGCCTGTTTGAATGTGATATAAGATGCATTTGTCTGTAAAACAGAAACTTGGGAAAATGTGTAATATTGTACATAATGTGTAAAAGATCTGGTGGTGTAATAAAAAAGCATAAAGCTGACAACATGCCTTAAGTCATTCATGGGTGGGTTTCCTACAGTAGGGTCGAAACTGTTTAGTTTTTCTTAAACATTTGATAAAATGCAGTAATAATTCCATCATGGCTAAAGCTAATGTTGCATTAGGTTTCCCCAAAAGAACTCATATCATGTTGCTTACTATGATTATTTATATAATCTATCCATCTAACAAAAAGGCTGTGATTCAAGCAACTTAAAGCAGTAGGTATGTGTCTTCAATGGGCTCCTCTTTCAAACGTCATTGGTGTATAAATCAATATTCTTACTGCAGCTAACAAAAACAGAAGACAGAACTTACCTACATGAAAAGGAATAACTTCATGAAAGAGGAGAACGCAGGTTATTTTATCCTATAATATTATCTTCTTTATTAAAAACAGAATTATGCTGAATCAAAGCCCAGCCTTTCTCAGCTCATGCCAAGAGTTCAATCCAGTTTGATTGAATATGACCTACACAAAGGGGGGGGCATTACAATGTAGAAATAAATTGCACCAAAAGATGGTGCTGATTGTAAAAAGTGAAGTGATGCTTGTGATACAGATGATAGCCTGCCTACTGAATGATGTAATTACAAATAGGATACTTCATGCATCTTTAATAAAATTGTAACATCAATTCTGTTTACTTTGATTAACATGTGAGCCAAAATGTTTGGGTTTGATTCAGCATAAAACTATTCGAATGAAGAAATAATATAGAAATAGTGACATCTCTGGGTGATACTTTTCAGCAGAAATCTATTATTTTTCACTTGGTAACTACAATACCACAACTATACATGTAAATCTATAATCTAGGGTCAAAAAATATGATTAAAAACAAGTTCTCTCCCTCACACTCTCCCTCTTTTATTAACTTTCTATCAGATGTAATCAAATTTCTTTTTATCACTCATCATTTGTATGTTCACTGAATAGAGCCAGAGTCCTGCCCCTCTTTGAGACTAGTTCTGTTCCACTTGCTTCTGCTGCAAAATGTGTTTTTTAGGGGGAGTTTTATAATGCTAAAGGATATTTGGATTACTCCTCACATTCTAAGGTAAATGGACAAAATATTCTGATCATTTTAAAAGTGGATCTTCACATATAATCCCTGTGAAGACAGAGACCATTTTATTTGACACAATGCAGATTGCAATCGCAGTGAAAACAACCAAGTGAAAGCTGTCTGATTGTACTCAATAGGCATCTAAAACTAGTCCACAAATTTGATAGATTGCAGAGTAAAACCACTCACACTGAATGAGGGATACATTCAAAAAAGACCGCTGCTCAGCAACATGGTACAACATGCACTTTGAATCAAACTGAAACTGTCATTTTCCCAAAACCATTAGATTACTGCTCATGTAGGCTTTATAGATGCTGTAATTCTGACAGAATAATGATTCGTTGTGTGGACCAATTAACAACCAAAATATCTTTTGAGAAAACTAAAATACTTTTAATATGAAAACTAACATTGATTGTAATAGGCTGTTTATTTATTAATGAAATGTCCGGTCTCATTGGATGTGGTTGCACAACAGTTTCACATTCCTACAGGGAACCTGGAAGAAAGTGGTAATTTGCAAGGATGTAATACAAAGAGCCAGTGTGTGTTATTATTTAGAAATGCAATCAATGTGTTGTTTGTGTACATGTGGGCTTACTGTATACTGTCTTTGTTACAGCATCCGTGTGTGGGGGTGTTTGTTTAGGTAACAAATAAAATGTGATATAGATATGGCGATATAGACATCACAGAACCGGAGGCAGCCTGATAGATCCTCCAAGTGGCTCAAGAGCTGTAGAGTCCTTGAGCCAGATAGTGAATCACAACCCAGTGTTCAACCTGACCTCTGACCTCCACGTGTCCATTCTTACTGGACACATTATTGCAAACAACATGTGCTGTGTCTCTGTTTCTCTCTCTCTCTCTCTCTCTCTCTCTCTCTCTCTCTCTCTCTCTCTCTCTCTCTCTCTCTCTGTATATATATATATATATATATATATATATATACTTCTGTATATTCACTCTCATTATACAATTGATATAAATTGTACACAATTCAAAGCAATTTGGAGAAAGCAGCCAAAGCAGCAGAGCAGCATCTTGTACATCCCAATAGGGAGATTCAGAAAAGGTGCAGAGGAAGATAGGGTGTGAGGGAGAAACAGAGAGCACATAGAGAATGGTAGTGATTTCCAATAACTTCTCTGGGGAGTGAGAAGTAGAAGGACACATATTATGTATGAGAAAAAGAGAGAAGGCAAGAGAGAAGACTAATAAATCCACAGTGTGCAGGAAGGGGATGGTTCAGGCTTTTGTATGAGAGACAGAGGGAGGGAGAGAGAGAGGCAGGGGACTCGGAGATGGCAGGAACCACGGTGAGTGGAGTTAGACTGAGTGAAAAGAGGCTGAGGCTTCACTGTGATACTGGAGCAGTGCTGGGAGCAGAGTGATGCGCAACTGAAACCTGAAAGCTCCCCGACTCAATACTGAGAGAACTGCAACACCTCCGAGCTCTCTTCTGAAGGAGAAATTAGTTTTCTGTGTGATGCGAGTCAGTGGTTTCCTCTCAACAACATAGAATAGACACAACTTGCACTGCGTTTCAAGCTTGTAGAAGAGTTAGGAGAGGCACCGTGGTTCTCTTTCAGGTCTTCTTTGGGGAATGGTGATAAACCACTGGAAACTGCTGTCTGAGAATCTGCAACCATCTCTTATTGTAGAGCAAGATGCCTGTGATGAAGGGCCTCCTTGCCCCACAAAACACCTTCTTGGACACCATTGCAAACCACTTTGATGGCACACGTAAGTATATTTTGGAGAACAGATTTTCTTTATAATTCATGATACTAATTGATGATTTTAACGCTCTTCTTCTGCAAAACTTGGTTTGAACACACTCTCTAAGTCTGCCTTCATGCCTCTGTACATGTATAGCACACATATCCCAGTGGTTTTGTGTCCAAACCTTTGACTGGTACCATACATACTGTACATATGGTGGTGTATGCCTTCGGACTACTTGCCTGTACTGGGTCTTTGTGCGTTCTGTATCATCACTATACTGAAGCCAATGTGTTTCAAACTTTTTCTCCTGAGACATAAATTATTAAATGACAATTGTGTTGCCAGAAAATAGGTTTGTCTCAGTCTTGAGGCTGCAACTCCACCAGTTAACCTTAGCTTTTAGATTTTTTTTTTGCCTCTGGCATTTCTGTAACCTAGTTTTGGATTGTGACAGACACTGAAGAACACTGCTGTAGACAAATGTGTCCAACAGTAGTGAACTCCAATTATAAGACACCAAGTTATGACCATGAAGACAGACAGTGCAGTTGAGGATGATGTATTAGAACTGAAGAGCCACTTGTTGAGCCACGGCGTTGCTTATAGATGCAGGTTGTTCCACTGTAAGATCAAATATTTTTCACTCACGGTATTTCTTTAAAACAAACAAACCAAAAGATATTAAATTAAATCCATCAACGGGAAATTTAATGGCTCTAATTTTAAATCTAACAAACAATTAATACCGTATCTTCACATTTGTGTGGGGATGTCTGCATGTTTTCAGTGAGTTGAACATGTTTCTCTCATATTGTCATTAATATCAACCTCTTTAACATTCAGGGCTATATATATTTTCATGGAAGGAGAAAGACATGTTGTTATGTTGGTATTTTCCTGACCCTGATGTTTGTTTTGCGCATCCTGTTGGTATACCCAGTGTCAGGCATATGGTGTAAGGAGGAGAGTTGCCAGGAGAGGTGCGACAAAATGGGAGTTGTATGCAAATGAGGCAGCTGAGGGATTCACATTTTTTACTTCAAATATTTTTATTGGAAGCATTTGTTCAAAAAATCTGGACATTTATACAGAATAAAGAAATGCTTGCTGAGGGATTAATATTTTGGTGATAATTGGCTATTTGACATTGCTTAGAATAGACGTCTCAAGACCAGGTTAGTTTCAGCAATGTGTAAATGTGCAATAATTGTAGCATAAAGCTAAATAATATGAAAAAACTTGTAATTAAACACTCGACAACCACAAGACATTTCAGACCTAAAGAAATATAGCTTATTCTCATTATTATTCTAATAGATCTACTATAAAATGTAATAACATTTTACTTTTATTCTTGCTGACTAACTTACTCACTTACTTACTTCTTAGCCTCACTTACTTACTTTATTTTAACAGTTATTGTGTGCAAAGCAATGTGTCAAGGCTAAGGCTGATTTACACAGTATTTCACCTCACACAAGATTTTTGTGCATAGTGCATGAACAAAGAATGTTTGGGAATTCACTTGGATACACCTTCACAGACCTTGCATATATAAACTTAACTGGTCTTTGCTTTTGTAGGTTGTATCTTCATGCCTTGACAGTAATGTTCACCTGCTGTTAATCTGTTTTGACTTTGTTTTGTTGGTTTATATTTTGTTCCTTTATTTTACTAGTCCAAGCCTGTTGATCTGCATCAGAATCAGTAGACTGAAAAGTCATCAGCAAGCACTGGAAAGCTCTTTCCAGAACCTGATGAAAAGTGTGTGTGTGGGTCAGACTGTCCTTTACAACTTAACGGATTCTGAAATTCAGTGTGATGACACCGTTGCACACACAAATCTTCCCTCCGGTCTTGTCGTGCCCTTGCTTTCTGTACGCACATACACACACACATCCATATATATACACTTGCGCTTACACATATTAGGGTGGCAGACATTTTCTCAATCTCAGCTGCCACACTACCGCTGTATCAGATGTGCAAGTGGGCGGATTGACCAAGTAGCTGAGTGGGAGGTGAAGGGGCCAACCAACAAGAGATGTCTTCAGAGCAAAGCACTGTTGAATCTAAGAACGGCCTTGAATTTGTCTTGTTTAAATTGAAAAGCCTTTTTTATGCAAGGACAACTCTTTTAAGACAAGGGGATAACTGCAGGGCTGAAAATATTTTCAACTCATATCTCTATGCAGGAGAAATAATACAAATACCCGCAGTGGGAATGTGAATTCAAGCTGGGCTCAGGGGAATGGACGTGGTATCTACATGACGCTGAAATGTGAGCAGGGAAATGAATTAAAATTAATTATACAGAGGCCAAAAGTCAATCAAATATCATTGGAGGTCTTGTTCAGTCAAAACGGCTAAATTATTAATTCATTCAATAGCCACCTCCCAATATAGGTAATTAAGAGAATAAAGAGAATGAAGACATTGGGGAAAGCAGGTGGTGGCGAGGTATCCAACCAAAATATACCTCTGTTAATAAAGATTACAGATTTACATAAATATTGGTAGAATATGTGTGTGTTGGTAATGTAGTTGAAAGGAACTGAACACAAGTGGTTTAAAGGACTGCAGTTATAGCTGAGGAGTTGTTTTATCTGTATTAAATCCTCACTCATTCATGATATAATCACTTAACAGAGTTAGTCAAATCCGTTAAATGAGCTGCAATGAGTTGTGTATGAATCAGAATGAGGCTGATATGGAGATCCTTTATTGGCTGCATCTGTGTTTCAGAGGGCACAGTGTCTCGGTAACCTCATGGATGCAAATTGCAGCATTGCCATGTTTTTTTCTTCTTTTTTTGAACAAATTGCTATGGCAACACGAGCGTGCAGAGCTTGCTTCTTAATTTAGTTTCTTGTGAGATTAACTGCACACATAACAGGTAGAAAATATCCACATATCACTAATTGCATGTCTTTTCCTGTAGAACAAACACTTGTTAACATCCCCTGATGCTGCCTGCTTGGTGATTTTGTCTTGGTTTAAAAGTTGTAATGTATATATATCAGAAGAATCTATAACGACATGCATTTGAATAAACTGTGAATTTTAAGTATGTGTTTACTCTCTTAGCTTTAGGGAGAATACAAAGCATCACACTCATTAAAACTGGCCGCGGCACAGGTGTCCAATGTTGTCCGATGTTATCATTATAGTGTTTTGCAGCATAGTCAAACAAAGAAATTTAATCTGCTTACATTCAGAGAGCAACTGAATAAATAAATGGAAGAGACATCACTCAGGCTCAGTCTATCTATCTAAATATTGAAGGGTTATTTGGGGTTATGTGGAGACAAGTGAAAGCAGACATGCATTAGTCAGTGAATAATGGCTGAGATTTGGCTGTTGTTTCTCTTTACAATAGAACCCGGAGAGCATGACCCCATA
The DNA here is from genome assembly GCF_963924715.1 of Thunnus thynnus. Lineage (NCBI taxonomy): Eukaryota > Metazoa > Chordata > Actinopteri > Scombriformes > Scombridae > Thunnus > Thunnus thynnus. The sequence continues at coordinate 8,660,405 of NC_089533.1, read as the reverse complement.
TACTTTATTTTTACAAATAAGTCTGCAGCTTATAAGTCATGGGTTAAAATGGGAATGGAAGTAGGCCACTTTATTTCCCAGCTTTATTTATAAAAGACTTACTCACACAATTTATATTGGAAACCTTTATTTCTGTGGACAGAAAACATGGAATTGAGTCTGCTGTTTGTGTCCTATAATAGTTCTCATATTACATTATCTGTGCTGTCATAGATAATGGTAGTCTGTCACAACCCTTCTCATCGATTAGTGTGAAGAAACTCTTTGGTATTTACTGCAGAAGAGACTGTTGCAGATTGAGTTTAGTGCTTTGTCTCATTTCGGTGTTATTTTCATGATTATTTTCGTCTGCTTCACCACCTACACTTCCTGCCCCAAAATGACTCTCCACTGCTCCAGCGGCAGCATATCATCTTTTCAAACATTCCATTAATTTTCAGATACCTATCGGAAGTAGTTTCATAAAAGATCTTCTCCATTCTCCATTATTTCTCAGGCATAAAAGCATTCTTTTGATACATAGTGTTCTCTCTCTTAAACTTTTATTGTGGGTATAATGGGACTAGCTGATCAAATCTTCTGTGTAAATAACACCTTTTTAAACACAAAAGGATGTCACATTATTTCTACTAAATGAATTCCCAAATTACTGTTCAAAACAAACAAAAAAAATTGCCTACAAATGTGTGTGGAACATCTTAATTAGGCAGCACTGCACCTATCATACCAGCTAAAGTATAATGAAAATTTAATAAACATAAATCACTTATGTTATTACAAAACATCAATCTGGATTTTCCTAGGCACCGTTTTGTCAAATAAAAGAGTTTTGGCTTTCATAACATTTTATGATTTTTAACAGAACAATATTCTTAAAAATTGTGTGTGTGTGTGTGTGTGTGTGTGTGTGCAATCCATTGCACAACTGGTGGCAGGATGCCACCATGCCCCAGATGTTAATTAAGGGCCAGAGCCTTGCTCAGAGGCACTGGTCCCCCGTGGAGCCAGCTGGGCCCCTGCATATATCTTTAGATTTCATACACACCACCAACAGCCCTCTCTGATGTACACTAAACTATTTTGGGGGATCTCAGCTGGTAAACAGAAAGAGTGACTATGATTAAAAAAAAACAACATCAAAAAAACCCAAAAAACAAGATGTTTTCTTTTGGTTCACCAACAAACGAGAAGAGAAAAGGCAACCAAAGAAGCTGGTTGCCGTGTCTCAACATTACATTCAGAGCTGCATCCATCTCAATGTCAGTCACAGTTTTACAGCTAGAAAAGCAAAAAACTATTGCCTGTTCCTCAATAACACTTTTCTATTCTTCAATGTCATGTATGTAACACAGTACTATTACTTTCCTCTTTTATTTCCCTTACAGACAGTAACTTTCTACTGGGAAATGCTCAGGGCCGCTATGGCTACCCTATTGTGTACTGCTCCGATGGTTTCTGCGAGCTGACCGGCTACGCTCGGACTGAGGTGATGCAGAAAACCTGCACCTGCAGCTTCCTCCATGGAGCAGAGACCAGTGAAAGTTTGATCCAGCAAGTAGACAAAGCCCTGGAAGGCCAACAGGAGCACCAGGGAGAAGTCTGCTTTTATAGGAAAAATGGTAAGCATCCTGTTCACATGATCACCCAAAGGTTGAGTAGACCATGGACTCAAGAACATACACTTTCTTAATTATGATATTACATTTAAACCTATGCGTCAAACCAGTCAAAGCATTTTCCTTACCTTGCTTTCATTGTTGTTGTTGTTATTTTTAAGAAAAACTACTCAAAACCAAACACACAGAGGGGAGTGAGGTGAAGTTAGCTATTAGAAAAAAGTTCCAGTCTTACTAGAAATCCAATCATCACTCAGGGGGAAGAACTGTCTACCGGTACTGTTGTGTAATCTCAGTGTAATAACTTTTTAAATTTCCTCAGGAAATCCATTTTGGTGCCTCTTGGATATCGTGCCAATTAAAAACGAGAAAGGTGAGGTGGTTCTGTTCCTGTTATCCTTCAAAGACATCAGTGAATCACATGGGAAAAGCCATCACTACGCCCACGGAGACGGTGAGGCCTGCACATGCATTTCCTAGCTGTTAAGAATTTGAATTTTAGCTTTTAGCAAACTATTTTAATTTTAAAATATCATGCTTCCATTTTCATTTAAATAATTGAAAGCTAAGTAGAATATGGCACTTAAGGGACTGACTCAATTTGCATTATTCTGTGGGTTTTGTGCTTTTTGCAAGCAGCTATGTCAGAAGCTTCTCACCAGAGCAGGAAAACCAAACGATCCCACTTTTCCCAAGCTCGAGACAGGGGGAGGACTATTCTGCACCACCTGACCAACCTGTTCACCAAGAGGGGCAAGAGGAAACTGACTGATGTAAGTGTAAAACCCATTAAACCAACAAGATACAGCAACACTTTATCATTCATTATAGCTAAGTGATGTTTGGCTATTCTCCATGAAACAAAGGCATTTGCTTTTTTGATAGCTGAACTGACTACTTTTAAAGTTCCATGTGTCATTTAAATGTAAGTACAGATGAAATTTTATGGGCTTCATCAGTTCAATATGGAATCCCAGTCAGGTGAGCTTTGAGTCGAGTGTTTGACATCAATCTTTTTTTAATTCATGTTGAATGAATATCTCACATTTACTGATATTTTTCAAAGGAACTTGAACATGTGCATCTGTAACCATCTTCAAACAAATCAGCAAGCCTAATTTGCGCATAAATAGTTTATTCAAGTCAATTTAAAAGCAATTGAAAATGTTATGATGATGATGGATGATCAGTGGCAGCTTTACTGGCTACCATCAGTGTTTCATGTAAGCACTGCCTCAGTAGGAAATGAATAAATGCACAGAATTGGCCTTTTTCATTTTCAAATTTGTAATGTTTCATTTATCCTACAAATTCCTCAATCGAATTAATTGAGTTCATCACTTCTGATTCAAATCTAATGCCTTCTCTCTTTCGCAGAATGCAATTTCTAGTCATGCTTTCAGGATTTTTTAAAATGTAAAATGCTTGTGGACTGTCTTTCTCTCCTTTGTCAGAGTGTGTTCCAGAAACCGTCTCCGCCTGAGTACAAGGTTGCAGCTGTAAAGAAGTCACGTTTCATCCTGCTTCACTACAGCATCTCCAAGGCCTTGTGGGACTGGCTAATCTTACTGGCGACCTTCTATGTTGCTGTCACTGTGCCTTATGACGTCTGCTTTGTCAGTCATGATGAGGGCAGTGACCATCATTCACTTGTCAGTCACAGCACTATAGACAGTGACATAGCAGTGGAGATGCTCTTTATACTTGGTATGATTACTATATTTTATTAAAACATTTTTTTTTTTTACTCATTGTAACCAAGAATTTGTGTGCAGCCATGTAATTTTATGACCTTTCAAGAAAATATATGCAACTTAATCTTTTTTTTTTTTAGAAAACAACTGTAGTCTAACTTCTGTCATTGAAAATTAAATGGTAGCTTGCACCACTATAATTTTAAAGTTGCATCTCCAACACTGATTGCATGTTGCACACCAGTTGACCTTTCAAGCTGAGGCATCTTGAGCAGCATTATCAAAAGACAACAATGTTTAAATTAAGAACAACTATATTTCCTGGTGCAGCTGCAGTGGTTTCCCTGGTGATGGTTAACACAAATAAACTTCCTACCTTTCCTCGCCCACTCAGGGTGTCTCTGTTGCCCCAGGTTACGGTTCATAATTAGATTTCTCTCACTTCGTCCCACTTTTCCTCCAAAGGAAGTGTGATAGCACATCTGTCATGAGGCTCTGACTTCCTCTCTCTCTCTCAACAGGTTTGTCTGGGGACAGACGTGCACAATGATATTCATGCCCAAAATTAGCTCATCTTGTATCACATGCTGTTGCTGTAACTTTTCTTTTTGAGAAAGTATATCAGTGTTTTATGCCAGGTCTCAGTGAAGACGTTTAAAGTGGAGCACTACTGTATTTCTAGTGCTTGTTGCAGAACCAGTATCATTTACATTCAATGAACAAGAGAAGAGCCTGTCAGTGCAGGGAAAAATGAAAAATTAGTGCCAGGAATGTATCACAATAATTAGGACATTGTACTTGTGTCAATTTTGAGTTTTTTCAAAAATATAATTGCCATTTTTTGAGCTATTTTATATTCTATTTTATATTTTATATCATTTTTAGCTACTCCCCTAATATCCATGTAATCATCTTACTACTTATGTTTATTGTATTATGATTTAAACTGGTTTTTATTTCACTCTCTTGCTGTAAAGTAACTACCTGTCTTATAATTCTATTTACTTATAAATCATTTTTGTATGTAGTCCCTTTAAAACTCCCAAACTGCTCATCTTAGAGCTGAATTTAAGTAATTCTTTAAAAGTATTTAATTTCTATTTTGTGATCATTTTCCTTCACTTCCATTTTCACTGCTCTGTTTCAGATATTATCCTGAATTTCCGTACCACCTATGTGAGTCAGTCAGGTCAGGTAGTGTACGATGCCCGATCCATCTACCTCCATTACTGCACCACCTGGTTCTTCATTGATCTGATTGCAGCTTTGCCCTTTGACCTTCTCTATGCTTTCAACATCACAGTGGTAAGTTTATCATTTTATATAACTATGCCAATGGCATACTCTCAGTGTCTGCCTCTCTCTTTGCACTAACTTTAAACTAAAAACTTTCCTGCTGATTGTAACATTAAAGTCAGAGCAAGTGCCTCACAATGGAGACAATTAAATAACCCTTAATCAAGGTTAAATGAGAAAAGAGGATGAGTGGAATAAAACTACATGTGGAAAAACAGGTGTTCTGTTTCCCCTCTCCTGGTCCAGACCTCGCTGGTGCATTTGTTGAAGACAGTTCGTCTTCTGCGTCTACTGCGCCTGTTACAGAAACTGGATCGCTACTCCCAGTACAGTGCTGTGGTCCTGACCCTGCTGATGTCTGTGTTTGCTCTGCTGGCTCACTGGATGGCTTGTGTCTGGTACGTCATAGGACGCAAGGAGATAGAAAGCAGTGACCCCGTTACCTGGGACATAGGTGAGCACATTGCGTTTGTGTGTCTGACTGCTCCCACACCGCTGAATGAAAAGGATAATGTTCTTTCTCACCCATTAGCTTTGCTTTGCCGTATTTTATGTCCCTCCTGGCAACCCCAGTGGGCCAGAGCAGCACATTGTCTATTTTTCTCCTCAGACCAGAGGAAGTGTAGGTCACAGAATAATTTCATTATATCACCAGTAATGCATTATATCATTGTCTATTATATCACCCATTACATCAAAAGAGAAAGGGTCGTCCATTGAAGCAGAACAAAAAGTAAAAACACTTTCTACAATTAGTTTAGTCACTGAAGACCTCCCACCTTAGTCTTACCCAACCACCCTCTGAACTCATCCATCAGGCTGGCTTCAGGAGTTAGGAAAGCGTCTGGAAACACCGTACATCAACAGTACCATGGGTGGTCCCTCCATGCCCAGCGCATATATCGCCTCTCTCTACTTCACACTCAGCAGCCTCACCAGTGTTGGTTTTGGCAACGTGTGTGCCAATACAGATGCAGAGAAAATCTTCTCCATCTGCATTATGCTCATGGGCGGTGAGTTTATTGACGATCACAGAAAATTCACAGAATGATGACAAATGTTCTCAGATCATCATAATATTACACCCTCTCCCACCCCCCAGCCCTCATGCATGCAGTGGTCTTTGGCAACGTGACAGCCATCATCCAGCGCATGTACTCACGACGCTCACTCTACCACACCCGAATGAAGGACCTAAAAGACTTTATCCGTGTGCATCGGCTACCTCAACAGCTGAAGCAGAGGATGCTGGAATACTTCCAGGCCACCTGGTCTGTCAACAATGGCATCAACGCCAATGAGGTTGGTAAAGGATCACAAATCAGCAGTGATCTTATTGTTCATCTGACACCATGTGCCTGTTATATCTTCAAATATTTCAACCCTAATTAAAGGCTTTGTAGTTAAAGTTTGTCTGTGTGGGCTAATCTCCTTTTAATGAAGAAACAATACATTCTGTGTTGGTGCTAGTTTCTAGATTCAGAAATATCATCCTTAAAATGTGGGTCGTATCTAATTCTCTGGAGTCTTATTCCATTTCCTTAAGTGGATGGCACTTTATTGCAAATAGAACTTTCGTTAACAATGCCAAAACTGATCTAGGAGAAGTTCCCTGTAATTACAAGGGTAGAAGTGGAAATAGAGAGAATACTCATTAACACCCTCGCCACTACCATCTGTAGATAATGAATTCACTGTTGACAGACACAGCCGCTGCTTTCTGAGAACACATTGGCTTTAACACCTTGTGTCTGTTTTTACTGTGCAGCTTTGCATATCAGCAGAGTTGGTTGTTAATTCTTGCACGTCTTTCAGCAAAGTTTTTTCAGTCAACTGTCTCAAGTCTGTTTGGCTGCCCTATGTTGAATGTCATGCCCCTCTCTTGACTCCTGTTTTTGTCTCTCCCCCCAAAAAAACCCCCCAAAAGACAAAAGTGTCTCTTAGTGTATAACAGTATACTGAACAGATCTAGCGTGATACTGATGTTGGATTGCAGCTGCTGCTGTTGTCCTGCTGATGTGTTGCTTTCGCTACGCGGTTGGTGTAGACAGAGGTTAGTGTGTTCGACTCCACTAGTGACCTTTTCAGATTACATGGAGTCATTTGATTACGTGGTACTACAAAAAAAATTCCTCAATAGAGATTCAAAAAAGATCCAGAGCCTTACAGAGTATGAAATCACAACCATCATGATAATAAACCTTGGTCATTTGAACAAGCTTTTATTCACCACACAAGCTCCACCTACAGCATGTCAGCAAAGCCATCAATAGAGGAATCATTTTGAAATAAGACAGTATACAGTCTTTTGCTATTTTAAATATTTGAAGTGCTGTTGTTTGGATAATTGTTTGCCGATAATAGTTTTGGGCATGTAGTTGACATGGTGATGAAACACATGATATGTATTTATGTTCATCAATAAAAACAAAGTGACATCACTCAGAGAGGTGGGGGTATTTTTTATCTGCTGAAGCAGTGTAGCAGACTGGACTATCAGATGTATTAAAGTCTTTATTTTCCCAATCCTCTCTTAGCTGCTGCACGACTTCCCAGATGAACTGCGAGCTGACATTGCCATGCATCTGAACAAAGACATCCTGCAGCTGCCTGTATTTGAGCGAGCCAGCAGAGGGTGCCTGCGCTCCCTCTCCCTGCACATCAAGACCTCCTTCTGTGCACCAGGGGAATATCTTATTCGCCATGGAGATGCTCTACAAGCCAATTATTTTGTCTGCTCAGGTTCCCTGGAGGTTCTGAAAGATGGCATGGTTCTGGCCATCCTAGGTCAGTGTGGACTCAAGGGTGAAACATTTCCTCTCTTACTAATTTTTGCATCTTTTAGCTGTCTTGCACCTTGTGTGACTCATCTGTTTAACCGACAATCCCTACAGGCAAAGGTGACCTTATTGGGGCTGACCTGCCAGAACATGACCAGGTGATCAAGACCAATGCAGACGTGAAGGCGCTAACCTACTGTGACTTGCAGTACATCAGTGTTAGGGCTTTGAGGGAGGTCCTTGGGCTGTACCCAGAATACGGCAGCCGGTTCAGCTCCGACATCCACTACAACCTCACCTACAACTTGAGAGAGGGCTGTAAAATTGATGTAAGACATTTGCTACTTAAACCCTGACAAAAAAATTCAATGTACCATTTTTTAATTTCTTTGCTTTGGGTCATTAGTAGAAACATACATATACCAAATATAGAATGTGTGTATAATCCCTTGTTAATTTTGACTTCAATACCTCTAGGGAGTTACAAGGTTTCCATGGTCTCCCAGGCAGTCTCAGGTATGTGTGCCTCACTAAAGTAATTACTTCAACCTTGATCTGCTTGATACATCTGACAATCAGTTACAGTAAAAATCTGTCACAAGGCTTTAGACTGCTTTACTTGCAATGTAGGATTGTTATGGTGGAAAAATGGCACATTAACGGCCTAAATTTGTTTAAAAAGAGAGAGAGAGTGCAAGGGAGAAAGGAAAAATGAAGGAAACATGTTTTGCATGATTTACTCTTACATTTGGCACACTCTGTACATGCATATATCTGTTATTTTACCATATTAGACACCAGAAATTAAACACCAGAAAAGTCACAGCATGATTTCTGATATTGAATTGGATTTGCTTCTATATTTAAGTTCCAACTGTGAATTGATATGATAGTTGTATGTTCCACAAATTAAAGAAAACATCTAACCTTCGAACCGTCTTCTCCTAAGGGTCAAGTTTCTATCGACCATAAACTACCCTATATTATTGAGGCAGATGACGCAGAACATGTAGAAGACATGAGACGCTCTCAGCAGAGGAGAGTGCCTCTTCTACATGGAGTGGGCAGCCCTGTACGTCAGAGCTGCCTCAGCACCCTGTTAGGGGAGGAACTACGCCACATCAATGCCCTGCGTATCTGTCGGTCACCTGTTCAGGGAGGGGGAGGCCAAAGCCCCTCTCCTCAGCCATTCACCAATGAGGAACTCTCTCGGTGTCCATTGCCCAATCTTAGCAATGACCCAGTCTCGACCCATCGGCCAGCTAAGCTATTAATGCCATCCTTGCCTTGTGTTAGTCCACTGAGCCTTAGCCCCAGGTAACACATTCAACCTGTTTTATCCAAATATGAACTGTAAACAGTTAACATCTATTTAGAATTATGTAACAGTGATTTGTGTCTCTGTCAGGGTCGTGGATGGAATTGAGGACAATGATCACGCATTTCAATTTAATGTAGAGCAGAGCGAGGCAAAGACTAATGCAACAGGTAAAGTCTCTTTGAGCTGCATAGTGGATAAAAAATGAATTACTGAATTGGGACAGCAAATCTTCTACATCTTGATTAAAAACACTGTAAATTAAACACAGTAAATTATACAAGGTTGAATAAACATGAGCTTTGTGGCTAACTTTGTTTCTCTGCATCCAACCAACACCTACATTATTTCCCTCTCATTTGGAATTAGATGTCATGCCACATAGCATCTCATTAACCAGTGAAGGGTGTAATCTCAACTCTTTGCTCTATTTTTTTTTTTTTGAATCCCTTTTTCAGACCGGCTCCAAGTGAGTGCTAACCTGCTTCTGGAGACTGAGGAAGTGAGACAGAACATCAGCAAACTGAACAAAGAGGTATGTTCAATATGGAAAATATAAATTAGCCAGCTGTATAGTATATCAGTGCATTTAATTTTTTGATATAAATAGTATTTAATTCATTAGGTTACACTTTTTTATTAATATTTGAACTTGTAAGTATTTTTGCTGCTTCTTCGGCACATGCAGAATTAACAGGCCCTGCTTGTTCACACAAATTTAATGTTAAGTGCAAACCTCAAGTGATATGGGCATGATGGGTTTTAACTGACTCTGCTGTAGGTACTGTGAGAAGTGATCATGCTCTGACTTTAACTGTGGTCTTTGAGGCAACTGATTTTTATCCTTTCCCTCTAAGTGTATCTCTGATTCTTGTAATTGAGGAGTGTTTTTTTTTTTTTGCTTTTTCTTCTCAGGTGAACAACCTAAACCAAGAAGTATCCAACCTTGGCAAGGAGCTCCACGACATAATGCATTTTCTACAGTCCCATATGGCCATGCTCCATTACACTCCTCCAGTGTCCTATGGCATACAGATGATTCCCAGTCCTAGCATAACTGCTTCCAATGACTGGCAGTCCCATGTCCCTTTAAATATAGCCACTGGCCTCCACCTCCATCATGAAACAATTAGTCACCCTGCCAGAAATGTGTGGGGCTGCAGTGGGATACCCTCCCAGGGCAGAAGTCCCACCTTGCTGCACTCCTCTAGCCCTATGTCATCCTGTTTACACCTGTGCTGTGCTGATAGAGAAGGGAGCACAGCTCACAGGTTACAAAGCCAGTGTGGCCCCTTCCAAAGCTCCAGAACAACTCCTAACTCCCCCTATATGACCCACTCCCATGCCCAGGGAGGTCCATCACTCCTGGGCCTCAGTTCAGCCTTCAGTGGCTTTCCAGGCATTTGTCAGGCCCCACAGGTGGCCTACAATGCCTCTATTCCCACAATGAGCAACTCTCACCCCCTGTGTTCCCCAGTAAATTACTCCCATCCATCTTTGAGTGTTCAAACCAACTCTGATCCCACACATAATCAGACCAACTCCCAGACACCCATCCATTCCTCCGTCACTCCCACTGGCCAACCGCAGTTCCACACTGCTTTCAGCTCTCTCACCCTTTCAGGAGTCCACACTTCAATGTGCACAGGGCACAACCAGAGCCAACAGGGCTCTATCAGTTGCCCCAGGCAAAATGACCCAACTGGATCCAGTCCTATTCACCACACACAGGACTTTGCATGTTCTCTGCTGGGGCAGGTAACAGACAGAGACTGTAGAGCTTCGCTGTATAAAGAGACAACTGACAATATTGAATCTCAGGGTATGAGTGGCAGTACTCCAACTGTAGAAGTTCAACCACTTCTCTTGGACATGCAGGGAATACAAACCCCATACTGATGATCTCTGTATCTTGATGTGTAACTGTTGGATAATGATGACTTTTCATGATGAAACCTTTAAAGACGTTTAGTGTAAAGTTTCCATTGAATAAAATGCTCTCTGCCCAGATGCACGAACATCTGCTGAAACCATACAGCCACAATTAAATAAAATATAGCTTGAATTGTATTCTATAAATTGTATTTTTTTTTATACTAATGACATTATTTGTTAAAATGGTAGAGAATAGATCAATTACTGGCCTACAGCTGAGGCCATTACAAAGACAATGCATTAATATCTAGCATGGCATGCACCACACACTATCTGTCTAGGATTTAATACAGCAATATTTGGATATTGACTTAAAGATGAATTTTATTTGCCAGTGTAATTGATTAAAAAAAACAAAAACAAACCACTGCATGCTGCACAACATCCGCACAAGGGAGATTTACTGTTGACATTTTCCCTGCTGTCATTGTGGCCAGGCTATGAGCTATGAGTCTGCAGCACCGTTCAGTGGTGACATGTGGTTACAGCACAACAGTCGAGGCATTTCATCACATTTTGAAGAGGGAGACAAACCAGTATTTATCTGAGACAAAACTATGATAACCACAGAGAGAAAATCTGGAGTACAACTGTACAGTAAGCTGAAAAAATTGCACTGCACATCTTGCAGGAGGGTGTTATTCGGATTCTTTTTCAAATATATCTTATATATATCTTATACTTTTTTAACATTCATGAAAACAATATAAACACTCACCAGACCAGAGAGCTTTTGAGTTATAGAATGGTTTTGAATTTTTTATGATTTTTTTTACAACCTTTTTCTATAAAACAATATTTTAGCTGGTGTGACTATTAAGATGCTATTGATGCTATTAAAGTAGCTGGCTAGCTGTAGCTGTCACCTGTTGACTCATTTCATTTTTACAGTACATGCCAATACCTCACGAGAATCTATGTTTAAGAAAATACGTTTAACATATAGGAGGGAGAAATATATTCCAAACACAAAACAAATATTCTGTATATCACTGAATTTTGGTGCTCAGTGGTCCAAAAGAGGTTGACTTTCAAAAAGGCCACTAATTGTTTCAACTCATCATTCATGGAGTGGTGACATCACTGGTACTTTCTTTTTTTTTTGCTGTGCATCTGTTTGACTACGTTAATGGTGACTAATAATTCCTAACTCAATTTAAATGTTTACTTTAGACATAATTCAAAGACACTCACATTTCCCAGTATGGTATTTGAATGTCAACTTTGGAGGATCTACTGACAATTTCAAGTAGATCTATATAGTCTTAACATGATATCCTAACTCTGAAAGGCGTTTGGGGGGCATATTAGCTATAATTCTGATAGTAGCAATATAACAAACAAACCAACCAACCAAAAAGGCTGTGATGTTTTTTTGAGTCCATAGGACAGTAAGAACATGGAAATTTCATGGTTCTTGGTTGAGCCCTAATGAAGAAAAATGTCTTTTCTACAAGAGACAAATTAGGCTTATAGGTTTTCTAGACAATATTTGAGCCCATTACTACCTATTTGTTATCATACAGTACCTGCATCTTAAGCTATCAGAGCTTTATAATTAGCTCTCACACAAACAAAGCTACTGAATATGGAGATTCAATGATAATACTAGTCTGGAAGTGAAGAGCGTCAAATAAAAATGTACTGATAAAAAAATAGGGAGGTGACTGTGTGGTTTCAAGCAAACAAGTATGTGTACTGGTGCTTTAAAATAACCTATTTGAGCTCTATGTGTGCAGGTTTTATTTTCCATTTCAGACACAAGATAAAATGCTTATGTTGGAATTTTAGTTTATGGACTTACATTCCAGGTATATTGATGACTTAATCTAATGTTTGTGTATTGGAAAAATGACTAGTCAGGGCCCTGCATACATCATGTGTGCTGCAGAGTGGTGGTTTGTGTAGACTGTAGCTGTTGTCATTGGTCAGAGAGACACTGACAAAAAGTGGGAGGTTCCCGGAAAATTTGCTAACCGGAAGGGAAGGCCAGAGCCCAGAAGAAGAAGAACACAGCCGCTGCCGATGAGACCAGCGAAAGAAGAGAAAGTACTGTAAGTCAAACAACTTGAAATGATAGACGATGTCGGTAAAGAGCAGCATTGAACGCACGTTGGGCTTTTTTTTTGTGGGCGAGCTGTTAATCGTAGTCAGATCCCCTCTCTCAAATTTTGTTCTACCGACCAGCCAAGTCCGGGGGCTCAGTCGAAATGTCCATCAGACTGGATCGAAAGGCTACGAGCTTCTAGCCTCTGAAAGACCACAGAAAATATCCAAAACGTCTTGGTAGGAGTATTGTTCATCAGCATATGTCGTCGTTTTCTTCCAGCAGCAGACACAATAACAAGCCTGAGACCTCGAGCTGCTCAAATGGCAAACAGCTGACGACGTGTGGCCGAGAAAAGGAAAGTTGTCTAATGACGTTTTCGACACTTGGCTATCGCTGCTAGCCGGGCTAACGCGAGCAGAAATCAAGTTTTCCTTTTAGCGGTGCTTAGCATTAGTTTTTTTAGCGTCAATATACGCTAAGAAGCTAATGCTAACGCTAGGTAGCGTTAAATGATAAGGTCAGTAGTTGACGTGAGCTAATGGAGGTTAATTTTGGTAGTTAGCAAACTGATTAGCACAACCAACGTTACTTGAAAGTGTATTGAAAGTTAATAATGGCGCTTGCTTTGTTTTGACAGGCTACTCTGGCTAACCAAACATTACAATTAAGTTACCAGCTAATATATCTCTTAACAAATTATTTTTATTACGCCAAACAGCGAACCTGTCTACTGTTCTGCGTTTACAAGTAAAGTTAGCTTGTGACTCTGCTAAAGCTAGTAGCAATCAGACAGAAGTCAACTTTTATGGTTAACGAAACTAACTTTGACATTTGCGTTTTAACTTCAAGTTGTAACTGTCATTGCTAACATTTATAGCATGCACCACCCAGTTAGACCATTATTATCCTCAGTTTATGCCGCTGGTCAAGCAATAATCGCTTTTACATGTGAGACTGAAGTTTACGATCGAGTTAGAGATATACAAGCCACCCTAAGTAGTGTACTTTTAAAACTTAGATGGTTTTTGACAGCTTTTTATCCGAGCTTGTAATGTCCAGATCATTTTTTAGCATACATCAAGTAACTTAAAGCTTTAACCCAGCTGCTCATTCGAGATAGTTTGTAGGTTTCTCACTTACAGGCCAGCAAGCTTGTAGTTACACTCAGCAGTCCTATTACATAAGATATCATAGAGGTGTCATTACTGTTGGCATCATTTATGTGATAATTCTGCCAATTTCTTTACCTTGAGATTATAATGTGACTGCACGTGCGTGTCATTAGATTTAACAGCAAATGTAGACACTCCTGTTTATGACTTAATAAGGGGAAGAGAGCTATGACCTTTGATACAGAGGAAGGATTTACAGTTACCTGCTCGAGCTCTTGTTATGTTTATGGCGTATGGACATTGTCCTTCTAAAATGGTGATGCATCTTTTAAAAAAAACACACACCCCTGAAAGGATGACAAGGAATTTATCTCTCACACAGATTACATAATAGGTGTGCTTCGGTTTATCAGTGCTGCTCATTTTTCTTATTCAGGCCATTTTCCAAGACTGTGCATGTACTAAAGTTGCAGGATGGTGTAGTTAAAATGCCATGTTTAGGCATGGGAAAAACTGTGTAATACTCAGCCTATATTGTGAGATTCATCTCAAATGGTGATCATAGTGAACAGCAGATTTTGGTTAGGCCTCAGGGTAACTATAGCTGTTTTCACATCAGGTCAGGACATTGTCCGGAGTTGCCCTTTCACACATGTAGCGCACAACAGGAGATTGTCCTGTCAGACGCATTCTCAGCTCTTGGAAATACTCCATTTGGTTTAGGCAAGCGGTGGCGCCTGGGTAGAGCGTGTAGGAGGCAGGACATGATGCAGAAAGTATGCTGCGGTTGTAATTTGGCGTTTTTAAGCTTTTCACCAGAAATTAAATTGCTTTTATTTTATGAAAAATCACAGGAAGTCCTCTTTCCCATTAGCACTAGTTTCACAGCAGAGTGTTCAGGCCCAGTCAAAACAATGCAGCTTAGCTGGCCTGCTGTGTTTGTCCAGTGCCAGCTGCATAATAGAAGTGTCATCAACACGCCTACTTGCTTGTTGTGAATTCTCCAGAAAATAGGATACAGACCTGCTGTATTCACACACAGGCTCAGTTGGACATTACACAGACTTTGTACTAGGGAGCTGGCAGGGTAAAGTCCGTTTAATGTCCGGTCCGACTGATTCAGACATTTGCGTTCACACATACAGCTCCTCCTGATAATATCCAGGAAATTTCAGGGTTGCAGTGCATGTGTGAAAGGGGCTTCTGATTCTCGGTTCGGTCATTGAGCTTTATACACAGAAGTCACGAGAAAGGGAAGTGCCTGTGATTTCCTATTGGCTTTGCTAACAGCTAGTGATGAGTATCCTGTTTGCTTTTCCGGAGTTATGTCACCAGTTTCCCATCAAAACTGTCACTGTTTCCAAAGCCATTCTTGATGGGAAACTTGAACTGTAGAGGGGCTTACCTTGGATCAAGAGCATTTCCTGTTTCATTAGAGATCTCAAGGATTGTTCTGCTTTTGTGTCTTTGTCGTTTGTGGGGGGGAAATGTCTGCTATAAAAGCTCTTTTCCAGTAATGTGTAAGTCACAGTTACATTGTACATGGAAATTTTGCTATTTCCAGGTGAGAGTCTGAGCATTTGTCTCAACAGACAAAAGGGGGGATAGCGACGCAGCCCCTCATATCAGACACCACCAGTTCATCCAGGACCCCACCCTTAAAATGAAGTGAGCAATTCAGGTCACAGCTTGTTTTCTTGGAACTGGTATAGTGACACCAGCCATGAAGGTTGTTACACCACCACTTAAATGGAATGTATGACTGATCTCAAGTTTTTGCACAGTCATTACATGTTGGCGCAAAGTTATCTGGCTCTTTTCTCTAATCAATAGTTGAGTTTCTTGTGAAGAAAGTATCCTGTTTTCAAGGCAAAGAAAGAATGATGCATTTTAATTTGAAAAAGGGTTAACAAAATATCCTATAGGACACCATACAAACTGTTTCATTTTTTTTATTACAACTGTTACTGAGAAGTCTTACAAATACCATATCGCTGTTATTAATGGGTTATACCAGTCAGTATCATTTCTGTTTTTTCTGATTATGGAGGACGTGACAGTACAACACAGAGGAAGGAGATCAGTATGTGAGCTTTCATAGGGTGAACACTTATTCATAAGAATTGTGTGTCTTTTTTTTTTTTTTTTTGGCACTGGTTTTGAATTTCAATAGCACAGCCATAAATTTGTTCTACATATCTATACATGTGATTAGTTTGTGCACACGTTCTCATATTTAGGTGCTCAATATACTGCAATCCCTGACAAGTGCTTGGATATTAATCTGGCAGCAGAGCGTACAGGAGGCCACTATGAATATTTCACAGGCTCTCTCTCTCTCTCTCTCTCTCTCTCTCCAGTCTGCTCCTCCTTGCTGCCTTTCCTTCTCCCCCCTTTCTCTGACCCATGTCCCACTGTTTCTCTCTCCCTCTCTCTCTCTCTGACCCATTTCCCTGTGGAGGTCTTTAGAGCCCATTACGGATGCCATCAAAGCATCCGTCGCTGGCTGCTTATGATGTGTGCAGGTCTGTCTCAGTGTAACAGAAAAAAAAGCCTATGATCGCAAGCTCATCGGCTGCACCTACCTTTCACACCATACATTGTGCATAGGTGTTGGCGCTACTGTTTTGGCTGAAAACCGTTTCATCGCAAAAAGGGTGTTATTGAACTCATAACAAAGGTTCAGCTGTAGGACACATGATCTGTTTTGCCACCTCAAGGGTATTCTTTATGTTTCGGAAAGCTCCCTTCACTGTATTCATCCTGTGTGCTTGATGGCTGCAACACTCTTGCTCTCCAAAATAGCCAACACAGATACTAACCTAACTGTGCTGTATAACAAACCCTTGTCTTTTAAAAACCCTTTTCTGTCCTATTCTTGATATAGGCCTACTATAGGTCTGTGTTACCCACCTCTCTTATCCAAACCTTCCAAATCAGCTGTGTCACTGAGCTAGCAAAATTGTCAATTTGTAAAATTGTCAATGTGTGATTCAGGCCTACTTTTTTTTTTTTTTAAAAAACAAATTAAGTTTGCAAAGGAAACATGCATGCATGACTTGTATTTTTGAAGAAGCTGATTGTTGGGTCTATAACATCCAAAATTTAATTCCTCTGGACATCTGCTGCTCGAGAGAAACTTTGAAAACCAGTTGAGGTAGACTTTAGTGGGTTTTTTAATCTGGGTGTTTTGTGGGTCTGCTCGCTAAAACTCAACCCATCGCTTCTCTTTGCTTCCTCTTGTGAGGAATGCGAACAGGTGAAGCTCTGCTGTGTGCAATCAAATGAGTACAGGCCGACTGTTTGACCCAGTGAACAGAGTGCCTTTATGTCTTCTCCAGCTCCACCGCTGCTGTGAAAGAGTGTGTGTCCTCTAGTTTAAGAGACCACTGAGAATAAAGCTGCAACTAATGATTACTTTCATTTTCAGTTAAACTGCAGATTATTTTCTCTTTTTATAGATAGTCATGTTTTATCTATAAAATGTCAGACAACAGTAAAAATGTCTTGTTTTGTCCGACCAACAGTCCAAAACTCAAAGATATTCAGTGTTTGTTATCATGTTTGACAAAGAAAAGCATCAAATCCTCACATTTGAGAAACTACACAACATGACTCAATTATTCGATTTATCAAAATACTTGCAGATTAATTTGTCTTTTGATCAACTGATTGATTAATGGACTAATCGCTGTAGCTTTAAGTGTCTTATGCGGAGTAAAAGGGAACAAACACTGATGAAATTGGTGTGTTTTTATAGCGCATGATGCTCGGTTACCGTGACTGCTAAAATTAAACCTGTGCTACAAAAGGTAACGCAGCATGATTTGTGCTTTGACACTTACAAATGACACACGCTAGTTCTGACTATTTTATGGATACAGCCATGACCTCCTATCACATGCTGAAGATTAAGCTCAGCTCAACACCAACGAGCTGAGAAAAAAAGCCAAGTACAACCAAACTATTGACTATCAGCTGTGAGCTTCTTTACTTCATTTCACCTCATTCTTGACACTTCCCTTCTCACTCAAGAATAGTCTACCCCTACCGCACATCTTTATGCACACATTGTGTTTGTGCATGAAGTTGTCCCGGCGACAATGTTAAGACTATCCCAAGTTTCAATGTGCTCAGCAGTAAAATGTCTTCTGCAATCTTCACATCCTGCTTTGAGCTGAGTTGTGTTTCCTGTCCTTTTGACCAAGCAGAAGCTGGCTGACCTCATGTGTATCACCCAACTGAAAAAAAGATTAGGCAAGGTTTCAGATACTCAAAGCAGGCCCGAAGAGAATCAAATGTTGGCTGTCTTTTTATACTGCTATCACATAAAACTATGTAGCTCATTTGAGCCAAGTTAGGCTAGATGATTTCTTTTTTTTTTTTTTTTAAAGTTTTGCTTTTCCAAGTCAGCCTCTGTGTTACAAGTTCCTCTTAGTACTAAATGTCAGTTCCACAACAGGATTGAGTCAAAACATAGTTCACATTTTGTTATTACTGCCTTTTAAAAAAACAAAATAAGTGTTTTAAGAAATGCCTGACTTACTGATTAACATTAAATATTAAGTCCTTGCTCTGGTATTGGGTGTTGCTGTACAGAAACAGCCACAAAGATCACCGTGAGAGGGAGACTATAGTTGTAGCAGACTGCGGCCAGACTGTTAAGAGATGAGTCACAGGAACAAATGTGTTGAGGTTGGGAGGGTGTTTGAGAAAACCTATCAGCTAGATTTCAACAGTTCATAGATATCTAGCCTATCTATTTTTCCATTGCTTCAGTTTTAATTTGTTTAATTTACACTTGCACCCATTAATTCTTCAGATTCACATACATTTATTTGTATATACTATGTTTGTGTATTTTTTTTTTTTTTTTTTTAAAGAATTGAAGCTGAAGTAAAGCAGAAACTATGGCCTATTCTGCACCACATGTCCAAAAAACTTGAAAAGACACACACTGTCAGGACAACCTGTGGGAGCAAGATGGAGGGCACGGTTTCATAAGACACTAATTGTTCTCCTCCAGCACTTGTTTATACTAAACACGGTTAAATAATAAACTCTTTATCTGGAGGCCCAGCCCCAGTGTGCTGCAGGTTTCTGTGTCAACAGCTTCAAATTGTCTGACAATAATTTTGGCTAAAACAAAAAGCTTTAGCTTAGCTTTGCTGATACATTGCATAGTTCAACTGAATTTTACTTTATTCTTCTTACTGACAATGTCAGCAGGAACAAGAAACTAATCTGCTTTTCTATTATTGAACACCTCTTTGGGTTTTGGCTGACTATAATATTCAACATGATTGTTTTAATGGAAAGCCTCTTTTCTGTTTGGAGCTTAACATACTGTATATGTTGTGTTTTCCAGCTCCCACTGGTGAGGTCTCCTCTTCCTCCGGCTCATCTACCTGCCTTACCTGAATCTGCCCCCCCATCTATCTCAGCCTCACCCAGCCCTCACCGTCCCCGCACCGAGCCTAAAGTCGACCGGACTTCCACCCTCTTCTTCCACCTTCTTCTTTCTCCCAATTTCCCAACACTGCACTATGGCAGGGCGAGGCGGACCAGCACGGACCAACGGCACTGCAGCAAGCAACAAGATCTGCCAGTTTAAGTTAGTGCTGTTGGGGGAATCGGCGGTGGGGAAATCCAGCTTGGTGCTGCGCTTTGTCAAAGGCCAGTTCCACGAGTACCAGGAGAGCACCATCGGAGGTGAGGGTTTTGGCAGACTGTTAGTGTGCCTGAGGAAGATAATTTTCTATAAATCAGTGAAATAATTATTAAACAATCCCCACATTTTTCATTAAGAAGGAACTAAACTGTTATAAATGCATCTCAGGGCTGTACAGAATCCGTACAGTATTTGCTCTTTAGCTTGTACTCAGTCTAAAACTTTCTCAACATGTCTGTGAACACAACATGAGTGCTGAAGCTGGAAAAAAAAAAGAAAAAACATGTCCTTGCCAGTGCAATCTTTTGTGTTGTCAAAGCCTGTGCAGGAGAAGGAGTGGCAGAACCAGTTCTTTGTAGCCGATCACCTGATTCTCCTGTGAGCCACCGGGCCACCTCGCGCATAGAAATAAATTACACTGCTTAATATTTTTGACAGTAATGAGCTGAAAATGACTTTAGCTCGCTCTCTGTAAACACTAGCTCTCAGGCAGCAGAGGAGTGAGGTTACTTGAAACAGGAAGGAATTGAGACAACAATGGGACCTGCTGTAGATCAGTGAATCTGATAAAAGAATCATGTTCAGTTTTAAAACAACAATATGATAATCTACCCGTGACTTTGTCATTTTGCATAGCAGGGGCGGTTAAATGTGTTGTTGTTTTTTTCTACATTATGGTACTGTAGTACTGTAGCCTGAGGGCTACACAAGTAAACTTTTAACTGGAATGTTTGTTGCAGTTACAGGTTTCTACTGGAAGCTGCTGACTTTTGAGACCGGACTCGTTATTCATTATTTCGTTAGCTTTACTCACAGCCTTCCCTCTGGCCATTGCCCTGCTCATTGATGTATTTCGTTCCTCTTCGTCAGCCTGTTGGGTTTAACAGAGATTTGTAACTAAATAAACGGCTAATTGAGATATTAATGATGAATAAATAACGGATTCAGAACTGTTAAGAATTCAATTGATCAAAAATATATTCACCAAATATGCACAAAGGTGGCACAACATATTTCTGTAGGTTTAATCTGTGCAGGTGTGTTTTAGCATCTGGATTTATGTTGGATTTGCATATAAATGAGGAAAGCTAGGCCACGTCTACCCTGAACAGCTCTGATCAAAGCCCAAAGGTGTTTTTGCCTTTTAAATGGGTGAATGAGAGGGAAGTTTTAAAGCATTTCAGGATTAAAGTGCTATATAAATGCAGTCGTTTTATATATTGTAAAATGTTTTACTCTTATTTGTCAGCCAGTATGTAATTTTCTCTAGCTATTGGGAATTATTAATTTTTCCAATCCACATTCCAGCTGGCACGGGGGTCTTCTAGTTTCCATTTTTTTAGTGTTACACATTTTTTGGTAATAATTCATAACATTTCTGTAAGTTTAACAGCATTTAACAGAGTCCACTTGGAAAATGAATCTCATGGAATTGCTAAAAATAAAAAAAAAAACAGAAAGGTGAGAGATTTCAGTTATATCTGTGTCTTATCTGGTGAATCATAAAGTTAAATATCTGGTGTAATTACTGTTATAAAGACTCTAACTTAACTACAATAACTTCTCTTTTGTTTCTTTCTGAACTCTGCTTTATCAAGCTGCGTATGAGCCGTTGCGTCTTAGGGATGTAGGGACAGGATGCTCAGTGCTTACACTCACCAAAGACTCAAAACCAGTCAGCATTTTTTTTTTTTTATATTCTACTGAACTCTTGGTCAGCTGCATGCCTGGTCAAAGATTACAAAGCTTTAAAATATGTGCTACGTAAGTGTGCTTAGTTTCCTCTGTCATGTGACAGTGGGCTGAGTAAGCCAGTCAAATGCAGTTGTGCCTCCTTTTGTCATTTATAAACTATGTTTTTACTTTAGTTTTCTTAATTGTGATGTTTTTGTTATTCTAATCATTTCAAAGGGGATAAAGCTTTCTTTTTTTTTTTAGCTTTTGCAACTACACTACAGCCAGATGATGCTATATTGTGGTCAACATAGCAACGTGTTTCCCCAGATTTAATTTAAATCTTTGTATTATCATCTTCTAATCGACCGTGTGTGATTTTCCTCGTTTCGTCTTATCTTTAATTGTGGAATTTTCCAGTTTAGATCAGACACGTCAGCCCTGTAGACAGCGAGTCTGTGATTTTCTGCATTCTACATACCTCCCGTCTGTCAAAAAGAACTTATCTTATATCTTTTCTTTTATTTTCAGCTGCCTTCCTCACACAGACGGTATGTTTGGATGACACAACAGTCAAATTTGAGATCTGGGATACTGCAGGACAGGAACGATATCACAGCTTGGCACCCATGTACTACAGGGGAGCCCAGGCAGCCATCGTGGTCTACGATATCACCAACACAGTAAGTTACATGGACTTCTGCAGAACATCAGCCAAAGACTTATCCCATTTTGTTAACTGACCCTTGTCCTCCAGCTTGGGTTGATGATTACTTAATTCAGGAGACGGCTAGAAACCTTTGCTCTTTTAAATCCTACAGTCACATGTAACATGTAAAAAAACGGCATCAGCGATTTAAAGTTTTTTTTAAAAAGCACAATGTCTCATGATTACGTATGTTGCACTTTTTCTTTTTTAAAAGGATACATTCACACGTGCAAAGAACTGGGTGAAGGAGCTCCAGCGACAAGCCAGCCCGAATATTGTTATTGCACTGGCAGGGAACAAAGCAGACTTGGCCAACAAGAGAGCTGTAGATTTCCAGGTAAAGAGGGATTTTTACTGTCTGACATAGAAGTTCTTTAATGAAATTCTTGGGGAAAAAAATCTATATATGTTGTCAAATTGCCCAGAGATACGTTTATATCTTGTTGTATTTTGTTTTGTTTAGGAAGCACAAGCATATGCAGATGACAACAGTTTGCTCTTCATGGAGACTTCAGCCAAGACTGCTATGAATGTCAATGAGATTTTTATGGCTATAGGTAAGTGCTCCTCAGCATAAACACAGACACATTATTAGGGCTATTAATTTCATTATCGATTAAGCTGCTGAATGTTTTTTTTGATTAATGGATCAGTTGTTTAATTTGCAGATTCATTGTTTATGAAAACAATTGTTAGTTGCAGCCTCACTGTCATGTTCCCATCGTGCAGAAATTCATTCGTTGTTGTCTTGAATCCAAAAACAGCCAAGAAGCTTCCTAAGAACGAGCCTCAGGGTGGAGCGGGAGCTGGCGGACGAGCCAGAGGCGGCGTGGACCTGCAGGAAGCTGCACCACAGGGCAGAAGCAGCCAGTGCTGCGGGGGCGGGAACTAACCGACATCAACGAGTCAGCTGATCCAACCAATTTACAGCTTCGATCAACCAGACCAGATATTATCCAGCTGTCAAACAATGTCCCATCGGTCAGACCAAACCACGGTCAGACCGACTACCCTATGAGCAACACAGCACCAATTAAAACTGTTTGGCAAACGAGACCACTGGCCAGTAAACTGCCAGATCCCACTGATGGTTCCAACTGTCGAACCGACCTACAGACCAAGAAATCAACCAACAGGCTTATTTACAGAATCATGTTTTAACCCCAGGACTCGCCAATCCATGACCTCTCTATTGATGATGGACACTTGACGTCACCTTAGGGGGGGAAAAAAACAAAAAACAAAACGTCCCACTCATGGAAGAAGGTAAAAAAAAAAAAAAAAAAAGATCAGTCATGACCAATGGCACTTAGTAGGGCCATCTTGTTCACCCTTGTTTCTGTATTTGTGTAGAGGAAAAAAAATAAAATAAACGCAACAGGAAGGAATATAAACAGGCTCATCGGCCCTGTCCTTTCTCTTCTACCCCCCCACCCCCACCCCCTGCTTTCTCACATGCACCATAAATTTCTAAAGTATTTCCATCATGGTCTTATGACGCTGTTCAAAAAAAAACACGAATCCCTTTTTAAGTGGGTGGCAGGTGCATGCAGCAGTCCTTCACTTTTCTGTCTTGTTCCTGGTCAGGCGCCTGGAATTGAAGAAGAGAGAAGGTTCGTAACAGGAGGACGGGAATGGACAGATATTTCCTTCTTGATAGAACTGTGTAGATTGAATTATTACCTTGTTATTGTTATCACTATTATTATTATTATTATTATTATTACTTTTTGACACAGGCTGTTCAGTATGATTCTAAAGCCTAGACTACCTGAGGTTTTACAATCATCCATCTTATATTACCAAACCATATACAGTAAATAGTACTTTATTAACATTGTCACCCATAAGTAATTTTAGCATTAATGTAATGTTTTTGAAATCATCAATGTAAAATGACAAATACATAAGGCAAGACTTGTTTTCTTGACCAAAATCACAACTGTGTATCGAAAGCATATTGCTGTATTTGTATCAGACTTTTCAAGTTTATAATCAATCAGTAGTTATTTGTCAAAACAATATCTTCCCAATCTCTACATGATGTCTTGTCAACCTTAATTATTTTGTGATGGATTTTTTTTTTTTTTTTTTAATGTCTATTTTTTTTTTTTCTTTCTGAAGATCTATGGTATTAAATGCACTGGTTCTGTCTCATCATCTTTTTGTGAATTGAGATGTTATCCTCAGTTTCCTTTCCTTAATATTCTCTTTATTTTACTCTTCATATCAGGGAGGGGATCGCTTTTCAACAGTGTTGTCATCCTCTTATGGCATCAACAACTAGCACAACCGAAACCTGCACAGCAGCCGTTGCTGTGAGGTGGGGGGGGGGGGTTGATGGGGAGGGTGGGGGTCGTGGGTAGAGAAAGAAGAAAAAAATGTAATTTTACCAATAAACAAGGGGAAGGTATCTTTTTTTTGTATGCCTGTTTAATCATTTCACCATATATAAGTATTGACAGTTAGGTTTAGTCATTTTTGATAATCCTTTATTTAAACTAGCATTTAGACATTTGGAGTCGGTTCTGAATTAGAGTCTAAAAAAGATGCAGTTTTTTTGTTTTTTTTTGCCTTTGCCCTTACCTTTGCTTAGTTCGTGATAATCCTCCCGTTGTTTCTTTCCCATCTCCTATTTCCATCAAGAGGGTCTAGTTGGCTTAAAGTCCTTTAACATGAGACTTTAAACCAAAGTGGTTTCAGTTTCTTGTCCAATATGACATCTACTGAATCAGTTCACTGGAAGGCTATGTGGTAATTTCTCAAGTACTCAAAATGTATTCCATAACAATTTGATCTCCAAAACCTAGAAAGTATAATTTACTCTTTATTTTTTTTCTGCACCTAAGCAGGTAATCTAAACACAGGTGTTATATGAGTGTACATTTCTTGGTTTATGTGAATGGAAATACTAGTGTCAATCTGTGATACTTGAAGGTGCAGAAGGTTCAGCCAAGGTTTGTATAAATGTTGGTGGCACAAATTTCAATCAGAAGTTTAAAAAAAATATAGTTATCTCATCCTAGTTGAGTCCAGGAAATACTTAACAAAATAAACATAAGTAGTAAGTAAAATAAAATTAATTTGTGACTTAAATTCAAATTTTACCAGTGTGAAGACAGATCAACATTTGCAAATATTTATTTAATTATTGTGGTCAAAAACTACATTACCCACAATTCTCACTGCAGACGAGGCGTGTTGCATTCAAATGCAATTGCTTTGCTGGGACCCCCCCCTAAACCAAAGACAGTGTAATTACAACTCCTGTGAAGCACATTGGGTCAGACAGTTTTGTGCTGAATCATGTCTTATCAAGAGACAAGACATACTGTCACTTCTGAGTAAACCTTGACAAAAAATGATAAAGATAAAAAAAAGAGACTGTGGTGTTTCTAACAATATTTATTGCATGGCTGTTCAGAACCCATTACATGGTGCAGTGCTTCAGATTGTTTGATAATAAAAGTATTATTATTAATACAGATCCTATTAACATGACTACTGACGTTGAATACCCTTATGTTATCTCTTAAGAATATCAGTTAGTAGAATAAATATCTGTATTATTCCTACTAAAGAATGAAGAGTTAGTCTTTGACTGCGACCACTACAAATAATTAACATGATTAGTTAATACCATACTCACTGATTCGTTCATTTTTTTAAAAGTATTTTGAACGTATTAACAGGAAGTGTTAGTATGGTATTATGACTGCATTGTTCTAGATTTACCTATTTAATGGCTGCAGTTATGACATTTTAACTATAAATATGATTTAAAGGACCAGTATATAAGATTTAGGGGGCTCTATTGGCAGAAATAGAATATAATATTCATAAGTATGTTTCAATTAGTGTATAATCACCTGAAAATAATAATCTTAGAATGAGCCCTTTATATCTACAGAGGGAGCGGGTCCTCTTCAACTGAGCCCACCATGTTGCACTGGTCACTGTAGGTCCTTTTACATACTTGGGGGGATATTCAGTTCTGCAACATCACCACTAGATGCCGCTAAATCCTACACACTGGTCCTTTAAACAGAGAAAAATTAAGTAGATGATACATTCAAGGTAAAATTGGATAAAAAAATATGAATCAGGAGAAAAACCACAGCTACATTGCAGTGAAAGATAAGAATGAATGGTTTCAAAATTTAACCTAAATTTTCTTGGCCAACATTACTTATACAGTATTGAAAGAGGGTAATGATTTATAATTAATTATTATAGCCAATTAATTATTGACTATAAACATTATGTATTGATAGTCGTAGGATCTCCTGCCCTCTAATGGTGCTGTGGCGCATCTACAAGACTGCAAACTCTCATGGCATCAATTAACTACTCTACCCAGTGTTAATTGGTTTATTTAGACACCGTGTACTACATTCTCTAGTTAACTCTTGCAAGATATTACTCAAAAGTGTCGTTAAAAGCTGTGACCACTGAGTACCGAACACTGGGAACATGTTTATACTCAATAATATCTAACGGTATCAGTTTCACAAGCATCAAGGCAGACGTAACAGCACACACTTACACTTCCGGTGAAGATATTCAATATAACCCTTTTAACTCGGGAAGCAGTGTAAATGCGTGCTGTGATTTCAGGAATATGGTTATATATGCAAAATTAAGCTGATGTAACGAGACCTCTTTCGCGGTAACAGAGTAATTTGGGGGTGTTGATTGAAGCGGGTAATCGATACATCCTGCCGTTATCCTGCTTTGAAGGGTCGTTACTGTGTAGATTAGTCTGCTTAGAGCGTAAAATCAACATTGTGTAGTCTACGTGTTTGCCGCCTCTACGTCTGTTTGAATGGAAAAATCTGGAAAAGTGATTTCCAATTCTGAACGCTGTTGCGGTCCTCTTCGGTGAAATTTTTGCCGACAGCACTTGAAGGCATCATATGAGCTAACCGGGAGCAGAGGAAGAGTCGAGCAGCGCGGACATGTCGGACCCGGCGGCGGCGCAGGGCCTCCAACCCCGGCTTCTCCAAGCCCAGGCGACTGGGTCAGCTGGGTCCAGTACCGCCGCCACAGGCTCCGGGTCAGGGAACAGTGATCCGGCCAGACCGGGACTGAGCCAGCAGCAGCGTGCGAGCCAGAAGAAAGCCCAAGTTCGAGCTTTTCCACGGGCGAAAAAGCTCGAGAAACTTGGCGTATTCTCCGCATGCAAGGTAGCTAGCTTAGCTAGCCAAAGTTCTCCACAACAAAGCACCCGTAGCGTTATTGTGTGCGGTTTAGCAAAGAGTAGCACACTCAATATACCGCAAACAAAAAACAAATAAGTAGCTTAATGAGCTCGTGTTAACTTTTGCAGCTAGCTAGCCGCACATCCTCCATGCTACTTGTCTTGTTCACATTAAATCTCTGAAGGTGCGTTTATTATCAGCTAGCATAATTGTGTAGTCATTCATTGACGCATAAAAACAGCAAATGAGTTGCAGTTTATGTCGCTTGATTTGCTGTTTTGCACATTCTGTTTATTCTCAGGCTAGTGACACATGCAAGTGCAATGGATGGAAAAACCCAAATCCACCGACAGCCACTCGTATGGACCTGCAGCAGCAAGCAGCCAGCCTGAGCGAGCCGTGCCGCAGCTGTGGACATGCTCTGGGTACAAACTACTCCCACACACACCCCAGTACTCCCCAGCCTTCCTCCCAGTAGCTAATAAATCTGTATTCCAGTGACTTCTTATTTCCCAGTGATGTTTGACACCTCACATTGACTTAGATATGCGTTAATTGTATGTGATGCCTTGTTTACAGCTGATCATGTGTCCCACCTGGAAAATGTGTCTGAGGACGAGATTAACAGGCTGTTGGGGATGGTGGTGGATGTTGAGAACCTTTTCATGTCTGTGCACAAAGAGGAGGACACTGATACCAAACAGGTCTACTTTTACCTTTTCAAGGTAAGCAAAGTGTAGCTCACATCTATTTAACAGGCAGAACAGCAATGAGAACTGAGTTTATTTGCAAGATTTTTTCTTTAGCTCAGTTCAAAATGTCTGTCTTCATGTCATTGTTCAACCATCAGTATTGTTCTTAATTTCT
The DNA here is from genome assembly GCF_963924715.1 of Thunnus thynnus. Taxonomy (NCBI): domain Eukaryota; kingdom Metazoa; phylum Chordata; class Actinopteri; order Scombriformes; family Scombridae; genus Thunnus; species Thunnus thynnus. The sequence goes on along the minus strand of NC_089533.1, from coordinate 8,632,482 downwards.
AACCCATTCCCCTTAGCTGCTGAGGAAATGCATCCTGCAGATGAGCCAGCCAGTCGTAGAGGGATCCCTCGGAAGTCCACCCTTTGAAAAGCCCAACATCGAGCAGGTGAACATGAAACTACAAACACCTGCAGCTCATGTCCTGATCTGAAAGAGCAACAGGCCCCCCCCTTTCACATACAGGCACTAGATAATCACACTTCTCAATGTTGTGACAGGCAAACAAACGACAAACTCATCACATTTCATGTTTTCTCGATCTTGTGTTTCCTTTCCATCCAAAGGGGGTTTTGAACTTTGTTCAGTACAAGTTCAGCCACCTGGCACCAAAGGAAAGGCAGACCATGTTTGAGCTGTCGAAAATGTTCCTCTTGTGCCTAAATTACTGGAAGCTGGAGACGCCAACGCAGTATCGCCAGCGTACCCAGAAAGATGACGGGACAGCGTATAAAGTGGACTACACCAGGTGTGTGCTTGTACTGTCATTAAGTGAGCAGTAGGACAGTAACAGTGACTTAAAATGTCTCTTTGTCAATGTAAAGGCCGATTCCTGCCTGTACATGTTGGATACTGTTATCAGTTTGTATAATAGCCATGTTTTTCCTTTTGACGCCCAGGTGGCTGTGCTACTGCCATGTCCCCCAGAGTAACGACAGCCTACCGCGCTACGAAACCACTCAGGTGTTCGGTCGCAGCTTGCTAAAGTCCATCTTCACCGTGACGCGACGCCAGCTCCTGGAGAAATTCAGAGTAGAGAAGGATAAACTGCTACCAGAGAAACGCACGCTCATCCTCACACACTTCCCCAAGTAAGGGCGGATGTTCTCGGAAATAGCGTATGTGGGTCTGGGCTTGAATGTCAAAAAAAAACTGCTGACAAGCCAGAGTGCTTTAGCTGATGTTTATGTTTGAAAGCTTGCGTTAATTACATTTGTGCACGTATGTCATCAGGTTTTTGTCCATGTTGGAGGAGGAAATCTATGGCGAGAATTCACCCATTTGGGAGGCTGACTTCACCATGCCTGCCTCCGATGGCACACAGCTGGGACATCAGACAGGTGAGGCGGGTGTTTAGTGTGATGGGTCCAGACCATATAATACCAAGATCACGACCTGTTGTGATTTAACTTTTGGACTGTATTCATTATAACTGCCATAAACAGTAACTTCTGTTCTCAAATCATCAACCAGGTCACCTGACCACAGCAGTAAACATACTGCCATTCTTAAACTTTAACGTTCTTAAACATTAACTTTAAACATCTGTAAAGAAGAAATTTACATGTTAGAGGAGCACAAGAAACAAGAGATTGGTAATGGATAAAGAACTTTTTTAATGAAATAAATTAAATAAGACAACACAATGAAATGGTATTCAAAAGACTTTTACTTTGCAATATATTAGGCCCTATTTGTGCATTTTGCAAATGTCTCGGCAAACACAGTATATATATATGTGCCTAATGAGTCTAGTAGTGCAACTCTGAAGGCCTTATTGACGTAATATTGTGACTTGTTAAGAGACAGCAGCAGAGATAGGTATCTATAATGTGTGTAATTTACATAGTATAGATATACTGTGTCATTGCTGTCTTTTACTACTGTCACAGTTCCGGTTGTATTGTAATAAACCGAGCATATCTTGGTGTCTTTCCACTGCAGTGATCAGTCCTGCTGCAGTGTCCCCCGCTCTGTCCAAGGGTCTGAGCAGCGGCTCCTCTCTGGGCAGCATGGACACCGGAGGTGCAGAGCCCATCACAGGTGTGTGAACACTGCTCTGCTACTTTGATACTCTCAGTATGTACAGTAGGCCTCACAAATGTCTGTAGCAGCATCGTGTAACATTGAAGGTTATTATAAAGCATCCGACACACCCGTGACTACATGTGTTACCGAAATACAGTATTAATGTGCTTTATGGAAATCACTTAAATGTCAAATGGATCAGAACCGTGTTTAGCTGCTGTTGGTATTTGCTGCTTAAACAGGAACAAATTATTTATTGAACACAATGTGGATTTTCATACTTTGTGAAAGTAATAAATCACAACAAATAACTCAACAGCCAGGAGGCTTTTACTCTGTGTCAAACAAAACTTTTGACAGTTCTGATATAGTTAGCTGTATCTTCTCACTTCGACTTCACTTTGACTTGAGAAATGTCACCGTCTGCTCAGGAGAGAAACGTAAACTTCCGGAGGCGCTGACACTGGAAGATGCCAAGCGGATCCGTGTGATGGGAGACATTCCTATGGAGTTGGTCAATGAAGTCATGATGACAATCACTGACCCTGCCGCCATGCTCGGACCAGAGGTAAGTCAGTCAGGGTTAAAGGGACGTATTTTGTTATAAATTTAGACTGTAGCACTGACGGTTTATGTTTATACTTCCAGACAAATCTGCTGACTCCAAACGCTGCTCGTGATGAGACCGCCAGGCTGGAGGAGAGGCGTGGCATCATAGAGTTTCATGTCATCGGAAACTCTCTTTCCCAGAAGTCCAACAAGAAGATCTTGATGTGGCTGGTCGGCCTGCAGAACGTCTTCTCTCATCAATTACCTCGCATGCCCAAAGAGTACATCACACGACTAGTGTTTGACCCGTAAGTATATGTCTCATACCGCATGGTCGTCGTGGATCTCTCTACACTATCCTGACATCTCCAACTTTTAACAGGAAGCACAAGACCCTAGCCCTTATCAAAGACGGCCGCGTCATCGGAGGCATCTGTTTTAGGATGTTTCCCACTCAGGGCTTCACGGAGATTGTCTTCTGTGCCGTCACATCCAATGAGCAAGTTAAGGTACATCATCTGCCATATACTCAGACAAATGAGGTGTTTGTCTATAACTAGTGGTAGCTTCTTTAGCACCTTTTTTTTCCTGAATGGCCAGTTAGTGATCATCATTTTCATACAGTAAAAAACTCACCCCCTCTGCGTTTGGATTGCCTGTCTCATAAATAATACTGTATCTTTTATAAGCTTTTCTTAAAATTTCTTCCACATGCTAAAGAATGAAACAGCCACACAATACTTTTTCCAAATCATCCCTTTGCCATCCTTGCAGCCAGGCTTTTTTAAAAAAAAAAAAAAAAAAAACAACACATTTTTGAAATTGTCTTTCTCTGGTCTCAAGGGCTATGGTACCCACCTGATGAACCACCTGAAGGAGTACCACATCAAACACAACATCCTCTATTTCCTCACATACGCAGACGAGTACGCCATCGGCTACTTTAAGAAGCAGGTACCGCAGGCGTGACCTGTACATTATCTCTGCTCCTGTCCCCTCTCTCTGTCTGGACCTTTCTGTAATTCGTTCTTTCCTCGCAGGGCTTTTCCAAAGACATCAAAGTGCCGAAGAGTCGTTACCTCGGATACATCAAAGACTACGAAGGAGCGACTCTCATGGAGTGTGAGCTGAACCCCAGAATCCCCTACACTGAGCTGTCTCATATCATTAAAAGACAGAAAGAGGTATGTGAACAACCAAAAGGTCTAAGTGAGGCTGTGGGATGTTATCATTAAAGCAAAGACCTTTTTTTTTTTTTTTCTGTTAATAGTCTCCATGTTTGTAATATTGCATAAACTTGAAAATGTCACGTCAGATCATTAAGAAGCTGATTGAGAGGAAACAGAGCCAGATCAGGAAGGTATACCCAGGTCTCACCTGCTTCAAAGAAGGTGTGCGACAGATCCCTGTGGAGAGTATTCCAGGCATAAGTAAGTGTTTGTGTACAATGAGAAAAAAAAAATTAAAAATCAGTATTATCATATTACTTACAAGTCTCTTTCTTCTAGGAGAGACAGGCTGGAAACCCAGTAACAAGGAAAAAGGGTAAACTCTTGCATATACTTTTTTAAATTGATGTTCCAGTGTTGAGATGGAGCAGAGCACCCGGCTCCGTGTCCTATTGCTATCTGTCTTTTTTTGATGCTACCACTGGGGAGCGTCATGAAGTAAAATTGCTTCTGCTACAGTGACAGTCTGCTATCACCAATGCACATAACTCTTAATGGGTTAACGTTTAAAATCAACAACTCTAATCATGTAATCACTCAACCCAACAACCCAAAAGTCCACACTTGTTTACCTTCATATACATAGTTGAATTGTGTGAAAGTAGTACGATATAATAAAAGCTAAATTGAATCCAACTGGAGAAAAAACAGCCTAAACTGAAACACCTTCATGTCTTTTATTACATCACAGTTTGTTCACACTGGGATTCATTTGTAAACATGGATTAACAAGCCTTTAATATCGCAAGTAATGTGCAATCTACTACGAACCAGATTACAGTACAAAGTCTCATTTAGAAACCTTTTGAGTGGGATTTTTTTTTGTGCAGTTTATCTAAACGTAGTCAATCTTTTCCTCATTTATCATTCCTGGTGCTTTGTAGGAAAGAGGTGAAGGACCCTGATGTGTTATACAACATGCTGAAGAACCTCCTGGCCCAGATAAAGGTAAGTGACATTTTGACACCGTGCAGGAACACATTCACCACAAGAGAAACAAGAATGGAGACAAACTAAACCTTTTTTTTTTTTTTTTTTTGTTATCATGTTAACAGACCCACCCTGATGCCTGGCCCTTCATGGAACCAGTGAAAAAATCAGAAGCTCCAGATTACTACGAGATCATCCGCTTTCCCATCGGTGAGCGAGCATCCGTTTGATTATGATACAACTTTTCCTCTTCCTGATGACCTCTTATTTATGAGCTGTTCATTAGTTAAATTATGAGTAATTGACACACAGATTCTCTCCTTTTTTTTCGTCCCCACAGACCTGAAGACCATGACAGAGAGACTGAAGAACAGATACTATGTGACCAAGAAGCTTTTTATCGCTGACCTACAGCGAATCATCACCAACTGTCGCGAGTACAACCCTCCGGACAGCGAGTATTGCAAGTGTGCCAACACCTTGGAGAAGTTCTTCTATTTCAAATTAAAAGATGGAGGCCTGATTGAAAAATGAACTCGACACACACAAAAAAATATTTACAGATTTCCTGATGGTCGAGGATCAACTTTCACAGCTGCCACAGAGCAAGATGGAGCAGAGCACGAGGAAACCATCGCTAGTTATTGTCATATCTGAGTTAATAAAAGGGTATGTACACGACTGACAGAAGGGAATTGTTGGACTCGAACAAACATGGCAGAGGGTTGTTTTGGAAATATCAGAGCCTGTTGGGCGTAATGTAAAAGTGTCAAAATGGCATTACTTTTCCCCTTAAAGTTAACTTCTGTCATTTTTTTCCTTTCCAGTACCTGTTTCATTAAGTGTACCAAAGTTATAGGTCCAAGTTAAAACAATGCCACTCTTTCCACTCTTTTTTATATATATATATATATATATATATATATATATATATAGATGTCATTTAATGACATTACTTCATTCCAGTTTTGTCACGCTTAACACTCGTCACTCGTACAGACGTACTGTGTATGTAATATGTAGAGTTCTTTCACAGAAAACTGGACCTCGGGACCTAAAACCACGTTGCCTTCCGTTACTGACAGACACTTGAACATCGCAGCCATTTTCATGGGTATAAAGATAGACATACTTTGAAAGATGGGCAGTGCTTTGTTGAGTAGCCCTGAAACAAATTAATTAGCCAATTAGTTGATTGACAGAAAATTAATTAAAAAACAGTTGCATTAATTGATCATTTAAGTTGTTTATCAATGCAAATACCAATTGAAATGTAATGATTGCTGCTTTTCTTTTTGATTCCATGGTATATATATTTTTGACTGTCAGGAAAAAGGCAAATATTAAGCATTATTGATAATATGGGTTTAGGTAACATCATCGTCTTTATTCTAAACACATAATTGATTATGAAAATATTATCTCATATTAATCAATAATGAAAGTCATTGTTTGATTGCAGCCCTACTCTTTTTTTTGAGTAGTCTGAGACACTGCCAGGCTGCTAGTGATGGACAGGACAAATATTCCCAGCACTTGTGTGCTAATTAAAATAATTTCCCTTGATCGTTGCCTTCAAGAAAACAGTTGTTTTCATGTTGACAGCAACATAATAGATACTTATTTATACAGTAAACGGGACAAATACTGTTTATGCACCATTTTCCACTGGCAGGGTTTTATTCCAAACCATTTAGTATGAGGTCTCACATTAGTATAGCTTTTACCATGCTTGCAGATGACACTGTAGTTGTTGGCATTGATTTGTTCTGTTAATAGACTCTAGTATAGTCACCGTCACATATATGCTAAGTAGTCCTATTTACTGTACAGCCACATGTTTGTGGTGGTCACAGGTTTACTGGATAGTTTTATGTTAAGAACTAAACATAGTGGGGGAGAAGCTAACCAGCAGTTCACACAGTCGTTTTGGGCTTTTGGTCGTCAGTCAAAGAAGAGAATTCTGGTTTATTTATCACAACATACACAAGCTGTAGTGGCTGTTAATGCATGGCGGATAGTTTACAGTTTGCATTCATAAAAACCATCCAACATTTGTTCATTTATGGAAACTACTATTGCAGGTTGTTTTGTTTGTTTGTTTTTTTACAGTGCTACAAGCATAATGAAATGTTAGAAACATTTCTTTGTTCAACGGTCAGTGTCAAATGGAGTGCTTCCTGAGATGCATTCATATGTTTATAGGAAGTAACTGTCAAATGCCGGTTGAGCCTGCTTGTTTGTTCCACTGACGTGTGCGTGTGTATGTGTGTGTGTGTGTGTATGTGTGTTTATTTTGTACTTGAATCATGACTAGCTTTGAATTACTGAAGTGATGTCAGTGTTGCATTATTCAGGGTTGTCAATTGCGTACTTCTCCCTCAATCTACCTATGCTGCATTTCAGATTTTCTTAAAGGTCAGTCTTTCCACCAGTTTGAGGATGGCTAATGTCTCTAGTTATGGTATAAATGCCAATTACTGTAACTGTAATACTGTTCATGACAATAAAGGTTTTTTTTTTTTTATAAACAATTCTTCAATGTGCGGGTGGTTCCTAAGCTGTAACTGACAGAGGTTATGAATCGTTGATTACCAACGGAAAAGTCCACAACCAGACAGGCATGGACTCAAAATGGAACTCAATCAAGATTTTGGGTATTTCAAACAACAACACACATTTCACTTGTGACTAAACTTGGTATTGATCATCTTGACTTGAAAAATTTGATACCACCAGCAGAAAACTTGAGCAGGTCAAATGTTCAGACCCATGTTCAAGCTGTAAGCTGATTTTAAGGTTTTTTTTATTTATTTATTTTGTGCAAACATGGCTATCTAAGCTATTCACCACTGATTAAGCTTGCAAATGTATTACCACAAATTCTTAGTAAAGTATCCAAGATAGAGAGTCAATTTATAGTTGGTGAAGAAAGCTTGATGCCCTTTTAACAACTTCAATTCCAGTCAGTGTGCTGCCTCAACTGACTTTAGTAACTAAAATGAAAAACTACTTGTCCTGTCCTGTTTGTTTTTGAGGTTTTGGCAGTTGGCTGTAGGTTTTGCTTTCTTGACAAGGAAGAGCATCAGCTAGGGCCCATTCAGGGTGTACTGTACACAAAACATGACAATGTTTGCAATGGCTTCTCCCTTTTGAATGCTTTCAATGAAACACCTTTATAATCAGACACATACAGTGTACAGAATGAGACAAATACATATATGATTTGATTACACATGGCTGGATCATAAAAGGTTTGTTAAATAACTATTTAATGTGTCTGCAGTTTAGATCCTGTCGCTGCATAATGAACACTATCTGTTGTTCCATCAGATCCTCCCTCAGAAGGGCCACTCTGCACACAGTTTTTACTTTTGTTTCTCTGTATTACACAGATGAAACCTGTTATGAATGTTGAGTGCTGTCAGTATGGAATTTGTATGAATCTTGTTATGTGGTTAATTATGGTTAATATACTCAATAGACCTTTTCTATAGGTCCTTTGTGTCAACTTGTGCATGGTTAGGCATCCCCCATCTTTTTATGTAGAGGTAAGGGTATTTCATCAAATATGTTTGTTTCTTCACTGATCTTGTAACTCTCTTTGTGTCCAGCTTTTAAAGGGTTGTGGAGATGATTTGTCAGGTTGGGGAAGCAGGAGTGGACCCAAACACAGAGGCCAGAATGCAGATTTGATCAAAAAAAATCTCCTTTAATCGTGGATGTTCAAGAACAGGCAAACAGAGCTGAACAGAACTAGCAGAATAAACAAAACAAATGATCCAACAAAGACTCAACTCAAAACCAGACCTTAAATACAGACTAAACCAATCAGGGAATGGGGAACAGGTGACGAGACACAAGGGCAGGCTGGGAGTGATTGGCTGAGGGGGACACAGGAAGCAGGGCAGGGCTGACGAGACTGATACAGGGCAGGTGTGGGGAAGACGCAGAGCAGGGCTAACGAGGGTGATGCAGGGCAGGTGAGGAGGAGTACATGAATACACAAGGGAAACACATCAACAAAACCAAAACCCAGAAAACACAATACTCTAAATACAACCCACACCAACCTGTCCAAGAACCACCATGAACCGAAACCTAAGTATACAACACACCAGGCTAAACAATAAAAGGCAGTCCAAACCCACCACCTAAATATAAGAAAACCCATATGACCAGAAGGACTAAACAGACCTGCAAACCAGGAGACCCCAAAGAACACAAGAACATAAAAAGTCCAAAAAACACTCAAAGTCCAGGCAGGGTGTGACATGATTACATCCACAGTGTATTGTCACCTAATGTGATGGGTTGACCTACATAGACCCTCACATAGAAAGCACCACCCATTGGTAGGCAGGTCTCTACATTACCTCTATCCCCCTTTTAAGACAGGCAAGGTTGGTGGGTGTGTAGTGTGGTGACCACAAGAGTACAGTAATATTTTTGAGTGAAGCCTATAAAAGTGTTTGTTAATTTAGATTATAGGATCTGTTGCCTGGCCCTGGTACCCGGATCAGTTTTATCCTCATCAACTGTTCATGAGGTAGGTCTTAGAATTTATGATGGTCTCCACTTTCAACTATCCTTTAATTGTTATTATAATTAATGTTGCTGTCTGGAGCCAGTCAATGATGTTTGCTCTTAGCTGAGTTCCCAATCCCCAAGACCATAGTCCTTCCTGAACTCAACTCAGCGATATATCTTGTGTTTTATCTGCAATAACTCGGCTAGTTTTAATTGTGTCGGACAGATATTCAAGGTTTTACCCTGTGATCATTCTATATTTTTGTGAAAAAACTGTTATGATGAGCCATAAACATTATTTTATTATTTTTTTTTTGTTTCCCTTTGGAGCAGGGGCAAGGAACTGCAGGGAGTAGGCCAAACTTTGGTCCCTCTTCACTGCACGCTTTTGTGAGAGTCATGAGTTGTAGTCGACATATTCACTAAAGCTTTTGTAGACTTGCAGTTTAAACCTAAGTTTGCAGTGTCATACTGTCTTGAGCACATGTGGGATTTAGTATAATATCTCCCTGCAGCAAGTCCTTAAGACCCCCTTTCTTTTTTCTTTTCTTTTTTTTTTTTTTTATAAAAAAAACCTATTCATAAAATGATAGCTTTTTAACATTTTACTGTAATAAAGATGCTTTTAAATTGATTGGTTTCTTTACATTTTGGTATTTATGATTTGGTCATTTAAAAGAATTTCATTCTTGTGAATTGAATGCACGTCTCCTGCTCTTTTAATTTATGAGTTATAGTTGGTAATCTGTAGTTGAAGCTGATTTACCACTGTATTAGGTCACACTATTTTCCTGTACTTTTCCCGCTTATAAAGTGAATAAATGAATATTTAGTTACACACAGTATGTTTGAGTGTGGAACATCTTCACAAAACAATGACTTGAAAACAAAATCAATAAGTTGCTGAACAACTGGAGGGCAGAAACTCTTTAGATGATATAAGTTACTGTAAGCATTTCTAGCATTAACATTAACAAGGTTTTAGGTTTTGATTTCTTGAAGAGCTGAGGAAACAGGTAGGGCCCAGTTAGGGTGTATGCAAAAACTAAGGACGTTTTCAACACTCAAAAAAGCACCTCAGCTGTAAGCCACACATAAGAGTACATAAATACATTAAGTACATAGGTTACCTATAAATTGGATGTACTGTAGGTTTGACCATGACCACATTACAAAAGTCCTCATCTATGTCCATGTGTTCAAGCTTCCCTTGTCACTGGATAACGATAACTAGCTGTTGGTCCTCCAGAGCCTCCCTCAGTTGGACCCCTTTTCAAAGTGTAAAGGATTTACTTTCGTTTTCCTTTCTCGACTTCTTACAGCTGATCACAACCCAGTTTAAAACTCCCCACATACACTGTGTGCCGGCAGTGGACAAGAAGCATCTCCAAAAGCCGCACAGTTCACTATCACAGCTGATTGGTGAGTTCATAAATGCTGATTTTCTCTCTAACAGCTGTTTGATAAATAACAGGGAATGGCTCATTTATCGAGCATGCATCTCCATCAGAATGCTCATTGTTTTATTGTCGCCAACCCTCTACTATGATCTATTGAGACTTTATGGTGTTAATGATTATAGTTTTGACATACTGATATATGATCTACTGTCCAGTTCTTTTCCACAGTAGGGGAGAACGGGGTAAATTGAGACAGTGGGTAAAAAGAGCCACCCCCTTTATCTAGGTAACCATAAACAAAAGTAAACATGTGACCACTAATTAAGAGGATATAGTTCATATTACTCAATCCATCTTGGACTCAAGCACATGGAGATAGTGGTCAGGAAAACAGAGCAAAAAAAAATATTTTTGACATGCCAAGTGAATTCATCATGTTGCTAAAGTTCTAAGTCTCGTATCTTAATTAAAACAGATATCTTTTGGATATTATTACGTGTTAATTTAAGTCAGTCTAAGCTACAAAACAAGGTCATAAACTTAGCATAACTGTGGATCTGAACCACTGTATGAAACAGTTATGTCAAAATGGAAGTTGTGGGGTAAAACGTGCCAGTGATGTTGGGGCAAGTTGAGTCAATGGCTCAATTTACCCCCCCCAAATTATTTTCTGATATTCAAGAGACCAGAGACACTGTTCATGTTAATGTTTGATCACTGTTACAAGTGTTACAATGTTGATGAATAAATACCTAATTGTTGACTAATGTTAAGTTTAAGCCACACGAACATGCTGTACATACGGACAGGTGACAAATTAAAGGAAAAGCCAACATAAAGTGTTTTAGTAAGGTGTTGGGCACCAGAACAGCATCAATACACCTTGGCATTGATTCTACAAGTCTCTGAACTCTACTGGAGGGATGAACACCATTCTTCAAAAAGATATTCCCTTGTTTTGATGATGGTGGTAGAGAGCGCTGTCTAACACCTCAGTCCAAAATCTCCCATAGGTTTCAATTGGGTTGAGATCTGATGACTGTGAAGGCCATAGCATATGATTCACATCATTTTCATACTCATAAAAACATTCAGTGACTCCTCGTGCCCTATGAATGGGAGCATTGTCATCCTGGAAGAGGCCACTCCCATCAGGATAGAAATGTTTCATCATAGGATAAAGGTGATCACTCAGAACAACTTTATATTGATTTGCAGTGACCCTTCCCTCTAAGGGGACAAGCAGACCCAAACTATGCCAGCAAAATACCCCCCACAGCATAACAGAGCCCCCAGATCCCTTCACTGTAGGGGTCAGCATTCAGACCTGTTCCAGTTTTTCGTTTTAATATGTCACCTGTCTGTATACACAAAAGCACATTTACACACACATTCTTTCTGTGTCTAACACACAGATCACAGTTTAATCTTTACTGAAAGTGTTTAGGTAACATGTTGAACAACAAGACACAAACATATCATTTTACTTAAGAGAATGAGTTTTTGCCTTTTGTTAAATTGATGGCATTAATGAAGTTCAAAATTATCTCAAAATGGTAGCACTAATTACCCTGAGAGCACTCAACTTACCCCATCCCCATGCTCATTTTAGTTGTACCATAGGACTTACTTTTTTTGATGGGTCATTGTTCTAAAACCATAATAATTAGATAACTTGTTTTTAATTTCCATGGGTACACAACAACCAGGGGTATATATATTAACTATTATTTGAAACAAATACAATTTTATTTTGCAGTAAAATCATCAAATGTAAAAAGTGGCTCATGTTACCCTGATCTCTTTTAAGTGAATTCTGTGTAATTCTCATGTGTTGTCGAATAGGAGAAGAGTGCAGGATGGCAGATTTTGAACTTTACTCATTCCAACGAGAAGTGGTTGAAAGGGCTCTTCGAAGAGAGAATATAATTATCTGGCTGCCGACAGGAGGGGGAAAGACCCGTGCTGCTGTGTATGTGGCGCAAAAACATCTGGAGACTACCTCACAGGCTAAGGTGGTGGTCCTAGTAAACAAGGTAAAATACACAAAATGGACAAAGACAGGCAAAGTTAAGAATGATCTTCATTATATTAATAAGAAAGAAAGTTAAATTCTTCACCTTAAGCCATATATTTGGCTTAAAGAAAGCCAAATATATGTGAAGGATAGACTGTTGTTACCATAGTATAAATGCATTGATGTATTCTATACTGCAGGTTCACCTAGTGGACCAACATTACAACAAAGAGTTCAAGCCTCACCTGGGCAATGAGTACACCCTGCAGCCAGTCAGTGGAGACAGTGAACAGAAGGACTTCTTTGGAAAAGTGGTGAAAAAGTCAGACGTTGTCATCTGCACTGCACAGATCTTATTCAATGCTCTGACTGACACGAACAAAACCAAACAGGTTGAGCTCTCAGGTCAGTAAAATGGAGCTTTAACAGCCTTGATTATGGTGGGTTTTTTTCCAAAGAGGTGAGATGTGGGATAGGTTTTATAATTGCCTCCCTTGTAGACAATAAGATCCACAAACGGAGATCCTTGATGCATTCAAGTGCCCTGAGACGACTTTTGTTGTGATTTGGCGCTATATAAATAAAAACTGATTGATTGATTGATTCATGGTTCCTTACAGACATTACTCTACTGATTATTGATGAGTGTCACCACACCCATAAAGAGGATGTCTACAACAAAATTATGAGATTCTACCTGGAGAAAAAGTTGAAGGGAGAACAAAAACTGCCACAGATCCTGGGTCTCACTGCATCGCCGGGGACGGGGGGTGCAAGGATTCTGAAAAACGCTGTGGAGCATGTACTGCAGGTGAGGGTTTACATAGTTGCTTTCACTGTATTTGTTACTAATATGAGCAGGTTTGTCAGATCTCCTTTGATCTCTCTCCCTCATAGATTTGTGCCAATCTGGACTCAGCCATAGTTTCAACCAAAAAGCACACTGCTGAGCTGAAGAAGAAGGTACCCAGACCCATGAAGACATTTGACATTGCGGATATAAGGCTTCACGTAAGATTTTTTCTTTCTTTCTTTTCAAACACTAAAACCTCAATAGAATTTAAACATTTCCGAATTTGGCCTCCTCAAGTGGTAATAACAGAAACAGCTGCACACAGTGACACACAGTAATGAAAACATACACCACACCCCAAACTGGCCTGATCTGGGTACATTGAGATAAATGGAATAAAAGCAACATAGACTGCTCCAAATCTTTAAAGGGATTGTCTGATATTTTTTTAAACAAACAAAAACTTAAGCCATCAAAATAATAATTAATTCATAAAAATGATACATATATTGGACACAAAGAAAATCTTTTCTCTTTTAGGATCCATTCGGGGATCATCTGAAGATGATGATGCAGATGATCCATGAGTTCATGACCCTTCCTCATGACTTCAGACTGAGACAGTGCGGCACACAAGAGTATGAGGCAGATGTGGTGCTTCTAGAGAAGAGAGGTAAGAACACAGTTTCTTTTTTCATCCTCTAATGTAATGCCATTGCTTTAAGGGATTGCACGTTTGCCTTTTTGACTAAAGGGGGCAAAAAATGAGATGAAAATCAAATGTCCAGGGAATAGAATACTTCTGTTGACACCTGTGCATAATTTGTGTATTTATTGGACCAGGGGTAAAAGATGACAACAGAGTTCTGGCACAATGTGCACTCCATCTCAGACAATACAATGACGCCCTGCTCATCAATGACACCCTGCGAATGATAGATGCTTACCACTCCTTAAAGGATTTCTACGGTACCACCACCACCATGGATGGAACAGACTTCTTCCTGGTGGGACTTTTCCAAGGTAGGAGTCCAGAAATATTTGCTCCTTGTCTATTTGTATGTTTGGCTGTTTTCACCATGCAACCTATCATATATATCATTCTCACTTATACGCAGAGAATCAAGTGAAGCTGAAGGAAATAGCAAAGAATTCTCAGTATGAGAACCCCAGAATGGGCAAACTTCAAACCGTTCTTCTAAATCAGTTTGGTCCAGATGAGAAATCAAGAGGGATCCTCTTCTGTAAAACTCGTAGAAGCACCCACCGCCTACATGACTGGGTCCTCAACAATGGAGCCTTACAGGACGCTGGCATCAAGGCAGCAGTCCTCACAGGGGCTGGCAATGGCATTAGTCACATGACACAGGTGTGTTGACATACAATATTCACCTATTAGCTTTCCAATTAAGTAACAACTTCTCTATTGATGTGTTTGTGTGACTTAGTCTGTACTTTCTTTTTGTGCATCCTTTTCTTGCAGAATGAGCAGTCAGACACGATCAGCAATTTCCGCGATGGTAGACTTAACCTCCTAATCTCCACCAGTGTGGCTGAAGAAGGCCTTGACATCCCTGAATGCAACCTGGTGGTACGCTATGGATTGCTTACAAATGAGATTGCCCAGCAGCAGGCCAGCGGACGTGCCCGGAAAGAAGAAAGCCAGTACTCAGTGGTTGCACAGAAAGGGGGACAGGAAGAGCGCAGAGAACACATCAATGAATTTCTGGAAGAGCTGACTGGAAAAGCCATTGCTGAGGTCCAAGAGATGAGCCTCCATGATTTTCAAAAAAAGGTGAGGGTGCGGTGTCCGTCTTTACCCCTTTCTCACACTGCTTAGTGTTTCTGCCAACACATTTTACTCTTCTTTGTCTCCAGATAAGTGAGCTTCAAAAAGAGGCAGTTACTGGCAGTAAAGTTGCAGAGATGCAAAAAACGGACAAGAGGAGAAGCTTCTCTGCGTCCAGTGTCCAGCTCTTGTGTCGAAACTGTTTTCAGTGTGTGGCATCTGGCAGTGACATTCAACTTCTTGACAAAATGCACTATGTCAACGTGAATCCTGACTTTCAGTGAGTTGACGTCTTTTTGGTTTAAGAGTTAATGCAAAATTATATACAGGCCAGAGTCTTAACAAAACACTCTAATTTTGGCTTGTCTTTGTTCTCAGGAAGCACTACAAAGTCGGTGAGCAGGTTGCGCTAAAAAGGAATTTTGAGGACATGGAGCCTGGACGCAGAATCAGTTGCAATAATGGCAACTGCAACAAGGTACAGTAGGCCTTCTGTCAAATATTAATGTAAAACTCAGAAACACATGCTGTCCTGCTCAAGGCAGTTCATAATAAAGCTGATGTTGGTGCTCATGTTGAGGTGTAAGTTTTATTCTTGTGTAAATTCACAGGATTGGGGAAGTGAGATTAAGTACAAGAAGCGCGCCCTGTTGCCCAATATAGCCATCAAGAACTTTGCCCTGGAGACCCCTGAGGGCAGGGACGTTGTGAAGAAGTGGAAGGATGTTACTTTCACCGTTGAAGAGTTTGACATTGAAAAATACCACCAAGACCACTTCCCCAACATGACCACTGATTGACACAGCAAGAGAGGTCTGTGTGGGTTTTTCCCCATTTCACAAGCCAGTTTTTATCTGTATTTTTTTTTCATTCAAAGCTGTATTTCATTCAAAGCTGTATCTGTGATCGTCTGTGCTCATTTAGAAAAGGTAATCCATAATTTTATTGTTTGAGGTACTTAAATATGAACACATGCTTTTTAAAAATTCACATAGCTAGCACGTATTTGTGCTACTGGGCCAGTGAGGCAGTAGTGTGCTAAAATCCATTACGCATCGATCATGCTTGAAATTAGCATGACAGCTTTGTTGATGCCTAAGGTCTTAACTGCATTTGCGTGTTTTTGTGTGTATTTCCTCTGCTTCATCTCAAGTCAAGCACAGAAACAAAGTACAAAATGAACTCTGCTGTTACATGACTCTTAACCATCATGAACCTTTGATCACGTATGTGTTGTATGCAGATATTGTGTATGTATTAGTAGTTTCACATAACTTATCATGGCCTATGTAAATAAACTAAAACAAAAGATGAGATTTAAATTTAAATAAATGTACTGGTTGAATTGCCAAAAAATTTTTTGTAATTTTTTTGCCCTTCTGAGCCACTAGATGTCACTGTTGGTCAGGAAATGTCCACATAAGAGGCCTGTTTTCTAATCTACACTATAACTCCTAGCAGATTTTCAGTGTGAAATGTGTTCACACTGGAAGAGTGGAAAAAAAAAAAAGTATACTCAAAACAGTAAGGTCTGCATACTAAAACTACCCTTTGAGTGTGGTGTGGTGTGAATGGACAACATTCTCTCACAATGCAATGCACAAATTACATGGAGGAGCCTCTCACAGCTGGACAAATTTAAAAATAATAGTGGATTGTGGCAGACATACTTTGAAAGATGGGCAGTGCTTTGTTGAGTAGCCCTGAAAACAAATTAATTAGCCGATTAGTTGATTGATGGAAAATTAATCGAAAACAGTTGCATTAATTGATCATTTAAGTTGTTTATCAATGCAAATACCAATTGAAATGTAATGATTGCTGCTTTTCTTTTTGATTCCATGGTATATATATTTTTGACTGTCAGGAAAAAGGCAAATATTGAGCATTATCTATAAGAAGGGTTTGGGTAACATTATTTTCTTAATTCTAAACACATAATTGATTTTGAAAATATGATTTCAGTCAAGGTCAGTCTTTCCACCAGTTTGAGGATGGCTAATGTCTCTAGTTATGATATAAATGCCAATTACTGTAACTGTAATACTGTTCATGACAATAAAGGTTTTTTTTTTAATAAACAATTCTTCAATGTGCGGGTGGTTCCTAAGCTGTAACTGACAGAGGTTATGAATCGTTGATTACCAACGGAAAAGTTCACAACCAGACAGGCATGGACTTGAGTCACTGACGTGGACTCAAAACAGAACTAGATCAGAACTGGGGGATTTCAGACTTGATGAAATAAAAAAGAAAAACTTAAAACACACATTTCACTTGTGACTTAACTTAAAATTTGATACCACCAGCAGAAAACTTGAGCAGGTCAAATGTTCAGACCCATGTTCAAGCTGTAAGCTGATTTTAGGTTTTTTTTTTTAATTTGTTGTGTGCAAATGTGTTTATCTAAGCTATTCACCACTGATTAAGCTTGCAAATGTATTTACACTAATTTTAGTGAAGTATTCAAAATATAGATTAAATTCTGTTGAAGAAAGCTTGATGCTCTTTTAACAACAAATTCCAGTCAGTGTGCTGCCACAACTGACTTTAGTAACTAAAATGAAAAACTACTTGTCCTGTCCTGTTTGTTTTTGAGGTTTTGGCAGTTGGTTGTAGGTTTTGCTTTCTTGACAAGGAAGAGCATCAGCTAGGGCCCAATCAGGGTGTACTGTATACAAAACATGACAATGTTTGTAGTGGCTTCTCCCTTTTGAATGCTTTCAATGAAACACCTTTATAATCAGACACATACAGTGTACAGAATGAGACAAATACATATATGATTTGATTACACATGGCTGGATCATAAAAGGTTTGTTAAATAACTATTTAATGTATCTGCAGTTTAGGTCCTGTCGCTGCATAATGAACAGTATCTGTTGTTCCATCAGATCCTCCCTCAGAAGGGCCACTCTGCACTCAGTTTTTACTTTTGTTTCTCTGTATTACACAGATGATCATAACAGGTTTTAAAAACCTGTTATGAATGTTGAGTGCTATCAGTATGGAATTTGTATGAATCTTGTTATGTGGTTAATTATGGTTAATATACTTAATAGACTTTTTCTACAGGTCCTTCATGTCACCTTGTGCATAGTTAGGCATCCCCTGAATATATATTATATGTATTATGTACTGTATTGTTTGTATGAAATTCAGCATATTGATTTCTTATACTTTTTCAGTGTCATGTGATTATACTTTTGTCCATCTTTTTATGTAGGGATAAGGGTATTTCATCAAATATGTGGAGGGAATATTGTGGAGGTGAGTACATCCACAGTGCATTGTAACCTAATGTGATGGGTTGACCAACATAGACCCTCACATAGAAAGCACCACCCATTGGTAGGCAGGTCTCTACATTACCTCTATCCCCCTTTTAAGACAGGCAAGGTTGGTGGGTGTGTAGTGTGGTGGCCACGAGAGTACAGTATTATTTTGAGTGAGGCCTATAAAAGTGTTTGTTAATTTAGATTATAGGATCTGTTGCCTGGCGCCAGTACCCGGATCAGTTTTATCCTCATCAACTGTTCATGAGGTAGGTCCTAGAATTTGTGATGGTCTCCACTTTCAACTATCCTTTAATTGTTATTATAATAAATAATCTGCAGTTGAAACTAATTTACCACTGTATTAGGTCACACTTTTTTCCTGTACTTTTCGCGCTTATAAAGTGAATAAATGAATATTTAGTCACAAACAGTATGTTTGAGTGTGGAACATCTTCACAAAACAATGACTTGCAAACAAAATCAAGAAGTTGCTGAACAGCTGGAGGGCAGAAACTCTTTAGATGACGTAAATTACTGTAAAAGCAACCACAAGCATTTCCAGCATTAACATTAACAAAGGGTTTTAGGTTTTGATTTCCTGAAGGAATGAAGAAACAAGTAGGGCCCAGTTAGGGTGTACGCAAAAACTAAGGACGTTTTCAACACTCAAAAAAGCACCTCAGCTGTAAGCCACACATAAGAGTACATAAATACATTAAGTACATAGGTTACCTATAAATTGGATATACTGTAGGTTTGACCATGACCACATTACAAAAGACCTCATCTATACCCATGTGTTCAAGCTTCCCTTGTCACTGGATAACGACAACTAGCTGTTGGTCCTCCAGAGCCTCCCTCAGTGGGACCCCTTTTTCAGAGGGCAAAGGGTTTACTTTCGTTTTCCTTTCTCGACTTCGCACAGCTGATCACAACCCAGTTTAAAACCCCTCCACCCACACTGTGTGCTGACAGTGGACAAGAAACAGCTCCAAAACCTGCACAGTTCACTATCACAGCTGACTGGTGAGTTCATAAATGCTGATTTTCTCTCTAACAGCTGTTTGATAAATAACAGGGAGTGGCTAATTTAGTCAGCATCTATCTCCCTCAGAATGCTTGTTGTTTTTCTCACGCTAACTCTCTACTGTGATCGATTGGGACTTTATGGTGTTAATGATTATAGTTTTGACATACTGATAGATGATCTACTGTCCAGTTCTTTTCCACAGTACGTGAATTCTGTGTAATTCTCATGTGTTGTCGAATAGGAGAAGAGTGCAGGATGGCAGATTTTGGACTTTACTCATACCAACGAGAAGTGGTTGAAAGGGCTCTTCGAAGAGAGAATATAATTATCTGGCTGCCGACAGGAGGAGGAAAGACTCGTGCTGCTGTGTATGTGGCGCAAAAACATCTGGAGACTACCTCACAGGCTAAGGTGGTGGTCCTGGTAAACAAGGTAAAATACAAACAAATGGACAAATACAGGCAAACACATTCAGAATGATCTTCATCATATTAATAAGAAAGAAAGAAATTCCCCACCAGTTTGCTTGAAGAAAGCCAAATATATGTGAAGGATAGACTGTTGTTACCATAGTATAAATGCATTGATGTATTCTATACTGCAGGTTCACCTAGTGGACCAACACTACACCAAAGAGTTCAAGCCTCACCTGGGCGATGAGTACACCCTGCAGCCAGTCAGTGGAGACAGTGAACAGAAGGACTTCTTTGGAAAAGTGGTGAAAAAGTCAGACGTGGTCATCTGCACTGCACAGATCTTATTTAATGCTCTGACTAACATGGAGGAAACCAAACATGTTGAGCTCTCAGGTCAGTAAAATGGAGCTTTAACAGCCTCGATTATGATATTTTTGATCAGATGAGATGTGGGATAGGTTTTCTAATTGCCTTCCTTAATAGAAAATAAGATCCACAAACAGAGATCCTTGATGCATTCATGGTTCCTTACAGACATTACTCTGCTGATTATTGATGAGTGTCACCACACTCACAAAGAGGGTGTCTACAACAAGATTATGAGATTCTACCTGGAGAAAAAGTTGAAAGGTGAACGAAAACTGCCACAGATCCTGGGTCTCACTGCATCGCCGGGGACGGGGGGTGCAAGGATTCTGAAAAACGCTGTGGAGCATGTACTGCAGGTGAGGGTTTACATAGTTGCTTTCACTGTATTTGTTACTAATATGAGCAGGTTTGTCAGATCTCCTTTGATCTTTCTCCCTCACAGATTTGTGCCAATCTGGACTCAGCCATAGTTTCAACCAAAAACTACGCTCCTGAGCTGAAGAAGAAGGTTCCCAGACCCATGAAGACATTTGACATTGTGGAAACAAGGCCTCACGTAAGATTTTTTCTTTCTTTCTTTTTAAACTTTAAAACATCTACAGGATTTAAACATTTCCGAATTTGGCGTCCTCAAGTGGTAATAACAGAAACAGCTGCACACAGTGACACACAGTAATGAAAACATACACAACGCCCCAAACTGGCCTGATCTGGGTACATTGAGATAAATGGAATAAAAGCAACATAGACTGCTCTGAATCTTTAATGGGATTGTCTGATATTTTTTTTAAACAAACAAAAACTTAAGCCATCAAAATAATTCATATATCTAAAAAATAATCCCCTTCTCACCCCCCTCCCATGGGGGGTGGTGGTGTGTCTTCCTCAAGCTCGGGTCCTCTACCAGAGGCCTGGGAGTTTGAGGGTTCTGTGCAGTATCTTAGCTGTTCCTAGGACTGCGCTCTTCTGGACAGAGACCTCAGATGTTGTACCTGGAATCTGCTGGAGCCACTCTCCCAGTTTATGGGTCACAGCCCCCAGTGCTCCAATTATCACTGGCACCACTGTTGCCTTTACTCCTCTCATCTTTTCTAGCTCCTCTTTAAGCCCTTGGTATTTTTCAAGCATCTCGTGTTCCTTCCTCTTGATGTTGCTATCTATCACTACTGCCTTCTTCTGTTGTTTGTCAATCAACACAATGTCCAGTCGGTTAGCCATTACCACTTTGTCTCTGGATCTGGAAGTCCCACAGGATCTTGGCTTGGTCATTCTCAACCAAATTAGGAGGTGTCTTCCATTGTGACCTCGGGACCTCCAGCCCATACTCAGTGCAGAAATTCCTGTATACTATGCCAGCCACTTGGTTATGGTGTTCCATGTATGCTTTTCCTGACTGCATGAATTCATAAAAATGATTCATATATTGGACACAAAGAAAATCTTTTCTCTTTTAGGATCCATTCGGGGATCATCTGAAGATGATGATGCAGATGATCCACGAGTTCATGACCCTTCCCCATGACTTCAGACTGAGACAGTGCGGCACACAAGAATATGAGGCAGATGTGGTGCTTCTAGAGCAGAGAGGTAAGAACACAGTTTCTTTTTTCATCCTCTAATGTAATGCCATTGCTTTAAGGGATTGCACGTTTGCCTTTTTGACTGATAGGGGCGAAAAAATTAAATGAAAATCAAATGTCCAGGGAATAGAATACTTCTGTTGACACCTGTGCATAATTTGTGTATTTATTGGACCAGGGGTAAAAGATGGCAACAGAGTTCTGGCACAATGTGCACTCCATCTCAGACAATACAATGACGCCCTGCTCATCAATGACACCCTGCGAATGATAGATGCTTACCGCTCCTTAAAGGATTTCTACAGTACCAAGCTTGCCATGGATGGAACAGACTTCTTCCTGGTGGGACTTTTCCAAGGTAGGAGTCCAGAAATATTTGCTCCTTGTCTATTTGTATGTTTGGCTGAATGATTTTTATTTATGTTGTAGTTCACTGTTTTCACCATGCAACCTATCATATATATCATTCTCACTTATATGCAGAGAATCAAGTGGAGCTGAAGGAAATAGCAAAGAATTCTCAGTATGAGAACCCCAAAATGGGCAAACTTCAAACCGTTCTTCTAAAACAGTTTGGTCCAGGTGAGAAATCAAGAGGGATCCTCTTCTGTAAAACTCGTAAAAGCACCCGCTGCCTACATGACTGGGTCCTCAACAATACAGCCTTACAGGAAGCTGGCATCGAGGCAGCAGTCCTCACAGGGGCTGGCAATAGCATTAATCACATGACACAGGTGTGTTGACATACAATATTCACCTATTAGCTTTCCAATTAAGTAACAACTTCTCTATTGATGTGTTTGTGTGACTTAGTCTGTACTTTCTTTTTGTGCATCCTTTCCTTGCAGAATGAGCAGTCAGACACGATCAAGAATTTCCGCCACGGTAGACTTAACCTCCTAATCTCCACTAGTGTGGCTGAAGAAGGCCTTGACATCCCTGAATGCAACCTGGTGGTACGCTATGGACTGCTTACAAATGAGATTGCCCAGCAGCAGGCCAGCGGACGTGCCCGAGCACAAGACAGTCAGTACTCAGTGGTTGCACAGAAAGGGGGGCGGGAAGAGCGCAGAGAACACATCAATGAACTTCTGGAAGAGCTGACTGGAAAAGCCATTGCTGAGGTCCAAGAGATGAGCCCCCATGATTTTCAAAAAAAGGTGAGGGTGTGGTGTCCGTCTTTACCCCTTTCTCACATTGCTTAGTGTTTCTGCCAACACATTTTACTCTTCTTTGTCTCCAGATAAGTGAGCTTCAAAAAGAGGCAATTATTGGCAGTAAAGTTGCAGAGATGCAAAAAATGAGGAGGAGGAGTCGCTTCTCTGCGTCCAGTGTCCAGCTCGTGTGTCGAAACTGTTTTCAG
This sequence comes from Thunnus thynnus, assembly GCF_963924715.1. Classification (NCBI taxonomy): domain Eukaryota; kingdom Metazoa; phylum Chordata; class Actinopteri; order Scombriformes; family Scombridae; genus Thunnus; species Thunnus thynnus. Next base: position 8,609,463 of record NC_089533.1, on the reverse strand, counting down.
CGCGTGGCATCTGGCAATGACATTAAACTTCTTGAAGATGCGCACTATGTCAACGTGAATCCTGACTTTCGGTGAGTTGACGTCTTTTTGGTTTAAGAGTTAATGCAAAATTATATACAGGCCAGAGTCTTAACAAAACACTCTAATTTTGGCTTGTCTTTGTTCTCAGTAATCACTACAAAGTCGGTGGGCAGGTTGCAATAGAGAGGAGTTTTGAGGACTGGGAGCCTGGACGCATAATCAGTTGCAATAATGGCAACTGCAACAAGGTACAGTAGGCCTTCTGTCAAATATTAATGTAAAACTTAGAAAATGCTCAAGGCAGTTCATAATAAAGCTGATGTTGGTGCTCATGTTGAGGTGTAAGTTTTATTCTTGTGTAAATTCACAGGATTGGGGATTTGAGATGAAGTACAGGAAGGTCGCCCTGTTGCCCAATATAGCCATTAAGAACTTTGCCCTGGAGACCCCTGAGGGCAGGGTGACTGTGAAGAAGTGGAAGGATGTTTCTTTCACCGTTGAAGAGTTCAGCTTTGAAGAATACTGCCAAGACCACTTCCCTGACATGACCACTGATTGACACAGTAAGAGAGGTCTCTGTGGGTTTTTCCCCATTTCACAGTTTTTATCTGTATTTCTTTCATTCAAAGCTGTATTTCATTCAAAGCTGTATCTGTGATCGTCTGTGCTCATTTAGAAAAGATAAGCCATCATTTTATTGTTTGAGGTACTTAAATATGAACACATGCTTTTTAAAAATTCACTCTACATAGCTAGCACGTATTTGTGCTGCTGGGCCAGTGAGGCAGTAGTGTGCTAAAATCTATTACGCATCGATCATGCTTGAAATTAGCATGACAGCTTTGTTGATGCCTAAGGTCTTAACTGCATTTGCGTGTTTTTGTGTGTATTTCCTCTGCTTCATCTCAAATCAAGCACAGAAACAAAGTACAAAATGAACTCTGCTGTTACATGAATCTTAACCATCATGAACCTTTGATCACAAAGATGATTTCCTCATGATCTCTCTGTCTTTTTTTTTTCTTTTAGCTATTTTAATTGTTTTTAATTGGCGACTGAATTTTAACATTAAATGTAGTGGTGTATACATATGCACTGTATGTATGTGTTGCATGCAGATATTGTGCATGTACTGGTAATTTTACATCATTTATCGTGGCCTTTGTAAATAAACTAAAACAAAAGATGAGATGAAATTTAAATAAATATTCTGGTTGAATTGCCAAAAAGGTTTTTTGTAGTTGTTTTTGCCCTTTTGAACCACTAGATGGCACTGTTGGTCAGGAAATGTCCACACCACAGGACATGTTCCAAATCTACACTATAACTCCTAGCAGATTTTCAGTGTGAAGTGTGTTCACACTGGAAAAGTGAAAAAAAAAGTATACTCAAAACAGTAAGGTCTGCATACTAAAAATACCCTTTGAGTGTGGTGTGGTGTGGTGTGAATGGACACAATGCAATGCACAAATTACATGGAGGAGCCTCTCACAGCTGGACAAAATTAAAAGTAATAGTGGATTGTGGCATTCTGAAGTCACAGTTTGATGCCTTTGCACAGCACATGTATTTCATCATTTCCTGCTAGTATAAAACAATGCCGTATGTTGAGTTCTTGTATACTAACTGCAAGAAACAGCATACTATGAAGGTATGAAGATACTATGTTTCTCCTCTACCTCTGTAGCCTCTTACAAATAGTGTGAGTAAAGCCAGGATGGAAATTTTCTCTGGCGCTTGTCAAACTGAATTCAAGGAGTCCATGCAGTGGCTTTGGGGTCACAGGAGTGAGTCTGAATCCCCAGATGGACTATGAGTAAGGATTAGGGAGATTAATACTCACCAAACTTTGCTGATCTACCATGAGGCAAGGCACTTATCCCCAACTGCTTCAATGGAGCATCTCATTTGTTGATAGTACAAGATCCAAAGGTTTGTATGTGACAATTGGAAAAGAGAAAATGTACACAGGAAAAGGAACAAAGTATTTTCTTGCTTTAAGTGTTTCTTAATGTATGTTTGAGTCCTGTTCCTGAAACCTCACTGTAAGCTGGAGCTTCTCTTTACTGATTGTGAAATATTCTGACTGCAGCAGCTCACCATGCTGCTTCTGCATCATCAGATCAATACAGGGTTATGTATTTCATCTTGGATCATTTAACACCATCTAAACACAGTCTAAATAGAGGAACAGATTTATTAGACTTGCAAATGATCATTTAACACACTGGCTTCAAAGATACATTTCATTGCATAATAACTTCACTGTCACTCAGAACCCCTAACAGCTTGATTTTTAGCAACCCCCAAAAGACAGATTTAGACAGCTAATCACAGAACATAGTCTTTGCTGAAACTGTTTACCATTTCATTTTCTGCTGTGTTTACATACATGAATCAAGCTTAATATACAGTAGCACAGCTTAAGCTATAATGAGCAGCATCCAAAACAAACCCAGATTATGAAATGAAAGCAACTGGCAAGGAAACCATTAATTCCAAGCTGGCAGCTGTATTGGGTAGATTCACTTTTGACCCACAACGCATCTTCATGTGTCTACAGGCAAGACATGATTAGGTCATCCTCACTCTGTATCACATGCGCTGTAATCCCTTCAAATCTGGCAGAGCGCTGGAGTCAGTGGTGCTACCATGGACATAATCACACTTAAAACAGGCTCTGTTCCGGTGTCATGCCTAACTCAGATTCAGGCAAGCTGAGTGGAGGCAAACAGTAAGATTTACTCTGATCAGGCTCAGGCTCTATAATCAACACTGATTACTTCCTTTTACTTCCCAGCTCAACACCGCATGCATCTTAATTGCAATTAGCTCTCTTCTGAAATTAAAGCAGCTTGGAGAAATTGAGCAAAGGTTGACAACACAGTGCTTTTGTGTGCGTGTGTAAGTGTGTTTGCGTGAATTTAAGGGATGCCACTGACATTTAAAGTAGGCCCCTTGTCACTGATATCAAGGGCATCTGTATGTCTACTGTATATGTCCCATCCAATAGAGTATATGAGAACTACATTATATGAGTCACGTTTTAAATTCAATGGCTAGGTGAGGGGAAGTAAATCTCAGCTGTGAGACTGATGTTATATAAAGTCTTGTTAATCTACAGAAACAATGTCTGATATTCCAACTATATTACTGTACTGTACTGTCCCGGACGAGCCCCCATATGTCACAGCCCGGCTCACAGGCTGTACAAAATAATAAATCAGAACAGAAAAAACGTGGAAGTCAGTAATCAGTAGTCATCATCAAGTCATAAGACATGACTTTGCCCAACTCACTGTCATTTAAAATATGAAAGTAATTGCATCATATCTGCATGTTCTGACTAAAGAAATGGGGATCCCATTTTCTGTGAGGTCTTCACTGCACAACCCTGGGTGTGGCCTTTGATGTGTGAATGACAGGTTGTTAGCCTTATTAGCTACTTAGAATTGAGAGAAGGTGACCTACTGACCTCACAGTGTTGAACTAAGTAAGGGTCAGACTAGTACAGGAGAAATCTGTCAACTCAGCCGGATTTTTCGTAATAAAATATCCAGAAAGAGGATATTTGTATTCGGGAGGTATTTACTCGACACAAAATAAACAGAGCTAGCAAACAAGATTTAGTGCAAGATGTGGCAACAAGGTGTGGAAACTCAGCCAGAGTTAAGCACCAGATAAGTGTTTCCAAATTAATTATGAATTGGCAGCTCATTTATTACCTGCACACATATCGCTTTTATAGTTGTAGCTCTGGGCAGACGTGTAACGTTAAACAGTTTGTTGCTACACCTCTTTTCTTTTCCTAACATACACAGAAATACCTTGTTTTTCTGTTCATGGCATTGTGTCGAATCAATTTGGTGCGTTTGACGTTTGTAAGCTGGTGGTCTCTCAGGTGCATTGACTCTGTCAGTGTTGAGCGCAAACTTTCTATTAGCTTCCTCGTTGAATTGAATATGATGGAGCTGCTTTGCAGTATTTTGATTTCACATTGTTAAAACCCTCATCTTTATGAAACATACAAGTTATGGCTGTTTTTCCTCTTTTAGCCCCTGTGTGTCAAATTGTTTCTTGATTTAATTTACATAACAGAGATGCCCCTACAATGGACACCTGAAAAAAAGTCCAAGTAAACTATATTGAACTGTTATCTCTGTTTATTTTATGTGAACCTGATGTGTTTAGATGCATCACCTTTTTGGCTCATGACCCCATAAAATGAAGCAGAGTGATTTTTGCCTTTTCAAACTGTTTAACTAGAAGGATTTTTAAGAGGCCTGACGTGGTGAAACTATAGTATTTCAGAGAGAAACATAAAAAAACAGCTAACAAACAGAAATAGACCTATATAGGCTACATTTTTCTTTTTCCCTTTAATTATCTTGTGTCCCATATGTTTATCCTCTAGTTTGCATTACATATTCTTTTTTTAGATTTGCAGAAAACAGTAATTTAATTTTCATTTCCTGTGACTGTTAAATAAGAAAAAAGTCACAAACTGGTTCAGGAATGTGACAAGGCAGGAGACCATGCAAGAATATTCTTAAAACAAATTTATTAAAACTCAAGTTAACACTAACAAACACTAGGGTGTGTAAGGGTGCAAAAAGCAGAACAAGGTGATGCAGGACGAAGGGAGAAAGAGTGAGCACATTGGCCAGCTGTTATAGCCTGGCAGGCCCAGGTGAACCAAATTGCACTGATGTCTGAGTTTGGCCAGGACAGCCTTTGACAGTGGGAGGGGCGTCACAGCATAAAATTAATGTGGCAAGACAGCATTTATGCAAGACTGTAAAGCCCATCACTTGATCAATTTCCTGGCTGCAGACAGAAGTCACACCTGCTGGTCCACTGTCAGACTGGTCTCACACGCAGCAACACACAACGGTTTGAAACACACAGCTGCTTTCTGCCTGTGCAGTCTTCACATACTCTGTCCAGCATACTCTCTCACAGGACACAGACAGAGACAATGACAGACTGAAATATCTCGTACGGTACAGTAAGCCGGTCACCAGGATGGGTGTTTCCTCTGGGACTGGTCCACTTGTCAGCCAGCTGCCTGTGCTGTCTGTGAGCTTGCTATGTTGCTTGTCAGCGATAGGGTGTTGGCATTAATACTCCTACTGTATGTTGTTATGTATGACGTTTGTAGTTCAAAGTGGTTATCATGTTGCCGCCCAGCCTGTTTGGATGTACAGAACTGCAACTCAGCTATGTATGGGATCTTGTGGTTTGGAGGGAGTGTTGGTATCTTTGACATCTCTGTCTGCTAACGCCATTTGACCTTTTTCGGGGCCGTCATCTCAAGGCCATCAAAAAGCTCTTGGGCCAATTCAAGATGGAGAGTATTTAGAGTTTTATACACAGCATTCCTTCCTACATTTTAATTTAGTTCCCTTTTAACACCCTGATGCTTGAAAACATGTTTGTAAGTATTTAGAGGGCAACATGCAACCAATTATAGAATGTGAAGGGTGCATCTTTGTAGTTGTATGTGTCCTTTGATTGAGGGTGTTGCTCTCTGAAGTGGACTGGAACACTGCTGGTGCCAGAGTCGAGCGTTAACCAGCCTATTTCATGCTTTATTATAGAGCAGATAAAAGAGATGCTTGTCTTTGCTGTCTGCTACTTTGTGGCTGGGTTTTTGTCTGCTACTCACTGTCATGTCCATTTATTCAGCCCTGCTTTTGACAGAATTGGTCGCTTGATTATTGGAGTCCAGAAACTCATGGATGAAGTCCTAATAAGTTTTTTGATGTCCCCCCCTGCAGATTGTTTGACTGTTGTGCAGGCAAAAGAATTCACTCTAAAAACCGCAAAACAAGTACAGCTGTCTTTGTTTTAGGTTTGGGCTGACAGTCATTGAACACTGAGCACTCTAGTATTGTAACCCCCCCAGACACACACACATACCACACGCACACATGCACACACACCACAGACACACATACACATGCACACACACACACACACACACACACACACACACACACACACACAAACACACACACACACACCGTAACCCTAACCCTAACCCTTACATTAAGGGAACATGCTTTTTGTCCCCATAAAGGGAGGTAAGTCAACAACATGACTGTACAAAACAGATTTATGTTCCCACAACATGAGGAATACCTGGTCCACACACACACACACACACACACACACACACGCATAACTATAGTATCGTCCATCGCGATGTTTCGCTGTGGACATCGTCATATGTCAATTTGGTCGACATCACCCAAACCTATTTAGCTCATAAACCATTATGACACAGCTGTAGCACAGACATTAGCACTCACATTAGAATCTCTGGGAGAAGTAGAGACTGTTGACAGATTCATGATCTTGTTGTGCATATCTGTTGTGAGTGTCTGCCCATGTACATAGCTCTGTGTGTGTGTGTGTGTGTGTGTGTGTGTGTGTGTGTGTTTGTGTGTGGACCAGGTATTCCTCATGTTGTGGGAACATAAATCTGTTAACACAGTCATGTTGTGGGGACTCGCCTCCCTTTATGGGGACAAAAAGCATGTTCCCTTAATGTAAAATAGAACATAAGGGTTAGGGTTAGGGTTAGGGTGTGTGTGTGTGTTTGTGTGTATGTGTGTCTGTTGTGTGTGTGTGTGTGTGGTATGTGTGGTTTGGTTTGGACTAAAATAAATATCTTTCTGTCCTCCTTCCTCTGTCTCTGCCATTGACTGCGGTTTGTGTCACTCTAATCCCTGTTATTAATCCATGTTGAGTCGCTTTGAGTCATTCAGGCTGGTGGTGGGGATTATTGTGGACTCGTGTGACAGCCCACAGTTATTTATTTACTCTTTTCTGTGCTGATCACCGTAGGAAGATTGAGGGTGGCCTTGTTTGCAATGCGGATTTGTGTGTGTGTGGGCTGGGGAGCCTTGCACTTTGAGCAAAAAAGTATAAATGAAAAAATTATTTAATTGAATCAATCAGCCGACTTGCAAAAAAATGTATCAACAACACTTTGATAGTTGATTATGTTGATTCAAGTCATTTATCATGTAAAAAAAACAGTTCCCCAAAAATTAATATTTGCTGTGTTTCTGTTTTATATCATTGTAAATTGAATCTGGATGTCAGGCTGTTGGTTAGACAAAAATTTAGGTTGGGTTTAGGGAACTTGCAATGGGTATTTTTCTCTATTTACTTACATTTTATGAATTAATTAATTGCAAATATATTTGGCAGATGATTCAAAAATATAAATAATTGTTTGTTGCAGGTCCACAAGCTGCAACAAACCTGCTTACTTGCTGTCACTGTGCATGAGTGCTTAATGCATAAACTGTAAATGTGTGTACAGTTGTGTTTGAGAGAGAGTGTGTGTGACAGAGGGGTGAGTCTATATTCTCAGGGCAAGGCCAGGGGGGGATTTCGTGGGATGAAATAATTGTGCACACAAGAGGAGCCCAAAAAGCATTTGACTAAAACAGGCTATCCCCGAGGTTGCTGCTGAGGGTATCGTTTATACCATGAAAACCTCACCAGTATGATGCAGTCAAGGCTTAGACATGCAGACTCTGTTATTTCCAATTTTTAAAAAAGAAATGAATGACAAAAGTAAACATGACTACAGCTGCCTGAAAAGTGTTTCAGAAAATTCTGCATGTGACAGAAAGAGGGTAATACTGAAAATAGAATGAGGGGGCAGAAAGGAGAGGGTACAAAAATGTTGATTATTGAAGGAAGAATAAGGAGAGACAGATTAAGGCAGAGGGGAGGAGAGCTGTGAATACTTTCACAGACATTAAAAAAAGTGGGAGGTTGAATTAGTGAGGAAGAACAGCAGCATATGTCCTGGAGGAGGAATACTGCCATACAAAAGTGAAGTCGTTGATTATCTGCAACCTTGCAAGGACACTGGACAGAATCCCAGAGATCTGATGTAAACAGAAAGAGACAACAACAACACAACAGTCTCACAGGGCTGGTTGATACACACCATTACAATCCCAGAGTAGCACAGTCAAACCTAGAAAAAGCCTTGTTTCTGTGTACTAGTTGGAGCCAGAGATAAGTAGAGGGCTCATATGGCATAAAAAGATTTCTACAGATTTATGAGGCTCTGGCACAGTGAAGTTTTGATCTTTCACCCCCATATGAACCAGTCAAAGGAGAGTGGATGCAACTGCAAACCTCAGAATGGCTTACATACATTTTACATTTTGGGTGCGTAGGTTGTGTTCGTTTTCCAGAGTGACTTACTGTAACCAGAGACTAAGACATTATTAGAATTGCTGTGAGCAAAGGCAGCTATAGAAGGTCAAGGCACCTCAATATCAAGAGTGGAATCCTAGAAAATAAAAAGGAAATACTAGAAGTGTTCACAGCAAGGTCTGAAGATCTTCCTGAATAATAAGGACATTATATCTCAACACATACAAATTCAAATAACCTTTATCTGGGTGGCAGCAAAGGTCTACAACAGATATCACGGGGGATGAGTATAAATGTTTGTTTTTAATTGGGAAGGATATGGCTAGTGGTTTTCTATATTTTGTCAACAAATCTCATGCGCAGAGCCAAACCACCAATGAATTGATCCTACTCACAAGTATTGTGTGTGTATCCAAAGCCTGATATATATCTTATACGATAGACTTCTGTTGTTGTTCAGACAGATAAACACATCAGTGAGCCACGGCATTGCACTGGGTGACATCTTCCTTTGCCATAAAGAGTTTTGGGTACATTAGTTTGTGAAGAAATGACTCCAAAGTCTAGTAACACTGATCACATTACATCTATATATCTATATATATATATATGATCTCTGGAGGGTAGTTCTGTGTAGACCCCACTGTGCATGTGTGGCAACATACAATTGTAAATTTCTCAAAGAACTTCAACACAAAGTCAAACGGTTGTGATATGTAATTTTAATGTTTTAATATTTTTTTAACAATGGAGGTCTACAGCACAGAGGAATAAGATTTGTCAGGCTTTGGATACACACACAATACTTGTACAACACAAACTCTAGCTCCTTATCCAACATGGACAATAAGCTATTTTAAAATGAAATAGCATTTTTGGTTGGACCGCAGGGACCAGCCCTATAAGTGCAAATGTCTGTCCCTGACTGAGTGAGTCACTGACTGAGTGATGAAGTTACACCATTGGTCAGTAACTTCATTACTCGCCTTGGCCAAGTGTCGCCACGTGTCACCTCTTTCTGTATTTATGATTCAGTTCAATTCAATTGTATTTATATAGTGCCAAATCACAGCAGAGGTTATCTCAGGACACTTTTCACATAATTTACAGAAACCCAACATTCCCACATAAGCAAGCACTTGGCGACAGCGGCAAGGAAAAACTCCCCTTTAACAGGAAGAAAACTCAACCAGAACCAGGCTCTAGGTGGGCGGACATTCGCCTTGACCGGTTGGATTGAGAGAGAAAGAGGGAGGGGAGAGGGAAGAGAGAGAGAGAGAGAAGCAAAGCAACAACAACAATAACAATAATAATAATAATCGAAATATGACTAATAATAATAGCAGCAGCAGTGGGCGTCAAGCTGGACAGCAGTGGATCCACAGCCAAAGGTTTTATACTTGCAAGATGAGAAAGCACAAAACTACAGGGAAGATGCCAAGTTAGTAACATGGATTAATGGTACATGAAGGCGTACAGATGGAGAGGGGAGGGAGGAAAGAGGAGCTCAGTGCATCATGGGAAGTCCCCCTTACAGTCTAGTCCTATAGCAGCATAACGAGGAGCCTGGGCTGACCTTAACAATAAGGTTTTTCAAAAAGGAAAGTTTTAAGCCTACTCTGTATCCGTTGTTTCAAATTAAAAGCCCTCTGGCGTTTCATACACAGTCCAGCCATATTCTAGGTTTTGACCTGGTCTTGTTCTTATAACATTAGCCACCTCTACATTGCGATACACGCTGTTTCTTTATATCCATGTCCTCTGTGGATCATCAGCTTGTTGGTGAGGATGCAAATTTTGGAACATGCAGCTTAAGCCTCAGTCATTTAGCACAATATCATGAATGTAGTCATGAAGAACATATAAAAGAGCCTTTTATAGGATCCTCATCTTAAAACGAGTAAGCAAGAAAAATGAAAAATCAGCCTGAGACAGCATTTTCAACAAACTCACGTAGCTAAAGTTTGCTTAATTAGCTCAGAGCTGATAAAATCTGCCAGCGACAGTTGTCATTTCAGATGACAAAGTCGAGCTGTTTAGAAAGAAGGCTCCTTTTGTCTTTGTCATTTGCCATTGTTTCAAAAAGTTAGTAAGAAAAGGTAAATCTACCACCACTATCATTGTAAACTACATGTGTGCCATGCAAGAACAAAAATCTTGTCAGCTGTAGCAACAGTAACTAAGGGTCCGGACGCAGCTTAGAGAAAAGGTCATTTGATGATTAGAGACCACTCTTTTATGTACCACCTCATCATCATCGTCACCATCATCAACATCACGACCAACAAAAACAACAGCAGCAACAACAGCAAAATAACAAATAGAGCCATCGATCACGCTCGGAGAGCTGCAGGTCATGGGCTGCAGCTTTGCCTAATAGAGGCACTACATTAACTGGTGGAGAGTTTTGACAGATCCAATTACAATGAGCTCCACACCTCTGCCACTGCCCTGCCCTCCAGGCGACCCTCAGACAAGCAGTGGTAAGGTGGCATGGCATCCACACCACTCCAGCTCATCCATGGCCTCACTCATGGGGAACTGCACAAGTACGTACATGCAATAGTAATTAATGCCAAACATTCATTGTTGCTTCTGTTGTTTTTCTTGGCTTTGGATATCCTCATAAAATTAATCATACAGTGTTCGTATACAGTATGTTGGTAGAAAACACATGTTTCCACACTGAATACTTTTCATGCTGCCACCACACCCCCCAGTTGTCCGCATCCCTCAAAATGTCTATTCCTGTCTTTGGTGAAGCTGCTTTTCTCTCGTCTATCCACAAATGTCCAAATGATAGGTTTTGTGTCTAAGGAGAAAAGGGAGTCATGCTTCACAAGACGAAGCACAGCAAAACATCTGACTACTGCCAAGGAGGGGAAACAAAGCAGCCTCATTTTTGCAAAATCTATTCTTTTGTCCCCATCTGAGGCCTGCTTTCATTGTGTACCCTTCACTCTTCCTCCAGCCGCAGTCCTCCCTCTCAATTATTCCTGAGAAACAACGTTGTCAATCTTTTCCCTTTCAATAGCTAATGTTCTATCAGCTGTTGAAAGTCATTTTTAGTCGCAGTAGGAGGGCAGTGCCAGACTGACAGCGTTGACTCACATATCCATTGTTAAGAGAGAGACAACAGTGAGTAAACCAAGGTAAATTAGCCTGAATGGATCCAGGAGTCATTTTTTTTATCTGGACCATTCAATTATGTTTTTGTGTGCATCATTTCCCTGTTTTTTTTCTGCTTTACCACACAATGTGTGCACATGTGTACTTTTGCAGTCACATTCATCGCAGAACACGTGGTATGGTTGAAGCATGAATCAATACGTCTTGTCAGTGTGAATACTAGAAGAAAACATACAAGGCCATGAGAAATGGTGTTTTCAGTTTGTTGCGTGGCCTTGACACTCCTGATGTTTTCTGTGAAGAGGGTAAGTTGTCTATTTTCAGGTGTCATATTGTACCTGTATTTCTCACATTTTGTTATGCTTTCCGCTTTTCAGTCTCAAGGCAGCCTGCACATGCCATCTGAACAGCTTTTCTTTGACTTTCTCAAAAGGAAATCTTTGAGAAAATGGAACCTCTGTCACAAGTGCATTGAAAGATGATGAGTTGTCCAAATACTGTTGAGCAAGAATTGTGTGTGAATGATTTTCTTCCCGTTTTTTTTTTTTTTCGCTGATGCGAGCTATCAAACCCTTCATGCAGGCCTTTGATGTAGCTCTCCATTGTCTTGCAGAGCTGCAGGAAATTGAAAGGGAAGATCAGGGGAGTGAAGGGGGAGTAGAGGTGGAGGACGGGAGTGACGCGCAGCACGTCAGGGTTTTCTGGGACACAGCACACGGAAATGAACTAGCCTTGCATGACCTGCGGGAGCTCGCTCTCAAAATGTGAGGATATATGGGGCAGAGACACAAGAACAGTTGTTTTAGAAAACACAAGAGATCAAATAAGTGATTTTTTTTTTTATTCACACACAAAAAAAAAAAGTCTTGGGGAAGAAATCCGGGTTTAATATTTCTGTAACATCCTTCCAAGCCCACGTCGTCTCTCACTACTGCATCCAAAGCTTTATTCTAATTCAGAGAAAACATTAAACCTTTGGAGAATTACACAAAACACACCCGCTCAGCCTTAAAAGAGCATCTGTCCCTCGAGTGTTAAGAGTAAAGTTTTAATGGAACCAAAAATTGATTTGAAGCTGTCTGTGACATGAGCGAAGGAGAAAATCTTCCTTTTTTTTCACTGGCTGTTATTCTCCTCCACACTATAAGTGCTTTCTATGTCTGTCAATGAACACACATTTTCACATATTTCTTCCTGTGCTGATAAATTATAATGACAGTATGAACTGGCTGTTTCAGGTTAGGGAATACAAAATGGTTTTAGGCAAGGTTAATAAGTCCATTTCTGCTCTTTTGTGAGACCTGTAAAGTGGAATTAGCATTTTATTTCAACATGGCCGTTGCATATTTTTGTGAATATATTTGAATATTTCAACCATATTTCAAGACGTGATTAATAGAAGTCATCCATTAGAGGCTGTAAATACTGAAAATTACAAATCGCATAGTTTTCCTCTTGTTTTTATAGGTAGTATATTTCATTAGCCTGTTCAACTGGAGATGAAATTTCTGTCCTAATTACTGTTAGTATAGGCTAATCAGCACAGGAATGAGAGCAATTTCATTTGAATTTATGTAGCAGAGCTTTTACCTCGTGAGTCTGGGTTGTTTAAATAGAGAACATGAGGGAGATGAATACAGAGGACAATGGCAGCAGTTAGTTATATTAAAATGACAGATGCTCAGGTAGTGTAGAGAAGGAGTGGGAAGTGTGATGTGCAACGTGGCAGGTCAGACCCTGGAAAGTGGGTTTGCTCTGGCGGGAAATGGCTATTTACGTAGCTGAAAATGGAGTGGGCCTTTCTGACATTTTCATAGCCCTGCAGGCAAGAGTAACCTTCAACAGAAAACAGAACGATTAAAGAAAAGGGAGGGGGAGAGGCAGAGCAAGAGGTGGGGCAGAAAGGAGGGGGAAGTGATTGTATGGGAAAACTGAAAAATGATTGGAAACTGAGTTTAAGAGAAGAGACAGGAGAGAGAAATAAAGATGGGTAGAAATAGACAAAAATGGTTTGTAGGTCACGGCAAGGTGTGAGAGGAGAATGACGGCCTTACTGTGACAGGAAGAAAAGAAAGGGAATAATGGAGTGAAATGCTGGAGAAGGTTAACAAAATACTTACATCTCATCCACAGGAACACAATAAACAACATACTGTATTTCAGCCTTTTAAGAACAGCTTCACACCTTGTTGCAACTCTTAATCACTGCTATCAAGCCATGCAAATCATTCAACCTTGAAATGTCTACTGATGTGACGTGTCAGACAAATTATGCATGTATAAATCATAATAGCCTTGCACAACAGCCTCAATTAATATTTCAGTCTTCAATAAACTTGACATGATAATGTGTACCATAAAGTGTCCCCTTCCCTGTTATTGTCTTGTGTGAGTGAACAAGTGAATGTGTTACCGGCGCCAGACCTAGGGGAAATCTGGACCGGCAGCAAAGGTTACACAGGCAAGGGTGCACTGTGTAGCCGATAAAAACATGGTCTGTGGACTGTGGATTAATAAGGGAGAGAGCCAAAGTTAGCGTCTTGCTCTAGCCGATGCTCATTTAATATTGACACAACAGTATAAAACTGTACATATTTCTCAGTTACGTCAGTTTCCTGAAACCTACAGCTACAAGGTTCATATTTCACATTCACACAAAACATGTTACAGAAATAAAATAAATGTTGAAACCAAATTCACAATAAACAATATAAAACATTTTGTCAAAGAAAAATAACTTCACACAAATTCAAAATATGACTTACATTTCTAAATAAATAAGAATAGGCTTAACTACAATATAATGTAATATATGTATAAAATATAATATACAGCACAAAAATTATATTACCAAAAACACACATTTACTTTACTGACATTACTACAATCACTCCTATTTTAACACATACACCACAGTTACACTCATCCTACACTGATATGACGTACACAAAACCTTTCTGCAACATTAGCGTAACACTCCTTTGCACTTGCACTTAACCTCTTAACAAAATGGCGCGACTCTGCCTTGTTAACGAGCGACCGGAAGTGAAACTGGTTTGAATATAGCATCTCTATTTACCATTAACTCGCGACTGACTGGCTTATACTCTAAAACAATCTTTTAAACACATTTCCATATGTTACCACATGCAAAGGTCTGTAACTTTCACTGACAAAATAGTAGAAAACCGAAATTCACGGAGGTAACTATTATCAATGTCGGCGCCCACGAAACATACAGCAACAAAAATACGTTTCAAATACATCTCTAAACCATGTCACAACTTCACAGAACGATTTCCAATGCATTTACATTAGTTATTAAACAAAGCTAATCATAGAAAAGCAAGTTTTAACATACCTGTGGATTAATAAGGGAGAGAGCCAAAGTTAGCGTCTTGCTCTAGCCGATGCTCATTTAATATTGAGCTGCGCATGAGCAGAGCAGATACGAGTGACCTCCTTCAGGTATCCACAGTGGCATTAGAGCGCTGCCTACTGACATCTTTGAGTATTGACCTGATGTCAAAACTGTATAAACAGAGTTAGATTAGTTCACATAATTAACAAAAAATTAGGGGGTGTCTGTTTACATACAAAACTTAACATGTGGCATTTCCAACCCATTACACTCTCCCCTGCTTTAAGAGATGTCTCCGGACATCTAGAACCAAACTAACACAAGTTAGGTGTAGTTGTCAAGAGTTTAGAAAGTCTAATAGTCAGTATACAGTCTGCTGTATTTGTACAGGTGAATGTATGTTTAAGTCAGGGAGTACATTTTCACAAGTCTAACATGTCCATACTGAGGTAGGGTAGTAGCAAGGTTCAGGAACAGCTGGATAAAATGACATGGGATAGGGGACACAAGCAAACATCAGGTTCGCTCCTGCCCTCCAGGGCTGATATGAAGGCTGCCCAAGGTGGTCATATGTGAGCATTTCTCGAGGCTTCATTGCTCTAGTTGACCTCCTCACAGGTGGCACTTCCTCTCCTGAGGGCTCGGGGACATGTTCACTGTAGTCCTGATGCTCCTCTGAACCTGCCTCCTCCCCAGTCTCATCCGTTGCATGTTCCTCCTGTAGTTCCTCAGCCAGTGTCGGTCGGGCAGCAGCCAGTGTTGGTGGGGACACTGAATCTGGGACTGCAACAGGGTCAGGTTCATGTCGCTGCTGGTTCTGAACTGTCTCTGTTACTTTTTCAACTGGCCGGAACTCAGGAGCTACAGCACTGAGTTGACTGTGTGGTTCAGACTGAGGCATTGGGTGTCTGACTCTCCTCCTCTCATACACAGGTATAGTCCTTAGGCAGTATGTGTATTCCTCCTCTTCCTCAGAATGTTCTGACTCTTGTTCTACTGTTTCTCTGTTATTTGTGTGTGTCTCTCCTCGTTTTTGTCTTTTTCTGGGTGTGCACTGAGTCTGTTGTTCTGGGTCCAAGGGCAAATCGTTAACAAGTAGCAGAAGATTTCGATGCAGGACACGGAGAGTTCGGTCTCCAGTTTCTGGCTGAACTCTGTACACAGGTCCATCTCCAAGCTTTTCAACAACACGATGAATCCTCTTTTCCCAGTATGAGCGAAGTTTGCCTGGACCACCCCTCTCTGACAGATTTCTGACAAGCACCCGATCTCCAGGCTGCAGCACAATGCCTTTAACACGCTGGTCGTACTGTTTCTTCCCCTTAGCTGAGCTTTTTTCACTGTTATCAGAGGCAATTTTGTATGCCTCCTGCATGCGAGAAGCCCATTTCTGTGCATACTCTTGTCTGGTCTGAGGTGTTTGTTCAGATTTCAAGTCGAAAAGCAAATCAACAGGCAAACGTGGTGCTCTGCCATACAGGAGAAAGAATGGCGAATAGCCTGTACTCTCATGCCTCGTACAGTTGTACGCGTGGACTATGTGGGGTAGATGGTCCTTCCACTCAGTTTTCTTTTCCTCGTGCAAAGTACGCAGCATCTGTAGGAGGGTTCTGTTCAGACGCTCGACGGGATTCCCCTGTGGGTGATAGGGGGTGGTTCGAGAGTGGGCAATTCCGGACAGTTGTTGGAGTCTCTGGAAAAGGCTGTTCTCAAACTCACGGCCCTGGTCATGATGTAGCTTTTCAGGGTACCCAAAGCGTGGAATAAAGTCTGAGAAGATCTTTTCGGCTGCTGTTCTGCCTGACTTGTTTTTGGTTGGGTATGCTTGTGCAAAACGAGTAAAGTGGTCTACTAGGACTAAAATGTACTCATAGCCACCTTTACTTGGTTCAAGATGGAGGTAGTCAACAGAGATGAGCTCGAAAGGGGCGCTTGTTGTTATTGAGCCCATTGGTGCTCTCTCTGGGATACAAGGCTGCTTCTGCTTAAGACACTGACACTGGCGAATGACGTAGTCTTCAATTTCGCGTTGCATGAAGGGCCAATAAAATCTTTCTCTCGCTAAATGAATGACTTTGTCTGCGCCGACATGCCCCATATCATCATGCAGGTGTTTCAGCACAGTCGACTTAAGCTTACTGGGGAGTACCAACTGTTTCCTTTGTCCTGCCTGCCTGTACAATATTCCCTTGTCAAGCATGAGTCTGTTCCATTCGTGTATTAGTCTGCGTGTCTCTCGTCCCATTTGTCTCTTGTCTTTGTCATTAGGATTCCACCCTCTTTTTTTTAGGTTTATCACCTCACAGATAGGAACATCTCCCCTTTGAGCTGCCCTTACACTTTCTGGGGTGATAACTGGAATGCTTTCATGAGGGGTTTCATCGGCACCAGGGCGCATCTGCAACGCAGCCACCCATGGCACATCACTGTCTCTCATTGCTCTGTCCCCCTGCCAGATGGCAGAAATAACATCTGGGGGCATTATTTCAGTGTACTCTTTCAGGTGTTCATGGAGTTGGACTGGATATCGTGAGAGGGTGTCAGCGTCTGTGTTTGACTTTCCTGGCCGATATCTGATGGTGAAATGGAAATCGGCTAGCTCGCCCACCCAGCGATGCCCGACTGCATTCAACTTGGCTGTGCTCAGAACATAAGTGAGGGGATTATTATCCGTGTACACAGTGAAGGTGGGTGCATAATAGAGGTAATCTCTAAATTTGTCGCAGATCGCCCACTTCAGTGCAAGGAACTCCAGCTTGCCAGAATGGAGATGATAATTCTTCTCGGCAGGCGTGAGTGATCTGGAGCCAAAAGCAATGACACGGAGTTTGTTTCCCTGCTGCTGATAGAGCACTGCACCCAGACCCTCATTTGATGCGTCAGTGTGAAGGACGAAGGGCGACTCAAAATCTGGGTAGGCCAAGATGGGTGGACTGGTTAGCATGTCAACAAGGCGCGACACCACTGCACTGTGTTCTGGTGTCCACTGGACAGGTGCCTTGGATGGGAGCTGGCCATTGCTGGGCTTAGTCTTTCTTGTTCTAGCTGAGGTGACTCCCTGACTAGACTCGCTTGGACTTTCTATGAGCTTAAACAGGGGCCTGGCTATCCTTGAAAAGTCCTGTATGAAGGTTCTATAATAGCCTAAAAACCCAAGGAGAGCTCTGACCTCACCAACATTCTTTGGCTCCCTATCCTTCAGATGGTAGACTGCTTCAAGATCTTTAGGGTCTATCTGGACACCTTCACTGGTCACTAGACGCCCTACATACCTGACCTGCCTTTTGAATAGTTCACATTTTTTTGGACGTAGTTTAACACCATGCTCCCGCAGCCGGTGGAGCACCTTCCTCAGGTCGTCAACGTGGTCATGAAAGGTCTTGGAAAAGCAGAGCACGTCATCCAAGTATGGAGAGCAGCACTCGTCCCTTAGACCATCAAGGACTCCCTCCATGCACCTTTGAAAAGCAGCTGGGGCGTTGGTAAGGCCAAATGGGAGGCGGATCCATTCGTACAGACCCCAGGGCGTACTAAAGGCTGTCAGGTGTCTAGAGCTCTCGTCGACGAAGCCCTGGTGGTAAGCACTGCCCTGGTCGAGTATCGAGAACCACGAGTAGCCCCCAAGGTTGTCCAGCAAATCTTGGATGCGTGGAAGAGGGTGGCGATCGGGGATGGTTTTGAGGTTCAAGCCCCGAAAGTCAACACACAAACGTAAGCTCTTGTCCTTTTTTCTAACGCAGACCACTGGTGACGAGTAGGGAGAGGCAGACTTCCTGATCCAGCCGTGGTCGAGCAGGTTCTGGACATATTCCTTAACCTCTTTGTACAAGGGCTTGGGAACTGAGTTGTATGATGTCTGGACTGGTGTTTCATCCTTTAGGTGGATTTTCAGTTTCAGGCTTGGAATGCAACCAATGTCAGAATCGTCCTTGGCAAAAACATCTGACTCTGCATACAACATATCTCTGACTATCTTTTGCTCACTCTCTTCCAGGTGGGACACATCAACAGGTGGGTGCCATCTCTGTTTTGTCATGTCTGCTGTCTTGTGTCTACCATTTGACTGTTTTTGCCTATCTGTGTTTGGCTGAACTGAACATGTGTTTACAGTGGGAGGGAAAACTGGCTCAGAGTTACCTGGGGACAAATTAACTGGTCTCACCTCAGTAACTTCCTCCAATGTGCCTAACACTGTTCTCTTTGTGAGATAGATATCATGTTTTGTTGGGTTTTGAATGGGGATTTTAACAACTTTAGAAGACCCACTTGGAACATCTACTAAAGCTGGAAACAGCTCTAATCCCTCAGGACAGGTACTCACTAGATCAGGTTGAAAAAGCATTGTCCCACCCCTTGGCCATTCTCTGACTCTGCACTTCACCTCACAAATCTGCCCTGCAGGAATAGTTACACCTCTCTTGCCTGTTCTCACACTACTCTCAAAGGTGGTTTCATCAGGGGTCAAAATCTGGAGAGCAGAAACTAGCGCTTCCACTGCACTGTTACTGATACTTAAAGCCTCTTTTAATAAAGCAGAAATATCAGCTTCACCTCTCTGTTCTTGGTTTGCTTTAATGATCTCACCTATGACATTGCTGCCTAAAAGGGGACAATTAAGACTGTCTTGGCTGACTAATAGTGGCACTTGGATGGTGACACATCCATGGTTCTCACTACAGACCTGGAGTTCCACATCTGCCCATCCGTCGAAGGGAACATCTGTGCCATTAGCTGCAGCAATGTCCAAAGGCTGGTCAAGAAGGAGGGTTTCGAGTGGCTGGATCTGGATGTTGGGGAGTGCTTTTTCCATCCACGCTCTCTCTACCATAGTCACTTGAGCCCCTGAATCGAGCAACATTTGAAGAGGAACTTTGTTGATAGCACAGGACACCATACAACGCTTTCCTATGAGCTGTGCTATTCGCTTTCTTGGTGGTGGTTGACATGGTGTGTTTGCTTTTACAGGGCTGGCTGCCTTAGACTGATGGGATGCTTTAGGTTGGCTGGCATGTGCTGGGGGCTCCTCAGCTGTCACGGTCACTGGTTGCCCCTCACCAGTGACCTCATTCCGTTTCCCGATAGTTTCCTTTGGAGACAGCCAATGGCGCGGTGTCCAGCTTGGCCACAAACAAAGCAGTGAGGGCAGCTCACTTTGCTTTGCTGTACACAGTCATTGCATCTGCCCCTGTTATCAGTTGTTGGCGCCTGAGGACAAGCTGTGGTGGAGCAGGGACCCCCAGGTGTCACACTGTCAGCAGGCTTTACCATCTGTGCCAGATGTTTGGTCAGTGAGGACACTTGTGCAGTCAGTTCTTGAATAGCAGCACGGTTAGCCTGTAGCTGAGTGTCAACTTTATCTTGCTTAGCTGAGTCACTACAGTCAAGCTGAGCTGTGCTCACTGTCACTGGTCGGGTTTTGCTTACTGTGCCAAGTCGTTTAAGTCTTTCAGCTTCCTCGCTCGTAGACTTAGTGATCTGGTCTAACAGAAAGTCATCACTAACCTGCAAGTCGGTGAGAAGTGGCTTGAGGTCATGTCTGACATGGTTGTTTTTTTCATTTAAGCCCTGGTAAAGAGTGTGGAGAAAAGTGCCCTGAACGAGCCTTTTGTCATAGCTAAACTCAGCACCAGGCTGTTGTGACTCAAACAGAACACGCTGTTTTAACCCCATTATCCTGTACAGAAACTGCTGTGGATTCTCTTTGTCTTGTTGCTTGGCATTACTTAGCTCTTGGAAAAGTTCAGTACTGTTTTTGTCCCTGATGTGTGCGCGGAGAAACCGCTTTAGCTCATCAACAGTCAAATCACCTTTATTAGCCAACATTTCTCTAAATGTACCAGGTTTTGTTATCTTAATCACTGTACGAATTATCTCTGACTCAGTAAAACCTTCATGCAAACCTTCATCAATTTGTTTACAAAGGCTACTGTATGACATATCAGAACCCACATCAGAAATTTGGCCACCATGTAGCTTAAATTCTCTGCGCGGAAGCAGAGCTGCAACATCATTAAACCTCAGTACCTGATCTCCCATGCTGGAAGATAGACTCACCCTACCAGGAGGAGCACCACCAAAACCTGTTGTGGGTGACTTGGCTAATGCTGGAGTGGTAAGGTCTCTTGCTAACATAACATTGCCTCTTCCGGCAGGTGATGGAAATGTGTGGAGATCTCTGTTCTCTGTAGAGGGGTTAGTGTGTGCATCTCTGTTCCGTGGTGAGGGTGGCAGTGAATGAATGTCTCTGTCCATGTGCAATGAATGTCTGGGTATGTCTGTAGTAGGGGTAGCTGGAGGTGTGGTTGGCTGGCTGGGTTCACGATGGGGTGGAATGGAGCACCCCTGTTGAATGGTTGTTGAACCTTCATTCTCAGGAGGCGCCGTCTGGGCAACCCCAACCGCTTCACTTTGCGTGGCCACCAGGTCACTCAACATATCGTCAAGGTGGAGGAGCTGGGCCATACCTCCATCCTCCAGGGCTCCCAACTTCTCACTCTTGATGTAGTCAACAATCAGATCAAACAGTTCTGGCTCACTCGGCTCATCAACACGATCAGTCATGCTGCCATCATTAATCGAATCTGCAACTTGCAGCAGCTGACTCGCACTCAAATCACAAAGTCTCTTCTGGATCTTGTAGACTAGCGCCCGCCGTGGGTTGACAGTGGCCATGATGACGTGGTACAGGTGACCTCTACTCTCTGGATGACGCACAGGATTGCAGCCTTCCCTGAAGCTTTGGGACACAGGTTCACGTTGTCACAGCACTCACTTCACCAGGCAGCACCAATCCCGGACGAGCCCCCAATTGTTACCGGCGCCAGACCTAGGGGAAATCTGGACCGGCAGCAAAGGTTACACAGGCAAGGGTGCACTGTGTAGCCGATAAAAACATGGTCTGTGGACTGTGGATTAATAAGGGAGAGAGCCAAAGTTAGCGTCTTGCTCTAGCCGATGCTCATTTAATATTGACACAACAGTATAAAACTGTACATATTTCTCAGTTACGTCAGTTTCCTGAAACCTACAGCTACAAGGTTCATATTTCACATTCACACAAAACATGTTACAGAAATAAAATAAATGTTGAAACCAAATTCACAATAAACAATATAAAACATTTTGTCAAAGAAAAATAACTTCACACAAATTCAAAATATGACTTACATTTCTAAATAAATAAGAATAGGCTTAACTACAATATAATGTAATATATGTATAAAATATAATATACAGCACAAAAATTATATTACCAAAAACACACATTTACTTTACTGACATTACTACAATCACTCCTATTTTAACACATACACCACAGTTACACTCATCCTACACTGATATGACGTACACAAAACCTTTCTGCAACATTAGCGTAACACTCCTTTGCACTTGCACTTAACCTCTTAACAAAATGGCGCGACTCTGCCTTGTTAACGAGCGACCGGAAGTGAAACTGGTTTGAATATAGCATCTCTATTTACCATTAACTCGCGACTGACTGGCTTATACTCTAAAACAATCTTTTAAACACATTTCCATATGTTACCACATGCAAAGGTCTGTAACTTTCACTGACAAAATAGTAGAAAACCGAAATTCACGGAGGTAACTATTATCAATGTCGGCGCCCACGAAACATACAGCAACAAAAATACGTTTCAAATACATCTCTAAACCATGTCACAACTTCACAGAACGATTTCCAATGCATTTACATTAGTTATTAAACAAAGCTAATCATAGAAAAGCAAGTTTTAACATACCTGTGGATTAATAAGGGAGAGAGCCAAAGTTAGCGTCTTGCTCTAGCCGATGCTCATTTAATATTGAGCTGCGCATGAGCAGAGCAGATACGAGTGACCTCCTTCAGGTATCCACAGTGGCATTAGAGCGCTGCCTACTGACATCTTTGAGTATTGACCTGATGTCAAAACTGTATAAACAGAGTTAGATTAGTTCACATAATTAACAAAAAATTAGGGGGTGTCTGTTTACATACAAAACTTAACATGTGGCATTTCCAACCCATTACAAATGCAACCAGTTATCTCCATCAATTACTTGCGTCACTGGGCTGTACCACAATTTTCAATCACAGGTGCAGTCAAGGATTGCATATTTCTGTGGCACAAAATGAAAATGAAAGATATAATAATAAAACAAGGTGAGACAGGGAATCTTTAGGTGTGTCTCAAACAAAACAATAAAAAAAGTTATGACCGGTTTTCTATCTTTCACTCCCTCTAGAAACAATATTAAAAGCAACAATAAACAATATTATATAAATAAAATCAACTGGGTAGATGCAAGCTGCCACTCTCTGTATTCAATGTTTATTCATATTTAAGCTCTCAGAACCAAATACATTCTCTATACCTGCTTATTCCCTCTCAGGGACATGAGAGTTGGTTTTATATCCCAGCATTCATTGGATGAAAAACAGGATAACACCCTGGGCAGGTTGTTTGTCCATCACAGGACCACCACAAATAGACACATTTCACACTCACACCTACGGGCAATTTAGAGTTTCCACCTAATTGGACCTGCATGTCCTCAAACTGTGGGAGGAAACCAAAGCATGAATATGCATATGTGTAAAAATGAGGGAAAACTCCAGTCAGAAAGAACCAAAATATTGTAGTTCTATTAAATGATATGAATTGCAATTAAAGCCTTTGCATATTCTGTAGGCTTTCTCTCTCTCGTACCTCTCCTCTGCTGATACAATACCTAGTTTCCTGATGAAAATGTTTAACAATTATTACTGTACTATAATATACTGCACGTGGCTATGTTGCTTATCAGGTGGTCATCGCACAGGGAGAATTCAGGGGAAGCTGTGTGAGAAAATAAATTATTTCCATGTGATTGTGTTGCCAAGGAGGGCTGATTATATCAGTAGATGCTACTAATAGACCCTGATTATGAGCAGTTTCATTTCCTACAAATGATTCCTTTGTTGAGCCACGAGGAGTGAGAGAGTATATTATTTTTCTTGTATCCACTGTCTTTCTTTCATAGCATAACAATGACGCCATATTGAGAGACTTGTTAAAGACACACATTCAACTAATCTTTGCACTTTCTCTCCTATAAATCCGGCTCTCTCGTGTAATTAAGTGAGGCTGAAGGTTCATGAGCTCTAACTGTTTCATTACTTTTGAATAGGCGAAGCTGTGCTGATATGAGTGAGAATGAGATATCAATACGTCCATTGTTACTTCAGTCTTCATTCATTTTATTCTACCATTCACCTCATACTTCTCCTTCAGTATCCTCTCAAGGCTATGCAGAGATAGAAAACAGTTTTACGTGATTATAATTTGGTGAATTGCAGCGGCAAAGCTTTGGTTTATTTAAAGCCCTATAACCAGGTGTGCAAAATATGAAATATCAAGAACGACCATTTCCTGTTTGATTGGGATAAATATACATGTATCATCATATTGAAATCAATATACAGTGATCTAATAAGACGGGGCACAAATACAAGCTTTTGGTGGTTTATTGCTCAACAGGGAAGGCTTTTTCCTCTCAGTGCTGCAGAAAGCAACAGACAAGAGGTGTGAGGATGGCTCCTGCATGTCACTTTGACAATTAATCCTGCTGAGACCCGGTAGGCAATCATCTATGATAATGTAGGTTCAAGAGTAAAAAAAGCCTCAGTTTCAACACAGTGAAGTGTTTTTCTGGACTCTCAGGCAGGAACACTGCCGAGACCCAACAGATGAGAAATTCTTTGCTGCATTTAAATTATTACTCTCAGCAGACTGTGTACAATAAACTATTTTTAGAGGTTGCACATAGAAATATGCTCACATAAGTTATACATGCCAGAGGGTCAGCCTCCTGGTAAACTGACAGTGGTTCAACTCAGCGGCAGAGTCCTCTATGTAAAAGGTGTGGGAATAGGCATTTCCACTTATTAATATGTATAACTTTTTCTTCCTCGTCCTCCCTGTAGAATAAAAATCTGATGGTTTGAGAGCTGGGAGGCTTTGTTCCTCAACTGGTGCTGTGTCTCCCTCACTGGGATAAATGCCATGAAAGTCACCAACAGCCCTGGGAGGTTAATTGCTAAGTTATAACAAGACAAGACTGTTAGGTTATGGATGTTGTTAGCGTATGGCTTAAGTTACTTCGGTTATAGCTAAAGACCCTCCTGCTGTATGCCAAGTTTGTCATTTAATACCACCATATTAATATCCCTTTTGATTTGTAATATTCTAGCAGCTGCAAGTCACAACAAGTGCTGAGGAAGTTTTTAGTCATGAGTCATTTTAATCACAATGTGACCCTCATCGGATGTGTGAAGGTTTGCAGTGTGCATACTAATCCAATCAGTGCACATTTTGATTGGTCTTCAAAGATTTAATCAAGTGATTTCAATTGCACTCGTTCCAAAACATCGTTGAGTTCGAGAAAGGTGCTCATCACAAATTCATAACGTGACATTTCAGAAAAGTTGAGAGTTACTGTAAGTCTTTGTTTCCTCATGAATGTCTTCAGAAAATGTTAAGACTGAAACATTTTTATTTGTGGGTACTATCCAGAAAAACCGAAGCTCTTTGTATTGAAATCACCAGCTAGTCAACAATAGCAACAATAACCAAGTGGCATTGTGTTCATCACTAAGGCAAGCAGTTCTTCAAAGATTTTTTTTTCCTCAGAATATCTGTGTGATGGTAGTAAAATGTTGGCTAGAGCATTAACTTCAAGTTAAATCTTTATTTATCAAAACATCAATTGAAATGAAAATAAAATTCACACTGGCTGACCAATATTTTTACTACAAGGCCAACAGTGGCTGAATATATCATATATCCCTATAACTAAGAATATGTAGATTTATCTATCTATATTATGCTGCACTCTCCATCTTTAGCAGTGATTGTCAGTGACATATGAATCTGTCCCACTGCGAGAATCAGGAAACGTGATTGAGCTTTGATGGGCGACCGAAGTCTGACTGACAGCGTCTGTACTGCAGATTATCGAGCAACGTGTCTCTCTCAGGATGTCCATAAATGTCTGAGAAAACAGCCACACAGTGTCTTCTCTACTGAAAGTTATTAGTTGTGATGTGTCTTTGCCTTATATACCCTTACCTAAGTCAATGTGCTGCCCTCTAATTTGTATCAGCCATTTGCCATTAGTGCCTCAATGGCTGGCCAACATAATTAGTTCTATGGTCATCCCATTGGACCCTT
This sequence comes from Thunnus thynnus, assembly GCF_963924715.1. Lineage (NCBI taxonomy): Eukaryota > Metazoa > Chordata > Actinopteri > Scombriformes > Scombridae > Thunnus > Thunnus thynnus. The sequence continues at coordinate 8,583,549 of NC_089533.1, read as the reverse complement.
CTAATTAGAAGCAACGCCGAGGGCAGGTGACCATAGACGGGGCAGCAGCAGCGTGCCCCCGCTGTGGAGAAACAGCGCAAGTAAACCATAACTCATGTTGCACTGGGTTATGGGATTTTAAGTGGCCTCCCATTTCTTTTATACAGGGCACATTAAATCTATGACTTATTTCAAAGGGAGCTCAGTGTCATTACAATGCAGCAGCTAGGTATACAACAGTCACATTGAAGTGGCACTTCAAAACCATGAAATATCACTGAGAAATGCCTTCATTCAGACGATTGAGAAATTGAGTGTCTAAAAAAAAAAAAGTTCCTTACAGTGAAGTGTTGCCAGTCTTTGAAAGCAAGGACATTTCATTATGAAAAGAAAAAAAAATGAATCCATACACACTGTCAAAAGAAAACACATAACACAGTATGAAATGATCCCTGAGTGGACTTTTGCTTTAAGAATGCATGAATGAATAAAATGAGCTTTGAAACTGAAGTTTGTATTCCTTTCATACCTAAAGATGACATTTATACCTTAATGTGCAGCCTTTTTTAGAGCTACATACCGTGTTGGAAAGCGACAGGTGTTATGGATGGTAAACACAAATGTCCATGAAAATCTAAAGGAAATGCAGACTGTAAATGGAACCACTCAGAGGAGTTTTCATGCATTGCACTCTTGTCAGCACCTTTTAACCTTTTTAAATTTCCATATTCTTTTTTCTTTTTTCTTTTTTTCTTCATACCCTTTGGCTGCACTCACGCTGGAGTTAATCAACTGCCTGAAGTACCATCGGTCTTTTACCCGCCCTCCTCTTGTTTTTCCTCGTTTCCGACTCCGCTCTCTCTCTGGTCCATCAAAGGCTCCATTTAAAGATGGGTTTTTAAAGTTCACGTTGGATGGACACAGCTTGCCACTCTGGTTGCCGTGGAAACCAGGTTGATGCATGGACAGGTTCTTGAGTGTGAGTGTGAGTTTGAGAGGCTACACAGGCCTGTCAAGATTTATGGATTGCACTGTACGGTTCAACATTGGCAATTTATCCACCAGGAGGAGAAAGACTTTACATTTGTATGCAGATACAAGAAGAAACATAAGTCCAGGCAAAAGATCCTGATATAAATCTCAATGACAGAATTTTATATATTGTTTCGTTATATTCTGATATGTAATTTTAAGGGAAACAGGCATAATTTAAAGGACCATACCAGTGATTTTGGATGTTTAAATGGAATAACTACTATCCACTTACACCTTCTGATAGTGCCAGTGATTTCCCAAAACCTGCGGCTATATCTTATCTTTAGATTCAGTGCTTCACCTCACAAAACGTTCAAAATTATAACAAGTTTTAATGACAGTCATGTCTTATAATTATTAGTATTCCCTGTTGAGTGTCCAAACATCATAGCTTATGAATGCAATGCTATGTTCCAGCTGAATGGAGAATCTCTGTCATCAGACTTTCATTTCAGCACATGAATGCACCACCAGGAAGGATTCACAGTTAGATCGCCCATTTTAATCATTTAATCATTTTAACACTATTAAAATGGTAAAATTAAGATTTTTTACAGGAAACCAGTGTGGACGTGTGTTTCATTATGAGGCGTTTCAAGTCTCTGTGAGTTGATTTTGATAGTATACCAAAATGAACAGAAACCAATGGTCCCCTGGAAGAACGGGAAAACTCTTAAACTCACTTCCATAAATTGGGAAATGACTGTCAGTAATAAGTTACTGTAAGCGCAAAGAATTTACTGAGCTGATTGTGCAAAACCTTTAATGCTTCTTTTATTATGAGTTCTCTTTATATTAGAGGGTGCTCTCTAATGATGACCACCAGACAAAGGTCACAGTTTACTCACCTCTAGTCTATAATCGGTACTGTCAGCACGAAAAGGGCAAGTTGCACCAACAGTGTGGTCTGGAACCTTATGTGAGGCAGGTGCATGCTGGTTTGATGGGGTGCAAGGTTTGGACAGTGACCTGTCAGATACCTCTTAAGGCTCTGAATTTGGCTTACATCCTGCCCTTTAGCCATTACCAGCAGCTCTGCGTGCAGGTGGAAGGGACTAGGACTTGCGCTTGGGGGAAACAAAATAAATTGCCATAATATGAGAAAGAAGCCATGCTGTTGGCACGTTTGATTCTTCTGAAGGCAGAACACCAGTGTTAAAAATGATTTTTTTAAAAATCTACAATTGATGGATTGAAGACATCTTATTTCGGAGATGGTTCTTTGTAGTGTTTGGTGTCAGTGGGGAGAGACAGCGGTGTTATGTTTCACTCACCGTGGTCCCCATGTTCTTGCCTGTGGGTTATTTTTGTGATCACTACTTGTTTGAGTGCCAGCACATTTGCATGAAGAAGGACATATCTAGTGCTCATAAATAGGAGAGCCAAAAGTATCCATCACCTGACTGTTGACAACCCCTTCTTTACATCTCTCAGTTTGAGTCACGCCACTGTAAAGGAGCCCAGTACACGTTATTCAGGGCAGTTGGCCTCTCTGATAATCACAACGTGCGTCTTGTAAGATTAGAATCAGTATGCAAGCCAGTAAGAAAACAGAATTTAATGGAACAAATGAACAATGAAAAGGCCCTAAAAGTGGTGAGTATTTAAATCACATCTTCAGCAAACGCAGCATACTAAACAATGTTTTCCTTGGATGAAAAGAACAAGGCTGGCACTGTGGGATGTTTATTGTTCCCGCAGTGACTATTTTGGAGTCTGGGAAACTGTTCAAATCTGCCAGAATAAACACCTCATCGAGTAGACTATACACTGTCTGTCACATTAGATTTTACCAATAGCAGTGACTTTTGAAGCAGATCAACAGCAGTATGGTGTCAAATGTTATGCTGACATTAACAGGCTGTGAGCTGCAGCCACATGAATGGATATGAATTAAGAAACATCATTGGTTGACATTCATAGATGAAAATAATTGCTGATGAATCCTTGTGGTTCATTTTTTTAACCATTAATTTGTGGTGGCAAATATTAAAGCCATTAAAGTGACAGATATGATGGCATGAACAAACACAACAAATCCACATAAAAGTCTGTCTGGAGAGAAAGAGAGAGATTTGTATCGCTTTGGTGCTAAAAAGGTAATAATATTCATTGTTAGTTAAAATCACAAGTGTAATGAACAGTTTTTGGACCTGTGGTCTGTTGATGCACCAGTGTGAACTGAGCAGAGTCAGAAATAGTGATGCCAGATGGGAAATGTTAAAGTATCATACCAGTGCCTTAAAATTATCATATTTTGAAGAAAATTATTGTACACAAGTCATAACCAAGAGAACAAATAGACGTAAGTGAGTTATTTCAGAAAACATGTATTTATCGAGACAAACGACTTTTTGACACCACCTACAAATCCAACCACATAGTTTAAAAGGGAGTGGAAGGGGTGTAGTCTTTTGGGACTACTCAAATAAAAATGTCCCAACACTGAAAACAAAAGCATAGCTGTTCAATAAATAAATAAATAAATAAGACTTTTTTTTTTTTTTAACTTTTTTCACATGGATGTAGCAGTAAGCTCTCTCTAGTTCAAACTCTAGCGGGAGAACAACAGCCGTGCTCGTTCATCACCACAACAAGCACAATTGGCTGGAAAGACGTCACTTGAGTAGAGATGTGTAAACACAGATGTAGGATTCATATTTTACAATTCTGATTGTATTAAAATGAGACAGCCTAGACCTGTTGTTCACAAACTTTTTCATATCAAGGACCCCTAAACTGACCCCCATTTGATAAAATGTTGTCCCAGGGTCCCCCATCTGATGAGATTTTTGCTTTTAAATGTTTTACTACAGTAAGTGTGTGAAACCCATGACCAAAGTAGTCATACATTCTGACTTCTACTTATGGATGTAATTATAGTGAAAATAAATGATTCCTCTTTTTGCTTGGGACGCCCCTGGAACCTCCTCAAGCACCCCTGGGGGTCCCCGGACCCCACTCTGAGAACCTCTGACCAAGACTGATTACAACTACTAACACTAAATGACACAAAATGATCAAATTATTGTACATTATGGGACAATTATCGTACAGAGGGCAAAATGATTGTACAAATACGATAATTATCGTATGTCTGGCAAACAGCAAAGACATCTGGTCAAATAGTTCAGAATGAAACTGATTTTCGGCTTTTGGGTTATAAAGTAGGCTAATTTTAAAAAGACAATAAAACAGGTCTATAGCCTACAGTAAACTTTCTTTTAACATGTTTTCCAACCTGTTTTAGCAAAACCCACACCAAGGTAGACAAGAAACTCAAAACAAATTCTTAGGTATTTATAATCTAGAGCAGTGATTCTCAAAGTGGGTCCTTGAGGAGGTTCCAGGGGTCCCCAGAAAAAAGAATAATTTATTTTCACTATAATTTCATAGGTAACAAAATGGCAGAATATTTGGGTCATGGGTTTCATACACTTTCTGTAATAAAACATCTAAAAGCAAAAATCTTATCAGATGGGCTCCCTGGGACAAAATCTTATCAAATGGGGGTCTGTGGTCTAATTTGTGTCAGTTTAGGGGTCCTTGACGTGAAGAAGTGTGAGATCCACTGATGTAGGAAGTCCAGCTCTGCAGCCACATTTTACGCTTTATTATGAAGGGGCACTTCCAGTAGTATCCAGGCTGCTTGTGTCTGAGCTGACAAACCGCTGCACCGGAGAGCTCTGCTTTTTGCGTTGGCAGCCAGTCTTTACCAATCTGTTTCCACTGTTGCTGGGCACGGACGAGCACCGGGAAAGTCGGAAACGGAACGGGACCGGTAAGGCGAAGCGCTTTCCAAGGTTTTGATTTGGCTTGAAAATGAATGTGGATATAGTTTACAAGTGTACAGTTTTGCTGGGTTTTGACAGACTGGAGTAATTAAAACATGTGGTGCTGTAAAGTTTTATTTCGCTCATCGCTTTCGCTGGATTGGTGGATTAACTGTGTGGTTCAGATATAAAGACTAATTGCGCATCAGCAGCACCAGACGTCTAATCCCGCTTTTCCACACTTGTCGTCCCGTAGGAACAATATAGGAACAATAGGCTACTGTAAAGTGTTTCATGAGTGAGAAAGATGTAAGTAAACTGATATCACAAATGAATAAATGAATAAAAAAAACAAGCAACACAGTAGAATAAAGACAACAAAGTGGGATAGATCCTACATGGAGATGCTGATCATTGTAACATGGATTTAGGGATTTTCTTTTTGGACAAAGGTTGGATATCAAAATTTTATAGTCTGCTGCTAGTAGACATTGGCAACATTTCCTTTACTCATGTACTTCTCTGTACCAAACATTATACCCCCATCCCGATTTATGATCTTACTTAATAGTATTTTCCACTGAAAATGGTCAATAAGTTCCTTCTTGGGGACTCTGCCCTGCAGCCTATTGATATTACATTTTGTGTAATTATGGCAAATAGAATATTCACTTTCGCTCTAGAGGGAAATGACTTAAATGTGCTGACATTTTTTACAGACTTACAGTACATATGGAACTTATTAATGGAATTACAGTGACCTTATCAGACTTTGCAGTGTTTCTTTTACCATAAGCAGCAGGAGACTGAGTACTGAGGAGATAATATTACTTTGAGACATTCAGCTTTGCATTGATAATCACTGTCAAATGTCCCACTACATCGTTACGTACTACTGATGGGCATAAAGTTACATTTTTATAACTGATTGGACATTGCAAGGTTCATTGCCTTTGAAGTAGACAAACATTTTACTTTGCATGTAGGACATGTTTCCACAGAGTATTAATTCTGCACACACACACACACACACGCACACACACTCTGAATCAGATATGGTCTACTGGGACCAATATTGACAGATTTAAAAGCCCTCTGCTCATGGAGGAATTCTTGAAGTTTGACATCAATGCTGGCAGTACTCTGTTGAAAAAAAAACCCATCCAGTAAGTACATTTTATAATCATAACTGTACAGAGAGAGGGATACGTGTTGGAATCAGCCAGGCTTCCTAAAGAAAGGATCATTGTGGAGCGTGTGAAACTGTCACTTCATTATATTGAATTTCTACTGAACACCTCTTTTGCTGCAGTCTCGGTGCTCAGTAGCTGTTCTAACAAGTGAGAGCTCTGATAAATCAAGTTAAATATCACAGGGTTGATTTAGAGAAATTGACATAATGCAGCTGCTCTGTACAGACTTTATTTATGGACGGCACCTTTTGAGTCGGCTTCTTCCGCTGAATGGCCCTTGCTGATAGATGCTGCTATCTGTCTTGCTGTTATGATGAAGCGCGCTGTAAGTTTCTCATAGTCATTTGTGTTTTATTGTTTTGTATTGTTTGCTGCAGGGAATTTGGTATTTTGAGTGTTTTTTTTTTTTAATTTTTTATTTTTTTACCCATACTAGATGAAATAGAGGAACAGGAAATTGTGTTTAATGGCACACGTATTCGTAATGTTCAGTACAAGCTCTTTGGTTTCAGGGATACAGTATAGTAATTACAGTCTGTGAAGACATGCGGAACATAAATTAAAAAGTACAAATCCCATGTTGAAAACTTTGGCATCTCATGAGTTGTTGGCTGTTACATAAACCATACTAGTTAGGTTAACCCATGTACACAATTATGGTGAACGCAAATGAGAAACCAAAGACGGAAGAGCCTCCCATACCACTTAGATCTCCTGTTTTGGGGTATTATGGTTTCCCAGTAAATTATAACAACACTGAACAGTAGTGCAGATGAAAACCGTGTTTCGACATTCTCACAGAGAACGTGAAGTGGTCAAGCTTCACTCTAATGTTCTTTAGAGCTAATGCTCACTGTAAGTTGGATCCATAGTGACGCACATATTTCCTTTTTTTACTGACTATATACCAAATGTTTGAGTACCTTAAATTTTTGGTGTATAACTAACACACCATACAACAAGCTTAACTCACTCACAAAGGTCACAGATTCTTCACAAGGGGGGCTGTTAACTGCTAAGTATTTTTTTCTTTGCATTTCTTGCATCATTTGCCAGAACATAAAGAAGAACCAGCCACACAATACAAAAAGGGTAACCTTGTATGTCTTTTGCCACCGCAGTGGAAAACAAATACTTGTTGTTTACAGAGTCTACAAGTGTATCATCGCTTCCTTATAGAGAAATGGACCAGCTAACTGTAGTTAGTAGTCACCTGTAAGTTCAAACTGTTTGTTTTGTAACTTGAAATTGGGTGGATTCTATTTGCAGGAGTGTGTAAATAGCACATATACATTAACAATTTCTACATTTTCCATTATACTGTCAAATGTAATCTCTCAGTAGTATAATATGTATAATATTTATGGTTTTCAGTTAATAGTTTCACTAAAGAATAATTTCAGTTCCTTTAGGAATTCAGTTTGTGTGTGACAGAGAGAGAGAGAGAGACGAGGAAGTGTTTGGTACTCATGATAAATCATGGTGAGTACAGAGGCCTGTACTATGAAGCAGGATTTGTGGTTAGTGAGGTAACTTCAGGTTTAATTCTGGGTTTTCAGGGTTACAATGATGATTCACTTCTTAAAGGGGTATATCGCAATGGTAACTTATGCTGAACAGTTAACCTGCTCCGGAGCAGTTTAACTTCAGAGGATCAGATCACAACCTGTCAACACCCCGACCACTGACCAATCAGATCACTGGAAAAAAAGAGTCATCATTCCTACAGGATCCCGACATGGACAAAAGTTCAGAGTTTACAATAAAGTGACATGTAAAAATGAGCAATATATAATTTTATAGATCAGTGGAAACATTTTATTGTTCCAGGCTTTATATTTCCACTCTGCTTTTAAAACAGAGCTTCTAACAAACGGAGAGATCTTTAATGACACTAAACACATAATAATGACTTTAGCTGCATTTTAATTGTGCAAAGTTTATTTTATACCCGGAGTGAAAGCTGACAGTGTGAATGATTTTACACTCTGATTCCATCGCTGCAGCTCAGAATAACTTGAGACAAATGTGTGATGATAATTGGAAATAAAAACAAAAGATTGTCTTTCATTAGAAAAATAATCCACACAGTGTTAATCGGCTCCCATGATTATAAATGTGACACTGCGGTCAGATAGACTTCATCAGTTATTGACTACTTTTCCACTCTGTGCTTTTGTAACAGAAACAGTCTGGTATTACATTTAAGTTTTTTTATGTGACATATTCAGAATGGTTTCTTCATCATCCAACTAAATAGCAAAAAATACTCACTCAACACTTAAGCCATATATAATAACAACTATATGTATTTTAAGCTTAAGCCTACTTTTAATATTGGAAATTATTTCTAGTGTTTCTACATCTTCTTATTCTGTTGTGTGATCACAGGCTTGTTTACATTTCACTTTGTTGAATATGACTTTTTAATGTCCCTAAAACAGAACTGCAGGTACTTGGTATCACATGAAGTACTTCATTCATGGTTCTGATGACATCGATCGTAATTAACAATCCCGCCTCTTTCACATGAACTTGCTTAAAGCTTGAAAACACAGAGTTGACTGAGCTAGTTGATAACCAGCTTTGTAGTATTGGTTACATGGATGGCCAATGTTTGACTCAGTGAAGCCAACTAACGAAAAGATATCCTGGGTATATTGAACTTTCTTCTTAGTACAGGCCCCAGGTGAACTTATTATGTAAACACAATTATTTAACTAATTTCTGTACTTTAATTACAGCTGCGAGAATAACATCCAGGTTCTGTTAACCTTTCATCACTTTAAGTCTTTTGTTGAACCACCTCACTATTCCACCTACGTGCTGCTGCCACTGTAGATGACTACATGCACAGCAGTATGTTAGGAAATGTCCATGTTACAGCACAATTATGGCCCATTAGCCACTGTCAAATCTTATTTTTTTTTAAATAAATGGCAGGAAAAAATGTATCTCTAGTTTTCCTTATATGGAAAACATATTGAACCGCTACACAAAACCATATTGAACGGTGAGTTTTGCACACTGTTACACCCCGAGGAGATGTAGGTTGTATGTGTGTGTGTGTGTGTGAGTTGGTGGTATTGCTTAGGTTTAAATCATTTGTTGTTGGCAGCAGTGATGCAGAGTGGCGAGGGACAAACAGCTTGTCTTTCGCTATGTAATGTTAGTGGCGGATACTTGTGTTAACTTCCACTTCAGAAAGCCCACATTGAAACATGTCCTGGCAAAATGCAGTAAAGTGGCTTCATGTGCCTTGTAGTGCTCAATGCTGAAGGCACTTATTCATCTCACAGGGTTATTTGAGAGCGAGCATTAATGTTAGACGTGAGAGCGGTCACACTGAGGACCAGCACTTCTGCAGATACTGTCCACTTGGGTTATTGAAGGGATTAATTCTTTTTTGGAAACTGTTAGTGTTACTTTATGGAGAGGATGGCATTAGAGTGCACCACACAAGGAGAAGGAAATGTAAACATTGTTACTTATTCAAGTTACTAGACTACAATTATGCGAAGAGAGACAAAAAGAGCATAATTTAACTTAAAAAGAGAAGCATCCCAGCCCACGCATCTCGATGGAGTTAAGCCTGGAAGTGTCTTCATAGACATAACGTTGAGTTATGTTTATCACCACAATGTTATGACCACAATGCAGGGCGAAGCAGAGTGTCTCCCTCTTAGTGTCTTGACCTCAGAGCCTTCCAGCCTTCCCCTCCTCTCCCACAGATGGATTCAGGTTGTTTGGGCACCAGGCTGGCTCGTGGCTTACACGCATAACATGATGTATGCGCACAAATTTCCATGAATATGTATCTGTATGCTAACGATGTTACTGCCACTGTTTGTCAAGACTTTCTCCATAAATATACCCATGTGTAAGGCAGCCTTATTCAAACATACTTAACTGCTGTCTGTGTTTATCCTTTTAGAGCCGGATGCAGCTCTTTTTTTTAAAAAAAAAAAAAATGCTTTTGCAGTGTTTTTCTGTCAGCCGTTTGCTCTTATATTGCTGCCTCTCACTTTATAATCTGTGATTTTGCTCATCTGCAGTTCAAATGGCCTCTCCTTATTTTGCTTCGACCTTTTGATCCTCCTCCTTACCGCTGTTATCTATGGTATCATCACCCGCTGAGCCAAGGTGACCAGCCCATTCACACTGATCAAAACACACAGCTGGAGCCTGCAATGTCCAAGACTGAATTTAGAGACTTTTGGGATGTTTATTGACCTCTCTCTCTGTTTCTTTCTCTTTCACTCTGTGTGACTGCTACTCTTGATTTCATCCTAGCACAGTGACCTTCAGTTGGATTCCATGAAAAGTTTTGTGCTAAAACTGTGACGTACTCGCTGGCCGCTTTTCCAATTGCCAGTACAAACATACAGTTAATTCCCAATTAGCCAGGGGAAGCTTGGCACTGGAGGACATTGCTGTCCTGTCATGGCCTGGCAGAGCAGCACTGTCTTACTGCATGATAGCTGATAGTTGCTCATGTGAAGCACAAAAAAAAAAAAAAATTCAAATGAGACAAAAACATTGTGGTTTTGCATGTTTTACAATATTTATAATGATTTATTGAAATTTTGTAAAATATGTAATTTGGAGAAATGATCATGAAAGGGACAAATAAATTCCCACATATCATATTTATGCAGATGTCATGTCACAAAAAAAGCTTGATAAATTATAATTTCCCTCACCACACCACACTCCAGGGGTTGAGTGACAGGCCAGTTAACATGATAGGTGAAATGAAAAGGAAAAATCTCTAAAAGGCATGAACACTGACACCTCTAGCAACGCTGTCTCTCTCTGCCAGAAGGAGCGATAGAGTGGTGGTGCCCTTCCACCCCCGAGCCCCTCCGCTGGCCAGAGTTGGTGCCCTGTGTGAGGCTGGAGGTGGCAAAGACAGGGTGGGGGTCAGAGATTCTGACAGCTGCACGGAGCCTGCCTCAGGGCATGCATGCTGGCCTTTTTCCCGTTGTGAGCCCCCTCCCTCCCCTAGCTCCCTGCCTGGCTTACTGGCATGCCCGACCAGAGGTGCTCAGCCTGGGGATAGACTCAGCAAAGGCTGTCTCACTCCTCGCTAGGGAGCTGGAGAACTGACACTGTTGACCCCAAGGGAGGCCAGGCTTAGGTTTCACTTTCTCCCTATCTGTTTCTCTATATAATCCCCCCTCTCCCATCCTCTCTTGACGCCTTTTTCACCTCAACCTCCCCTCTAAGCTCAGTGCCCCAAACAGGAGGTGATCTGGCAGCAAGAAGTTAGAGCAGAGGCGAACAGGAGATGGCGGGTGAAGGGGAGGGGGGGTCAGGTTTTTCACCTACAGTAGAAGCAGAGGGCAGAATCCCCTCAGTGGCACGTTCAGAGTCTGTGTTGAGCTTCATCTGATCTCATTTGATTCGTTGTTATGAAGTTATTATCCTCATTAACAGAAAGCACCAGAAGCCTCACTGCTATGAGCCATAGATGCATGCACGCGCGCACTAGCACATGTGTAATGAGTCACGCGGACAGTGGCCCCAGTGTTAGAGCGGCGCATTCATTTACACAAACACATGCGCACACACAGTGGTGCGTTTATGCTGCTGAGCTGCTGGTGAGTGACGGTGCTTTGGGGTTGAACACTGGCTCAGTGTGTTGGGCCAGGTAAACCTCCTCAGCCACTCTGCACAACAACAAACACTAAATAGACCACTTGTTTGGGTCCAACTGCACTCAGCAGGAAGGGTGGCGGCTAAAATCATTTGATCAGAAATATTATTACAGGTTGCTTTCATGAATATGCAGATTGTGTGTGTGTGTGTGAGTGTGTAGGTCGGTCATAGGCTACTTTCAGAGACAAAGTTCAGACTTAAGATCAGGTAATTGGGGACAAAAACTGTGTGAGAAATCAGATTTTTGGGTCAGTGGTTAAGATTAGGGTTAGGTTAAGGGTTAGGGTTAGGCAAGTAGTGGTTATGTTTAGGGTTGGGGTAAATCTCCAGGAAATTAATGTAAGTCTAATGTACCCAAAATGGACCTAGGACAACATATGAGTGTGTGTGTGTGTGTGTGTGTGTGTGTGCTTTCTGGTATTAAGTTTTTTACATTTATTTATGTAAGGATGGTTTGATGAGTATGCATGGCCTCGCTTCACACACAGTTATTCATTCAGTTACACACATTCACACCTGGTAGCCGCCCAGTACAACCACAGTCTTTCACCAGAGTTCTGCTGAAACTGCCGTGGGTTAATTGCCTTGCTCAAGGGCATAATGGTCATCAATACTGACAGAAGGGAACGTGTTACTCGTTCGCTTTCCCTGCCAAGAATTATTTATAGCTGTAGAGAAGACTAGTTTTTCAGTCTCGATGGTGTGTGTTGAGCCCTTGTCCTCAGACTTTCCAATGTCAGAATTATGATACTGTAGCAACATTCATGAAGGCATTTCATGTGGTAAGGTTTGAAAGAAAGTTTACTTTACTGTGAAATCTCAGTCAGTGCTGCAGTGAAAAATAATACTGATTTTCTCACCGGCTATGTTTTGTTTTGGTGGCTAAATCTGAATGAATGAAATGCATTAGTTTAAGTAAAAGATATTTAGCTGCAAGGGATTACTCTGGGGCTAAATTTCAGAATCACCCTGCACTCTAAAAGATTTAAAAATCATAATATCATTTTGATGCCACAATACTTTATCTGTTATTTCACTGTGGGGGAAAATTCTCAAGTGTAATCAGGTATGCTTAGGTTTGTCCTGACTTAACTTTCACTGTGGCCTACACATAATCTAGTATTTTACTAGAATAATAATAGTATATCATTTATATATAATAGCGTTATCTGGAGTCTCCCACTATGTCTTGCCCCATTTTTACACACTGAAAGGGATCTTTGCTGTCACTGGAAGTATACAGACATAGCTTGGAATAGAAGCAAAATAAACATGGCATACTGTAGCATAAATGTATGAGCAAGGAAGAGTAGCTTTTGAGGAAAATAATATCTGAAAAGACAAATTTTCAGCCACAGGCCAAAGATGTTTTGCTGTCACTGCTGTCACCCAAATATGAAATAGTTACAAATGATGAATATGTAACACTAGCAGCCATCAGGTAAGACTGGCGCCCCGGAGATATTTGGATAAGCATCTATTTGGATCAACATCTATTTTACATTCAGCTATCAGGGGGGGTCTTGGGGTGAAATTAACATTTTGTTCTAACTAGTGAGCCTTGTCATTTGATTACAGTGACAACTTTGTGTAAGAACATGTGCTATTTTTGAAATATTCTTGAAAAAAAAAAAAAGCCCACATCTTTTCATAAGTGTGAAATGTTAACAGCTCTTATTTTCAAGTATTTGCTCTGAAAATGACATAATTAACAAGTTAGAAGAGCTTGTTGTTGTGCAGAAAAGCTTCTTACCTGTGTTAATAAACTGGATGTGTGATTTTTGTGTGTCACGCTCGGCTTCCACTTGATCTGAGTCTTCTTGATGAAGCACAGTGAGCTCAGGAGAAGACGATGCCTGACAGTTTTTTTTATTATTATTATTTTTGCATTTGAAAATTAAAGTAAAAAAAATAAGCTTTTTAACTTGAGCATCATTTATCTATTACAGTGCTTTCACTAATCTAACTACATAATCCGGCAGCGTGTGTGTGAACGAGAGACTGTGTTTCTGTGGGTTTTCTGCTTACATTATTACGCTCGTCCTTTGGGAGCAGCATCTGTTTTATCTCCTGCGCGGCAAACAGCTTCTCCTCTGGCTCCCACAGCTACAGATATCAGCTATCAGAGTCATTACCGCCCGCAGGAGGTGGTACCAAAGCTTCCTCCACCCCACCAAGTCACCAACCCCCACCTCCATCTCTCATTGATCAGGCTGGAAAGACATCAAATCCATGCTGATCACAGTAACCTCCACCGTCTGGAGGGCTGGATCTGTGGCACACACTCTTGTCTTACTGTGTCTCTTATTGAACCACGCTGGCTGTGAGGAGAGGAGGCTGAATATTGATGGGTGTGGTTCAGGTCACCCCAGATAGCCTGATAACATCAGTGATGCTGAAGATGGGCTCGTGATGCCACTATTGACGTAGCGACTGACTCAGAATTGTTTATATCATTCAGGTCTGGTTGTCTCCTTAGAATGAAGTGTGGCTTAGCAAACCTATCACTGGTGTCCTGGCCTTTGATTAAAAGTCAGATTATCAGTCTCTTACCATATGTTGACTAAGCAGCTCTAGGAAACTGAGCTTGTTTGTGCATCTAAATTCTTTCCACAGTCCTCGGTATGTTTTCACATTTTTCAGTTTATCTTTCTGCTTTCTTTATCTTCGTCCTCTCATTTATAGCTGAGGTGTTTTTCATTTCTGTGTTGCACAAGTGTGTGTGGGTGATGTGCCTTTGCACTCTGCTTGGGGCCTCTTATCATCTGTGTCAAACTGGTGGGCTGAGAGTGGATGAAGAAAGCAAGGCCACCTCTCTACTCTTCAAGATCCCACATTAACTCCACTTCCTCCGGTTTAAAATCCCTCTTAGCCCTGCAGCAGCAGCCGAGACACCAGCTCTTAACTCACACGGCTGACGCACACATTGACTCACTGATCCGCTAAATCACTTCTGTTAACTGCATTGATTCAGTGTGTCTCTCTCCATTCCTTACCTGTTTGGTGAGTCACTGCTTCTACAGTACATCCGGCATATCCTGAGTTGACTGGCAAAGTTGAATAAGGCCGCTTCTACCTGTGATTCATTGCACATTTTTCACAGTTAAATTTGTTCATTTCACCTTTTGTTTGCCTGTCTGAGTTTTAAACAAAGTTGTGTTGAATGAGGCAGCAAAAGCTGAACCCACAAAGAGCTCCTTTTGTTCTACATTAGTAAACGGCTTGACTTTATCTCCCTCTAGCTCAGTTCAAGCCATCACAAACTCATACTGGCCTGACAGACCCTGTAATTGAACCATATATTTTTTTCCTCTCAGTAAAGAGAAGAAGGGGCATCTTTCAGTGCTCGGCTCCTGGGAGCGTTTTTGCTGACAAAACGGGCTGCTGGGGTTGGGTTAACAATCGTAACGACACTGCTATCAGAGAAGGGGCACAGGGAAAGATAAAGAGAGTGGAGAAATAGATGCACCTGCTCTCTGGAAGAGCCACATATAGCCAACACTTAGTTTGTTCAGCTAAACCTTGAGAGAGAGAGAGAGAGAGAGAGAGAGAGAGAGAGAGAGAGAGAGAGAGA
Source organism: Thunnus thynnus (assembly GCF_963924715.1). Taxonomy (NCBI): domain Eukaryota; kingdom Metazoa; phylum Chordata; class Actinopteri; order Scombriformes; family Scombridae; genus Thunnus; species Thunnus thynnus. The sequence continues at coordinate 8,568,334 of NC_089533.1, read as the reverse complement.
GAGAGAGGACAGAGAGCAAAGTACAGATACCGGCTTTAAAAGGCTGTCTGAAACAATAATATTGTATTAGAAAATGCTTTCAGATAGACCACCTCTGCTTTGCACTAATAACTGTCTGCTGCACTCTTGGACTAAAGCTTAATACAGCCACTCTATTTAAAAGGATGCATTTCTTTACGATAACAGACATGATTTGGAAACCTTGAACCAGACCGGCTTTAAAATGAAATTTCTCATATAATGCTTTTTATTTGTTGTGTATTGGGGGTGTTTCACCTGATTTGCCTCAGCAAATGTCAGTAGCATTTTTGCAGATATCTTTTTTGTAGACTTTATGCAACATATTTGTGATATATTTACACAAACATTATGAAGACTATGTACTTATTGCTCAAAGTACAAGTTGACAGACTGACAGACAGAATACTGAAAAAGGTTCAGAAGAAGTGAGTCGGGAGCTTATCGTGTCTTAATTTTCCCCTTGGTGTGAACAGGGTGGTGCAAGCCTAGGTACGCCTCAGTGACTCTGTTCTAAGAAACAAGGAAAGAATCAAAATAAGTAACTCTTCTTCTTCAAAGCCAAATTGAACCACAAAAAGTCTGTAGGAAATCAATCGCTGTACTGAAAGAGAACACGCTTGCTCTGGGCTCTGCTAATGTTTTTTGATGGTAAAGAAAACAGAGGAGGGAACATCTGAAGAAGAGGATGTGAGAAAGCCTCCAATGCCATACTTTTCTCTTTTATTCTGATATATATACAGTACATGCACATATATCCCCAGACATGTGGGGTTGTGTGGGGCATGAATACACACACATAATATACAATGAATTTAGTCTACGTAGCAAACTCTGATGTAAGGAACTGAAATAAAATTTCCCCAGTGAGATGGTAAAAATGGAATCTCACATACGTAGATGTCAGCTTGTCACCCATGTATCCTCATGATGGCAGAAAAAATAACATAGCATGTTGTGTGTGGACAGAGGAGACATTAATTAATTAGAATAAAATAGAGTAAATGCCATTTGAGGTAGTAAACAGCAATTAAATGCCATGTTTCTAGCGGAGTCACAGGTGCTTGATCCTCTTGAGTACATTTACATGCCTCCTGCTGATGCAAACACACACTTTTTCACGTTTTATTTTGCCAGCTTTTCAGACATTTGTATGAGTTGGATGATACATAATTTGCTTTGCCTAACCCCACAGTATATTGCCAAGCGCTTTTCTTGGAATTTCTCCAGACAATGTGAAATATGCTAGCATTGTAGCTGACAAGAAAGGACAATATCATCTAGCCTGATGCCAATAAATTCTCCAAAGACTCTCGTCGCTTTTCCCTGCATGTTTTGCAATGTAGCCACATGGAACAGAAGAATGATGTTTCGCTTCAAAATCCTCTTCACAGCAGGATGGAAACATGTAGTAGAGTGCAAAGAATTTGTTTAATATTCCTAACACTGTGCTCAGTCATTGCCTCTGCTGGATCTCGACAGCTTTCCCACTTCACAGCCTATATCAAGGTACTCCTCCTTGAATGTAAACTTTTCTGTGGCACATGAACACACAGCCCTCCTCGGCCCGGGCTCACATCTAACCCCAAAAGCACACAGTGAACGCTGCTTACAGGGAGACTGACCCCTCACAAGATACAGAAAACACAGAGAACGGCCCTGTTCCCCCTCTGGCCAGGGACAGAGGGGCACACTGGAGCCTTCAGATGGATGAAGGCAGAAGGACAGGATTTGTAGGAAGGACACATATTGGAGCTCTGTATTTCTGTATTTAACTTCCTCCTCCACCTCCCTCTGGCACAGCCCTTTCCACTCCATCCAATTTCCCTTCTGTCCACACATACGCTTTTGAGACACGCTGCCCCAGTGTAGAGTCTGATTTTGGCGGCTGCTATACCTTCTGCTTTCTTGCCTGTTTTTTCTTGTCTGCTCTGTGATCTCCCAAGCCCATAAACCCCAGCCATGTTAATCCAACTTCCTCAGTACCAGCTAGCCGAAGTCTTCCTAACAGCCTGGACATACAGTGCTTTATACAATACAGAGAGAGCGAGACGTGAGAGGAAGCCTGTCTTTCAAAGAGAGGAGTAATGGGCCCTGAGGGCACTTCTCAGCTCCCATGTAATCTCGCTGGCCCTTGCTTTTCTACATGCCAAGAGAGGTGTTACATAAATGACAGAATATCCTCGATGGCCACTTTTTGTATGCTAAAAGCCTTCTCCCAGGTTAGTGTTTATGTTAATGACTTTAGTCAGGGTTTTGAAGTGCCTGGATGATGAGCATCTAGCCTAGAAACGAAGGAGTGCCTCTGACCTTGGCCCACTTCAGGGAAACGCTCTGGTTTCTGACTAATAGACTATGCCCTATTCTTTCTCCCACAACATGCACTCAAAATAGCTCTGGCATGCCCCATTAAGCAGCATTTTAATTGTTAACACGGCATACTCTGTCCTTGGCACACATTAACTACTTCATTTAAATGTCAATCCCAATTAAAGAAGGACTAAGGAGACGATCATTTAACCAGGAATAAGCATGTCGCATAGCCATTATCGGCTTTTAATGGTATTTGAGTGCAACATCAAATATTAGACATCAGCTTTTTGGTCCTTACCTGATGACTGACAGATCACTCAGGGGAACCAAGCGTGATATAGATAAATATAGAGGAACTGTGCATATTTTACAAATTCAGATCAGTCTACTACTCTGCAAAACAGTTTTATAATGTCTCCTGAGGTTGAGAAAATAACTCTAGTAATATCCCCAGAGTTATCTCAGCTATAGGACTTTAAGGCTTATCGTAAAAGAAGATAACTGAAAGACTTTATTACAACATGGGGGTAGGGACTTTGAAAGACATATGCATTTACAAGAGGGTTTACTGAAGAGCCACTATTATTACTATGTACATCATGGGAATTTTATGACTCAGTCATTTTGAAGTTTGACTAAAAATCAGGATATCACAGTCTTGGCTGCATCAATTTTGATAATTTAAGGTTCCTTGTGGAGTTTTTGACCTCTATGGAGCAGTTTTTTCTAGGAATGTTCATGCATCACGTATGCGTTGCGGGTGACGAGATACACAGTCCTACCAATTGTTTCACACTATTCCACTGATCTACAGGTGGCTGTAATCAGCCGAGAAACACGGCAATGCGCCAACAAAGGCAGAGAAAAAGAAGACTAGTAAACATGAATATAAACAGTGCAGTGATTAAAATGCTTGCAAAAAAACATGCAAATTCATCAGGAAGGGAATGGAATCATCACATTTGTAGATCTGAAGGATACTCAAGTTTTGGTGAGTAACAATGAATGTGAACATAAATTTGTTTGTTTACAAGAAAACTCCGCAGGGCACCTTTAAAATCCGTCTCATTTTAGTCTCCCAACTTAATTGAAATACAAAACTAAATCACTGGAGTACTTGTTTAAATGAAACTGGGGTTAATGGGGTAAATGTGATTCATGTCATTATCCAGGACTTATGTTCTCAGTCCTAGACTGCTGCACTGCTTGGCTATTGGAAAGGAGCAGTTTCTTATTTGTTGTAATTCAGTGACTAAGCAGAAGTCTGTGACGGATGTTTGTTTCCCAGTGTGTACAGTTCCTCCCTTCCTTCCTCTAACTGTCGCCCTAGGCCTTACCCTCAGTAAAAACGTCTGTGGTTGGCAACCCCCTCTTTCACCCCTCCAGCCTTACCCCTCATGGTCTACCCCCACCCCCCTTCAGCCTGTAGCCTGCTCAGCTGTGCTGGGACACAAACCCCATTTACCCTGGAGAGCAATAATGCTAGCATTAGGTTCTGCACAGAGTGGTGCCAGCCCAGGGGCCTGGCATGCAATCGTCCACTGCTGCAAACAGAAGCACACATACACTGAATCCATTCCCAGCACTGCAGTACCAGATGGATGGCAAACAGGGATGCTCCCAGGTCCAAATCACCTCCTGCAGCTGGGCGATAGAGTCCCACAGCAGGGAGATGGGGCAGGCAGGGATTGGGACCTACTGCGTTTGTTTCTGCTGTTTTGTTGTAGCGCTCCCATTAGCTGCCATGTAGGTCTTTAAATTTTGGATCATCACCACCAGTGATACGTTTGTTTCAGAGTGTGTTTGTATTGCTTTGTTGTTTTTGGTGCGTATTTTTTTCTGTGAGGGACTAGCTGCTTGTTATGCACCATCTGATAATGGGTAATGCATCGGTGGCTGCCTGCCTAATGAGTTAGATAGGTAGAGGTGCTCATATTGGCAAGCAAGTGTAGTGTTGTCATGGGGATGATGTGTGGGCCTCTTCTCCTCTACTGGAGTGAACCAGCGAGCGGTGCTTGACTACGCACCACCAAAAGGCACAAAAAAGGCTAATACACACATGCAAGTACACATGTAGAAGTACCAACATTGCAGTACTAGCAAAGTGGATGAATCAGTGAGTTCTCTAGCATCTCGAAGTGGAGGAGGTGGAGGAGGAGGAGGAGGAGGAGGAGGGAGAGGGGTTGTCTAGGTTGATTTAGTCACATAGCGCGAGCAACAATGAATCACAGTGTTACCTCAGTGTTAATCAACACACTTAGGCTACAAATGACTCACTCATGGAAACACGCATCATTTGCATTGCTGGTTGTTTGCTATTTTAATGCTAATGTGTTTTCCAGTGCCCACCAGCCTCCTTGAACACACTTCATCATTCAGTCTTTCTTTTTATAGCATTCCTCTTTCTGTATCTGTCTATCTCTTGCTCTGTCAACCCCTCCACCCACCCACCTATTCCTTCCCTGTCCCCCCCCCCCATTTCTGTCTGCTGCCATGCTCCCATGTCTCCCATTAGGAAAGGAAATGAGGCGAGGTACCGATGCAAATATCTAGGACCCCTCGCTGCTCCCTGACTCATCATCCACAGACAGAAGCAAGGATGGAGTGAGGAAGAGAGGAGGGAAGGGATGGAGGAAGAGGTGGGGTGGGGGGGGGGGAGACGTACACAAAACATACAGATGATTGATACAGAATGAAGAAATGGGGAAAGGGATGCCTCTCTGTGAAGGCAGAGTTTATTATCATGCAGAAAGGTTTCTCCGGCAAAGTACAGGAAAGAGAACATAAACCACCAAACGCCCTGCATTATTTCTCTCTTTCACTATCCATCCTTCTTCTTTTGTGGTGTAGCTATTCTATCATTCAGACTGCAGTGCTATTTCAGCAGTTCTGAGGGGTCATTCCTTTTCTCTGCCTCTCGCCTTGTCCATATCTCTCGCTCGCTTGATTGTTTTACAGATTGTATTGTAAAGTGCTCAGCAATGACGGCTTTCCTGTTCAAAGCGCAGTTTGATATTCATTAGCATCTTACTTTGTTTTATGGTCAGAGGAGGTCAAAAGAGGAGGGGGTTGGGATTATTTATTAGAGATAGACAGGGTAATAGAGAGGAAATGTAATGAATTAGGCATAAGAGTGTAGGACATAAAAATGTATTTAATGTCACAATCGGCAAAAGTGCTGTCAGCTTCGGCTCCACCGACCAGCTGTAGGTGGAACGCCATTCGGCACATTCGCCGTGTGTTTATGAGAAGCTGCTGTTGTAACAGTATTCAGTCAGGACGTGAAATCTTTCATGCTCTTCTCAGGGATGTTATCAGTCACCTTCCTTATCTGCAGGATTATGGAAATGAGGGAGGGTATTGCTGTGTCATATTCAAATTCACATCCAGAATATGTAACTGTAAAAATAACTATGAGCTTTCAGTTGCCCCAAATAAATATCAGCATTTTCATTACAGTAAACTAAAACGTCTATAAAGTGGCTGCTACAAGTATATTTTTTTGTTTGATCTCAGGGATTTTTTAAGGCTGCAGAAACAACTGTACAACATTTTCAACAAATCGCATGAGACAGGTTGGAAAAAAATAAACAATTTGCTCAAATGTTGTGAAGCATTATGTTTGGAACTGAAACCGAAAGTGAAATCAAAAATGCTTCATTGTTCAACCTTGATCTTCATAGCATTGTTGTTCACACAGACATGTTTTAATATTGTGATGAGCATACTGGGTGTGTTCATCTCCACTCTCTCATTATTAATAATAAATATACGTTTTTCTCTATATTAGATGATAATCTGTCTTTTGCAATGTTGTCTAGTCTTCAAATCTCAGATGTTAGTCAGTAACATCGTATCATTTTGCAAAAGAAATACAAAATGACAAAATCAAAACACAACACTACAAAAGTAAGACTGAGTTTGCTTCCTTCAAACCTTTTTTTTTTTTTGTTCTGTCAATAAAAAAGACAACGTGCTGCCATGTGGAGACATTTGTCCCAGCTGGGTGGCTGGCCCACAAGGCTTGACCATGCCTCCAGCATGACGGTTTTGCTATAATGGCATGGGGTGCCCAATGATTTGAAGAGAGCACAGTGGAATCCTAATGAGCGTAATGATTATCTCTATGGCCAGCTGAGCCATTTGCCCGGCTGGACTCTGGCTTTGCTGGATCTCCTGCGCCATTCATGCTGTTTGACAAGCTATATGTGAACAGAGAAGACAGCATTTCTCCTTGTCCTTAAAGGGAAAATATGTATCATCCAGACAAGAGCTGAAGGGAAAAACACTCATCTTTTCACTGCAGTGCCTCCTGGTAGTCCAAGCTTTGTTTGTGTGTGTGTGTGTGTGTCTGTTTGTGTGTACTTTTGTGTGGTTACCCATGCTGTGTAGACTGCAATACACTTTATCTCAAGTGTCAACTCCAGCTACGTTGCTGCCTGGTCATACATTTTGTGTAAATTCTCTCTCTCTCTGTGTGTGTGTATGTGTGTGTGTGTTTGGCACTTCTAATATTAGTTAGGTCTAATTGCTGTGTTGAGTGCTAACCAAAAAGTTAATTAGGCAGTGATCTCTGGTTAAGGAGGAGGAGGAAAGTGAACAGAGAGTTGCTATTAACGGGATTCTCCTCCCTGAGTGTGGTTTTTGACCTTGTACTAATCACCACTACCAAAATATCACAGGAAAAGATTTTTTATTTTCTCAACAATTTGTCGGATTAGTCGTTTGATCTATTTTTGTGCCTGCATATAGAAGTGTCGGCTCAGGGAGTGCCATATTGTGACTGTCAATTGCACTTCAGCAATCTGGAAATGGTTGCTACAGAGAGATTGGTTGAGGATTATATTCCACCACAACGTATACCATAAATGTATTGCAATGAATGTTAAACTTTAAACTCTCTATAAACCTCTTTTTAGAGTTATCCCTGCCCCCATTTTAAACATGTTCCCTGAATCTGCAGGGATAGTGTGCACAGTATAGTGTGTATGAGTGTGTGTCCAGGTAAATTGCACTGACGACTAATTAGCTCCAGACTATGGAGGTGACACTGTCAATCTGCATGTATAAAATGATGTGTGATATCTTAACTCACTCAAATCTCACACAGAAAACACAGTGCAGGATTTTCACACCAATTGTGATTTTTTTTTCTTTTTCTTTTTTTTTTTTTTTTTTTTTTAGTAAAATCTTATCTGCCTCGAGCTTTTCTGTCATTTTTTTGTTCATGAATGTTCTCCCCCCCCCCCCCCCCCCGCTTTCTCTCTGCCTTTCTGAGTATGGGCAACGTGAACAAATTAAGACCTAGCTTATTAAACAAGTGAGCCTTTAAATTACAACAGACTGGCCTTGCATGCATGGGTGACCGTCAAAGCCCTTTTCCCTCCACCTCCAGCAAAAAACAAACACAACAGGGAGGGGCTGCGCTTCACTGTCCCTTATGTTATGTCCATTCTCAGAGAGTGGCCTGATCTAACACCAAAGTTTTTTAGGGTGCTGTAAGGGTGATTTAACATGATGTTGATGAACTGAGTAGTGTATGAGTGTGTGTGTGTGTGTGTGTGTGCTTGCATGCCTCCTGTTTTTTTTTTTTTGTCTTTTTCATTAGGGAGAGGGTAATGAACCTAAATGTTGATGCAATTTCAAAAGCCTTCCTTCATGCAGGGGAAAGTACTTTTTTGTTTGGCTTGATTGAGTTTTGAATCGTGACAAAATGTTGATGCTTAGTTTGGTCTTTCCTAAGTTGCTGATTGCTGTTGATGTTCAACACGTATTATGTCTCGGTGTCTGTGAGTTGCGAGGATGTTTGTGAATGTGGGAAGAAGATAGAAATGGTTTTATCTTGAACATCAGGCTCAGAGGATGTGGCTGTGTTTTCACAGATTTGCTTGTTCTGAGTATTGTATGGTTTAACGTAGTCATTGTTGTTAGCGCTGGCTCTTGTGTATATTTAGTCTCACTGAGCCTTTTATATTGAACACTTTAGTCTTATTCTCCTTGTCATGTGTATACTTGAACATTTCCTACTCTTGTGTATGGCTGTGTGGATATTCACACTGTTAAAGCACAGTAAACACCTTAATTACGTTTTCATAATCAAGACAAGCAGTTCAATTTAAGCTGAGATACCATATTTGCAGAGTGAAAAAACAATTACGCTACAGCTAAAAGTGATTTAGAGCATGATTTGAAGGCTTTTATCACAAAGTACAGACTGTTGTTGTTAGCTAAGCATACATTGGAACAATCAGGCTTTGAGTTTGAGAACACAAGATGCAACATTGACTTAACTACGTATCCTCTTTTATTAGTAGTGCCTTGAAATACTTGCAAGTGTCTTTTTCAGGAGTGCACACCCTTAGCGTTACTTAAAGCTACATGAGTAATACATTTGCATCAAACTTACAAGTCTTTTGCCAGAAGATATTAGAGAAATAAATTCAGGAGAGCATACAAACATCATTAATCCCGACATTATGCACACAAGTATGGCAACATTAAAATAACTAAGTGCACAGAAAGGTGTGTGACCCCCATTAACCACACTGTTTCTCCCCCTCAAGGATTTATGCTTCCAATAACTGGTGAATAAGATTTGCTTTTGTCATGGAAATGCTACCCTGTTGTCACATTTTGTTGCCTTTGTGTATAAAATGTACTTTTGTTAAGCATCCCAGTAGACTTTTGGTATCTGTTATGAAAGTGAGACTTTATTTCTCAGTTATCTTTTAAGTGGTGGGGTTTTAAAAAAAAAAAACCTTCCAAAAGAATGGGGCCATGTCTTTTGAAATACCAGGTCAGAGAGCTAAAAAAAATGGTGTAATCAGTTCACATGCATTCTCCAAACTGCAGTATTTATGACGAGTAGTACGCCTTTTACAAAACTCACCTTGGGCGATTTTTTAAGATTTGTATGAGCGTTCTGACTGCCCTGGGGTGGGTAACCACTTTGAGCATCGTAGAAGGGTTCTGGAGCGCTCGCCTTTGACAGCATAGTGTGGGTTGAATCGGTGGAGTGTTTCTGTCTAATTTGAAAAGGAGCAGGGGGCTCAGGAGGAGAATTAGTGTGGGAGGTATAAAACCAGCTCTCAGGTCTGTGCTGGGTCCTTATATTCCCAGGGGTTGGGATAAGGAGTTTGAGGATGTGTTTTAAACATGCAATTAAATCAATTACATTTGCAAGTATACTTATTCTTAATAAATTATCATATAATATTTTTAAACCAACTTTTTGTAAGACTTAATGTGGCGCATCGACTCCAAGTTGTTTTAAAAAGTTGTTTCTCTCAGAATACACAATTCTGAGAGAAAACTGAGCATTGATTGTATTATCAATTGTGTTAAATCAAATATCAGCTACTGACATCTAAAAACACCATAATGGTGTTGGCCAGAAACCCAGAGCAGATGAATCTTAAAGCATAATATCAATGCAGACAATATGTTTTATTGAAAAAAAAGTTTTCTAGATTGAGAAGTTTGTGAATTGTAATTTTCTTCACATCTTCCAGACACATTCATGTCTAAATGTTAAGATTTGTCAGGCTTGTCATGTTGTTACAGCTACTGTCCCTCCAGATTCCTGCCATAATACAACCAGTTGCCTTTTGACCTTTTTTATTGTTCCCATCTCACCCTTATGTGAAAGGACTATTATCTGATGGGGGTCATGAAGCCCCAGCTGCAGCCCTAAGCCCTCTATACTGAAGATGAAAAGTAAGCTAACCCGTAGAGACATATCGGAGGAGGCTCTGCCTATGCTCAATTTCCCAGAAAGTCTTACCCATCTTGTATGAAAGATAATCACTGGCTCTAGTATGTATATATATAGAGACCATTCTTATAATGAAACCAGCAAAATGGCTTCCTAAAATACAGTCAGGCTCATCCAGGAATGTCAGCAGGCTCACAGAGTCTGACGTTATACTTCGATTTGATCTGATTCTGCCACATTCTCAGACTGTAATAACTGAAAATGATTGGAGTGACGCACTCCTTATTTAATCCCTTGTGTGTGTGTGTGTGTGTGTGTGTGTGTCTGTGTGTGTGTGTGTCTGTGTGTCTGTGTGTGTGTGTGTCTGTAAACTAAACTAAAAACAGAATAATCCACCAGAAAATGCTTGGCTGCAGGGCTGCAGAGGTTTGACAGTGTGGAGGAGTTGAGCAACCAAGAGACACAGATGTTGTTGGGATGTAGGTGGGACATAGAGAAGTGTGAATAAATGCTCAGTATTTTATTCCTTACAGATGTGTGATTTAGTCTGCTGGTGTGTTAAAATGAGAAAGACATAAAGGACATGATAAAGGACATACTGCATATAATAAAACAACAAAGTAAAGCGTTTTCTGGCATAAGATACTGCTCCTCTCAGATGTCGCTGTTAATACAATTCTAAGTAAACCTTTGTTGTTGCAGCCAAAATGATGACATAAACATAGCCACTTTGATTTATACCTATATGTGTCTGTGTGTGTGTGTGTGTGTGTGTGTGTGTGTGTGTGTGTGTGTGTGTGTGTGTCACTGTTGTTTCTGATCAGCATCCCTCCACACTGACGGCCCAGTCAGTACAGCAGGTGCCCTCCCCATTGACTGGCATGTTAATCAGGTGGGATTAGGCCTCAAGAGAGTACAAATGTGATGGAAAATGGTTTGAATTACATGCTAAACCCCCACTGGCCTGTAATCCACCACCCTTCACTTGGAAAAGTCATCCACCGGGTAAAGTGTGTGTGTGTGTGTGTGTGTGTGTGTTTATGTCCACATGCAAGTGTGTACCTCTGTGCCACACGCTCTCTCATGATACATCCACACATGAACCAAATCCTAATCACTTACACTCTTCGCAAAGTTTGTACCCTCGGAGTGACTTCATCTGTTTATTCTGGCTCTCCTGAACAGACACATTAGTTAATAAGACGGCATGTAACTGATGTGTAGACGGACGGAGAGAATGAGAGAAGAGGGAAAAGATGGAGGCAGGGATGGCCTGATGGGCTTGAGCGAGACATCCCCTGTTTTTTGAGCGACATCTAATCAACGTGTTTGTCCCCCCTGAGCCGCAGACGGTCTGGATTGAGATAGTCTTGCCAGCAAAGCAATAGATCAGTATCTCAAGGACAGTTTACCCCCATCATGCGGTAAATAGAGCACTGGCTTTGGGACAGTTGTTTTTACCCTTTTCCTGTCACTCAGACCTCATACCACCCCTTAACCCTCTCTAAAACAGAGTGGTGAAAAATCTCTCTGACCCTCCCCCCTCGTTGCTTATTGCCTCTCTGCCAGGTGGTCGAGGTTACATTATCATCATGATTAACAGATGGTAAATAATCTGCACAGAGAGGACTAAAATCCCTTCAGTGGATGGGAGAAAGGTGAAATCTTTCAAAGGCAGCACGGTCCAAGAACAGTTTGTTCCTGGAAGGTGAGCATAAGGAAAATGATTGAGTAACACTACAACAATTGTCATTGCCGTGCCTTTGAGCAAGACAATGATTCCATATACCTGCTCAAATGACGCCGGTAAATATGGTATGCTAACCTAGCGATTGAGACCATAAACTCAATGGGAAAGTGTTGACTGAGGTGATAAATCAAGTGAGAAGTAGGGTCATTTCCTCGTAGACTTCCATACCATTGGTTTTCTTTTTGCAACCAGTGGTGTCGCGCCCTGCTGGCCATTAGAGAGACTGCAGGTTTAAGGCACTTCCGCATTGGCTTCATTTTTTAGACTGGGTGCTACCCGCTTGCAACTGACAAATTAACACATTTTATCTTTTTTGTTTAATCCACACAAAAACAACAATTCACTGTTCAAGTGGTCTCACTGTTTTCGGCCTTTTTGTGCCAAGCTAAGCTAACTGGCTGCTGGCTCCAGCTACATATTTACTGTACAGACATGAGAGTGGTGTCAATCTTCTCATTGAACTCTTGACAAGGTAACAAATACTTACATTTTACAAAATGTCAAACTATTCCTTTAAAGGTCAATTCACTCAAACGATGAAAAACATAGTTTCCCACCTACCCCTAGCGGCATCTAGCCATGAAGATAGTGTTGGATATACAGCAACAGTGAAAGGTTTTGACACACCTTCCCATTCCCTTGAATTAGAAAGTGCATCCAAACTTTTGACTGGTGCTGTATGTGTTAAGATTTATGTCTTGAGATTACAATTTACCATTACCATTACAATATAATGGATGTAAATAAAATGTACTTTGTGCAGCTCACAGCATCAAAAAATATATTCAAAATATATTTTTTCAAAAATTCAACAGTACCATGTCTGACCAGAAACCATGCCCTGGTTACTCTTCTAATCATCAACACACCACAGTGTGAGCAGTTTTCACTGGAACTACTTTTCAACTGAAGAAACACCATTTATTGTCAGCAGGGTCGCTGTTTCTGTCAAGAGATTTTGTATCATATTAACATTTCTACAAACGTAGCATATTAACATTTCTACTCGTTGAATAATGATGTTTTATGGTGTGACAACGCTGTCGTTAAGGTCTGGTTAGGTTTAGGCACAAAGACCACTTGGTTAGGGTTAGGGAAAGATCATGGTTTGGGTTAAAATAAAAATGAAAAATAAATAAAAATGGCTGATGTCTCACTAAAAACAGCTGCAAATGTCCTGACATCTTGCTAAAAACACCCGCTTTTGTTGAAACGGGAAGCAGGCATTGGTTTTGAGGTGGTCTCGAACCGTACTCTGGTTATTTCCAACTTGCTGCCAAGAAACTTACTAACCATCCACTGACCCCTCCTCCTCCCAATAGGAGAGTCAGCCCATATATATAGCATGTGAACTAGGTCACTTTAGAAATGTTGAGACGATACGTATTTTGGAAATGTTGATACGATACGTTTTGTTGACATTTCATATGATACGTTTTGTAGAAATGCTGAGATGATACGTTTTGTTGACATTTGATATGATATGTTTTGTTGAAATGTTAATATGATACGTATTACACGTGTTGAAATGTAGATATTCAACGTTTCTGTGGTTTGCAGAAACGTAAACTGCCAATGTTTTATTCTGGTGACCAGGCTGGATTTTGCCTTTAAATTTTTCAGATACCATTTTTAATGCAGTGAGAACTACAAAAGATAAAAACCACTCATCAAAACATGGGCAAATAAAACCAAAACTATCTGCATTCCCACATGCAGATAGTGAGCATGCATACGTTCTTTTATAATTTGAGTGAACTGAAAAAGAGCAACTGTGCACAGTTGTCATTCCTTGAATAAGTAAAGATCTATGAGATTTTTTTTCACAAGCTACTGTACAGATCTTCACTGCAGTGTGTCTGCATATGTGTGTGTGTGGAGACATTTCATGTGCTCTTCATCCTAGAGATGCATCAAGGCAGATATGAGCACAAAGAGACCTGAACACACACACACACACACACACACACACACACACACACACAGATGCCTCATGAATAGATAGTAGGGTCATTTGAAATAAGTGTTGTCCATGCGACAAGCAGAGTGACTGTCCTTTGTGGAGGAGAGGGGTAATTCTCTTTCATGCATCATTAGCTCTCCTCATCTGTGTGTGTGTGTGTGTGTGTGTGTGTGTGTGTGTGTGTATGTGTGTTTAGCATCTGCCACAGCCAATCAGAGCTGCTCATCAGTCCTGGGCCATTCCAACTCCAAATCACGGTGCGATGGCATCTTGTTTCTGTCTCATCTATTTCAGGGACTGGCTTTCATTTCTTCATTTATCTCTTCCTCTTTATGTTGCTTTCTCTTCTTCCTTCTCCTGTTCTCTCTCATTGTCTCTTTTCCTGCCTCTTTCTCTTGGTGATGGAGAGACACAATCACAGTCGCTCCTGGTTTTAGCTGACAGTCCATTTGGTGCTGGAAAAGTGATTTCATTTCACTCCTCACATTCAGCAACCTCTGCCGCTGTTATCATTTGTAGTGCAAAATAGGTTGTAATGGCTGCACACTGCCATTCTCCTACCTGGGATAATAATTGAATGAGATCGTGAGTAATGGGGTGATAATGGCATAATTGGTTGAAGAATTGGTGTGTGCTCAATGTGTCTGCACAGATTGTTTGTGAGACAGGTAGTTATGGTGAACATGTGGGAAATCTTTTCATTTCCACTTGGTTGTAGAGGCGCTGAAAACGTAGGGTTTCAAGATGGAAGAAGTCCTCATTTGACTAACTTTCACAACAGTCGGACTAGCCTCTGTGATGGTTGAAAGCAACCTAATGTCAAGTTGCGAAAGAACATCACATTTCTATTGAATTACTTCCCTCAGATAGTGGTTGCAAAGCAAATTATTGGAAGTTGAACATCTCTCTTCTTAAATAAAAGGAGTTTAAAACAAAAATCTTGCAGTTCATAACAGACTTCTTTAGAAAAGCAAAAATGGAAAAATCCTTTTGTTTAAATTGAGAGTTTTTTAAATACGAATAAGCAAAACACCAAAGGATGTAATATTGCTAAAATTAGGAAATTAGAGGATCAAAACTTTATCACAGGTGTATCTTTGTTCTCTCAAATATCACCAGACACCTTAACAGAAGAGAACAAAATAGAAATGTTTAATTTGCAAGAGAACTTAGATAAGATGTATAAAAAGAGGGCAAAAGGAGCTTTAATTAGGTCCTAGGTCATTAAGAAACAACGGTTAGAAAAAGGAGAACAGAACTCCTGGTATTTCTTCAAACTGGAAAAATATCATGCAAAAATTAATACCATTAATGAGTTAAAAATTAATGACGCTATATCTGATGACCCAAAGCTTATATCCATTTTTTCTTCCACCTTTTATAGGAAATTGTAGGCGTCATACTCTGAAAATGATACTCTAATGTTCCTGAGTTCTTTACAGAACACCCCTCAACTCAATGACTCCCTTTATCTGTAACAGAGGTCAGTAATTGTGTGTTCTTAAGGATAACAAGTCTCCTGGAATAGGAGAATTTTATAAATTATTTTCCTAGAAGAAGTGTTTAACAAGGGACTTCTGGTTATGGCGTGCTGCTGACAAGTTGCAGTAACTTGGCTCATTGCTAACTTTCTGAAAATAACACTTAAAAAATGACTGACAGCTTGAATACATTTATTTTTAAGTTTTGAAAAAGCTCTGTCAGAAACTACGCCACCAAAAATCATTCAAGACACCGATACAAAATGACCAGAATGAAGCGAGCATTAGCTGTTGTTTTTTCATAAACAGACTGAAGCTACAATCAGGGAAATTTTTGCATTTTTTTCTTGAAAAAATAATTGCAGATTCGTTTTCTGTCTAATCAATTTGTTGACTATTCATTTCAGCTCAACACGTATTAAAAAAATCATTTCATATGGTTGACTGATTTATATGTATTTTTTATTCAAAGGTCTAAAAGATTAATGGACTATTTGAACATGCTCAAATCTTAGAGTTTTTCAGAGTTCAAGAGTCTCAAACATAATACTGTAGGTCCAAATTTCCGACCTTTCTCCATGCATGTTTTTCTGAAGTTAACCCTTGATAATACTAATACAGAACAAGGAGTATCAAAAGACAACCAGTGATGAATCCATAATATAATAAAGCAATCAAATCAGATGTCTCTGTCATGATTAAAGCTACTGTAGGTAACTTTTATGGGTTAATTGTTATTAAAAATGAATAGAAAATAATCACCTTGTGTGTTTGTTGAAGAGAAACAAACAGGCTAGAACTTTTTGCCACAATACCAGAAGCTCCGTTCCTCTGCTGTTCTCTGTTTAAGGCTTTAAATGTGCAGAAACTCTTTCAGCCAATGAGGAGAAGTGAGAGGCAGAAATGGGTTCTTCAAGCTCACCGCATTTCTCTGTCGTCACCGTGCGTCCCGTGGCTGCCCCAGATATGAAAATGGGCCGTGGCTAAAAAGAATCCACTCATGGTGTTGCATGACCTAACACCTTTGCTGATGAAGTTGATGGATAAGCTCATCAAAAAGGAAAATGTACAGCAGGTGGAGAAATTGTTGGATACCTTTTTAGACTAGCAAAAGGGTGGAGAATGCTGTCATACAAACATCTGGAGGGCCAAAAAAGACTCACCTTGATTTCACCAAGTTTTCATCAGCCCACACATGCTGGCTGATAAGATGTGAAGTGTCACATTTCTCTCAAGACAGAAATCTTGTGGGATGGATGAAATAGACTTCATGACCAGCTAATCCCAACAAGAGCTGTTAAAACAACTTTGCTTTCCGCTGGTTTTCCTGAGGGCTTGTTGGTTTGAATTTCTCAAGCTTTGGTCCCTTTCCCTCCTTTAACGTATTTACAGCAGCTCTGGCTCACCAGTGTTTGATATTAAATAAAAGGCCAAAATATACAGCATCAGGCTGGTTGATATTCCACACATGCCAGGTGGCCTGGAGGGTTTAAGCGTCAGGGTTTTCTTCGGTCCCAGAGACTGAGAGAAACTGAGATCTGTGGCAGTAAGGCAATGCTGAAGCCCCCCTGCCTCACTCTCTTATTGCCTGTATATATATATTTTTTTTACTCACTGTCTGCTTCTTTGTGTGACCACTGGGGCATCAAGCTTGTGCAGTCAGAATTGGATCAAATAATTGCATTTCTTTTCAAGCAAAACCCCAAAAATCTATCAAAGTAAACTGGACAGCAGGAGTGACAGACTCCAAGTACCAGACCAGAAGTTAATCAAGCAACAGCAGTGAGCCAAGGCCAAGTTTCAGAGTGACTGTATAGCCATATATCACACGGTACCTAAGTATAGTGCTGCTGTTACACCCAGTGACATTCTCACTTGTCACCACTGTATCCACTGATCCATCACACTATTCTAAGACCGTATCCTGTGTAATAGCCAGCGTGGAACAACAACAGCAGCTCATCATTGTGTCACACTGACCCACTGATGTGTTAAACTTCTGGTAGCCAGCCAGGTTGGAGAGGTTACTCTGAACATGTATTCGATTACAAATGATTGTTAGTGTCTCAAACATGTGCTGCCAAAGTTGTAATTAGTAACACACAGCGGTCAAAGGGATTACTCAAACCCTGTAATTATTCGGGTTATAGATTCAGTTACATTACTTTGACATTTGAGTCTCATTATTCCAGTAAATGAAAAATTAAAGTTAAGAAATTGTTAAGAATGTGAAAACATGATAAAAGAAATTTGTTTGAACCGTAATTTCTTAATCGTTTGTGATTTCTATCAGTTTTTCTCTTCACTTTATATCACTGGAAGCATTTTCAATGTCACTAAGGACTTTATTTAATACAAATTGTGGTGTTCAGTGTTCTCTTGTAGCAAGAAAAGTAACAACGTCAGGGTTAAAATGAACTGTTTTGCTAATTTGCTTGTTTTAAAAAGTTGATAGGGCGAAAATTATGAGCCTTACATATTTTTATATAACAGTGCAGAAAAGGAAAATGGAATAAATCTGATGAAATAGAAGTTTTGCATAGTTTCCTTAACACCTGCCACGTCAAGTTTTTTATTTAATTTTTTACATCTATCTGTAATCAGAATAATTTTTAAAGTGTAACATACTACAATTATCATAGCCATTTTTAGTTTAAAATAAATCTGATCATGTAGCCGATGAATTATTATACATATGTGAGTTAGAATTGCTATATATATCTCTGACGGCTTGCAGCCGAGAGGCGTAATTGCTTGGGCAGGTGACTTAGTAGCAATCAAATACTGACCCTGTCATGGTGACGGTTTTTGTCTACGTTTATAATCCATTTTTTTAGTACAATAAATTATCAACAAGTTTCAACAAGTTTTGGAGTGCATCTTGAAAAATACCACAGACTCAAACTGTTACCCAGCATCGCTACCCTCAGACGCCGGGACAACAATTATTTTTTGGTATGTAAATATAAGTGTTCAACCATGATGGCGTGTAGACGTAGCGGCCCGGCGCTCTCCAACACTTAGCAGCTCTGTGTCTTCATCCAAGCTGCTACACTGAGGATTGCTGCCAATTTCGTTGTGTATTAATACAATGACAATAAAGAATCTATCTATCTATCTATTACTGACCTCTTGGCTGATGACTAAATCATTTCATTTAGGTCCTGTATTTTCACGTCCTCACCATATACTTACTCATTAACACCTCTTGGGCTTTTCTCTGCTACTGGAAGTTGGCCCTCTGCTTCTAAATAGTTGTTAGTATGTTCATTCCTCCGCAGCGGTTTAGCGTGTGATCGATGAGCACCAGTTGGCTCTGTCACTACCACTAAGACAGTGATGGAGAGGGCCCTTGATCCTCGCTGTTATCCCCAAATACATTAGGATATAGATACATAACCAACAGTGAATTGTCTGTAAAGCCATAAAGAGCATGCAAATTCTGTTTACTGCCAAGTGTTGAATAATTGATATGGTGATAAAACTATTTTCCTACCGGAGTCATTCCGGCTGTTATGGTTGTTGTGGAGGCAACGGCGGAGTATTTTGTTATTAATAGCCTGGTAATTGTGAGTGGCAACCTGATTGATTCACTTCACTTCCTGTGAGAGCAATCACAGACACACAGACATTACCACACGCCGTACACAATCAGGCAAATGCATGCTTAATTCTCGCACACTCTCATTTCATGCGTACACACTTGCTCACACACTTCCTCAGTGTTAAAAGTGTCTGCTACATAATTAGCCTAGTTTAACAGTGTTAATAGGTTCCTCGGGGTCTTTCACGTGCAGATAGAAAAGCGGAAGATGTGCCAGCGATTGCAAAGAGAGAGAGGGAAAGATGTGTGTGTGTGAGTGTGTGTGTGTGTGTGTTGGTGCATACAGGTGTCTGTTGTTATGTAGAAATACAGCTGGTGCTTGTAGCACTGCATCATTTCATTTAACACATACACATATGGTGCAAAGTTTTTCCTCATGAGCCTACCCCGACCAATCTTAGCAGGTCCCTTGACCTTCTCACATCAGACAGGAAATTGGTTACATGCTCAAAGGCCCAGAAGGGCCTCAATAAGGCTAGTGTATGCTGTGCCAAGTGTAGGGGAAGACGTGATGTTTACCTGTTCAGAGACAGATCTGGTCACAGTGGAGGGAGGAATGTTAAAGGGCAACTTAATTGGGCAACAGAGTTCAAAGGTCAGGCTAGTTTGTATTTTATGGCATCGGGACAGTTTGGTTTTTCTATGGACATCACTATTTGGACTTGAACGGAGTGTCAAGTGTGTTTACTGTGTGTTCATGTGTGTGTTAGCACATATGTCTGTGTGTTGTTGTAATTACACTCCATCCATCATGGCAAAACCACACTGTCCCTCAGACTAACCATGTTTCTCTCTCCTAAAAGATCGCATTTGACCCAGATACTACTACTGTGAGCTGTTTATGACTATGAATGTGTGAACGCGTCTATTCATTTGTCTGTTTTGCGACGCCTTCTCACTTTAGCCCATCAGCTCCAACCATGCTTGTGCTTTCCCTTTTTTGGAAAGCATCCAAACACAGAATGCATTTGTAGTCTTTTTGTCAGTGTCTGAAGGTTAATAAAGCAGATACACTTCCTCATCAAAGCCTTGGCATGGATGTTACTCGGAGTACGCAAGCGTGCCCAGTTCCATCCACCCCTCCACCCCTCACTCCCACCACTCTCCATCTCTGCCTTTACTTTTGGAGTCTCTACAGGGGCAGCAGAGTGCAGCCTCTCTCTGATTGCTGTGACTTGGTCGATCACAGCAAGGGGAGAGCTCTGGCTCACACTTTGTCACATATGATCACAGACCTGATTATAATCACTTCCATACATTTAGCAGGGTAGCATAATGTATGCCACAGATACACTTTCTTTCTTCTTCAAAGACGGGGAGTGAAAAATGTGTCCTGAAAAGGGACACCTAAACGAAGCAAAGTACTGTTTTTGAAAGGATATTAGGTCATTTATGTCCTTAGATAAAATGGTAATACTTCCGCTAAATGGATAAGCTGCTGAATATGAATGAATTTGTGTTTTTCTACAGAATGGAAATCTAAAATTATAAATGAACTCCTTTAAGGTAACACAGTGGTATTGCTATGAGAACAAACCTGCAAATCCTTCTCTAGCTTGTAAAGATTCATGACTGCCAGCAGCTCATGTCTCACACTTGGTCTCTAATATATCCCCCCACCAAGGACTTGTTGACAAAAGATCTGGATTAGGTAAGCCTAGACTAGATTAAATTAGATTATTGGATTAGATTTAATTAGCGATGTAGACATGGTAAAGCCTCATGATCAAAGAAGGGCAGTACAGGCGAACATTGCTGTGAGTGACAAACAGGCAGGGACCTACATATGGTCCGAGAGCTTTATGTGTCTTTATGATAGGTGAGAGGCATGTGGATATACGGTAGTATGTGCTGTGGGAGCTCTATGGCGGTGGCTGGTGTTAATGTGTTTATAGGTCCACTGAAATGAACTCAGCAGGGACCGCATGCGTCACTACCTTTTATTCACAATGTCAGTCCTTTTACAGCATTGTCCTCCTTTCACCTGATTTTCTCTCTCGTGGATCCAGGCAATTCAAGAAACTCGTGATATTTTTATATTTTTAAGATGATTTAACTGTTATTTTCATCATTATTCTTTCAAGAACCAGTTGCTTAACTGGTTTCAAGGTAAACAAATGCCAGGCAGAAATGTCACTGCTTGTTTTTCTTTTTGTTGAATAGATTAATGGCTTTGGATTGTATCTTAGTAAGTTATTATATAATCTTATATTGAGATTTAAATGTAGTTGCATTAAGCAAGCTTCATTTTACGAAGACTCAGCTTTGTGTTGTCATCCAAGCTACATTAGTTATGAACTGGAGCGTCCTACCTGCATGGAAGGGTGTATGATGATGATGTCAGGGGTCTATGTCTGCCTCTCAACAAGCTTTCAGAATTTAATTTCAAATTAAGTCTTTTTGTACTTGTTACAATGTCTGATAGTGTTTTGTTGTGGCCAAATTTGTATGCTAATTTAAAGACATCACATTAAAGCCACACTCAGTGATATTTTTATCCTAAAGTATCGTTCTAAGAAAGCACGCTGTTCAGTACTCACCCATCACCAAATGGCACACAGATGTGCCAAGTTAGTGACCAGCTGGAAAGCAAAGTGGAACATTCAGCTAAAGAGCCAAACATTATTTTCAGGAATTGCTTTTGTCTGTTAGATATGTAAAAACATGTTCGCCGTAACAACTTTATAAGGTGACAATCTTGTTCTGCCCGCCCCAAGTGGCAAAAAAAAGCAGCTTGTAATTTAATTTTTGCTTCACTGGCAGTTTTTTTTGTAGTGAACATAAAACTTACTATATGTCAAGCCCACTCTCTTTATCTTAAGTCCTACAGTTCATGTCAATGTACTCATCTGCCCTCCTATATATATACCCCCCTGTCCTCCAATAATTTCTTTCTTCTTTGTGTGTTCCTCTGAGTAGCATGGCAACATAAATAACGAGTGCTCGCAATTCTGGGTAGGTAATCCTTTCTCTTGTCGGAGCTGGCACTGGGAGTGCGACAGGGACTGATGGATGCAGGGACAGCTTATTGGCAAGGACAGCTTGCATGCCAGCATCAACACCATAGCTGATCCCAGGATAATACGATTGGATACTCACTCTTGGATACCACAACACGCACGCACACACACACACACAGATAGACATACACAGCTGAATCACACTCACCCCACATGCTGAAACAGCATTTCAGCAGCAGCAGCAGTGCTCTTTATCTCCCTTTATTGGGACAGTTCTGCCTTTGGTCTTTCCTCTGAGACCACTTCTTACATTCTGAAGGTGTGTGTCTGTGTGAATGTGGATACGTTTAGTTCAGTGTGTCAAACACACCTCCTCTGTGTAAAGGCAGCCAGTGTTGCTTCACTTCCTGTAAATACTCAACATATGACGCCAGATGCTTTGAGTTGAAGTTGCTCGGGTGTTTGCGCGCTTGTTGCACAAGCACCCTTTTCACTGAATTACATTTGTTTACAATGGAGCAGGCAATTTGTCAGTTTGTCTAACTGCATGTGTGGGAGACCGACTCGGTTCTCTCTGTCTAATGAATTTCCTCCTACAGCACTAATGTCATTAACGACAGGTAGGGATGAGGCTAATGTAATCAAATCCTTGCAGTAATTGCAACTCTCCCCAGAACAGGCCTAGGTACGCCACACCGATGAAAAGAAGCAGCTCATTAGGAGTGCTTGTAAGCGATACAGCACCGGCATCAACGGAGGCGCCTCCTCCCATGAAGGTGCCATCAGGAAGATCCAGTGAGAGAGAAACACTGAATATAGCAAATAGCAGATCAAAATCTAGTGGAGGTTATTTGCCTTTTAATTGGGCGGGACATATGAGGTTTCAGTGTCAGCTGGTCATTGTGCACCATCTTACTCCTCCGTTCTGAGAGGCTTCGTAATGTGTTTTCAGCATGTCAAGAAGAAAGGAGGAGCGGAAACTGAGGTGGTAACTATGTTTCTATTTGACTTGTTCTGGGAAAACAGGTTGGAAGGTTTGATGCATGATGTTTGTTACATAGGCGGGGCCACTGATTATAATAAACTTAAGTAGGGTAAAACCAAAAGTTTGAGTTAAAATTATACAATTCAAAACATGTCAGAACATTTTTTAGATAATTCTTGCCATTAATTTAATGCTGTTATATTGTTTAAAGAGCCCTCTGCAGCAGTATTTTTATGCTTAATATATTATTACACAGTTTTAAGTTATATTTCCTTTTGATTTATGCTTTCTGCACGTTTGATGAATGTCAACATGAAATTCACCAAGCAGTGTCATCTTGTTTGGCCATTTCAATACATCTTCTGTAGGGTTCTTAACCAAAATATAAAATACCAAGGCTTCAACTTTCAGAGATAAATGACAGTCTACTGAGACAATTAACAATTTAGACATATACCGGGCGTCTCTATACAGAGTTACCTCCACTGTCAACAGAGAAGATTTCTTTGGGGCATTTTTGAAACAGAAGTTTATGTTTCAAATCACCATGAAAAGTATCTATTTATGGAAAAGCGTATTTCTCAAGTTAATTATTTTAAGCACAATAATCAGTCTGTCAAATTTACAAATATCTTATTTTAAAAAAATTTCGTTTATATCCTCTGCCGTCCATTCCATAGAATACAGTAGATGCATCACTCACTGACTTTGGTTTTATTCATTTAACCGTGTTTAGAATCACATCAATGTCCTTTTCAGGCAAAAGAAGGTAGACGAAATGGAAGCATAATATTACAAGTCTCAACCAGCATAATTCAAATAATACTTTGAAGCTAATTTGCAAAATGTTACAACATAAGCCTTTAAGGTGAGGCTGTCAGCAGAGTTTGCACTATAAAAGCACTACGGTGACAGTTTTTGAACCCATTGTGACAGATTTCAAGCCGAGCACTGACTTGTGCACTGAAGTGTTGCTGGAAAAGAGGAACATGATTGCATTAATGTCATGACAGCAGGGGCCCTTACTTTCTCTCACTCTCTTTGCCAGCGGAGGTGTCTGATTCTGTTTAGGTCACTCTAGTCTAAATATTTTGTGGTCAGAGAGCAGTGGATTCCTCAGTTATACGTGGTTTTTCTGAGAAGCTGTATGAAAGAATGTCTGGTCTACATATCTTTTGTGCCCCTTGAAGACAAACAGACCAGAAGCTATTCCTAGCCACAGATGCTAGCTGATTCACTGTGGTGTACTTTTTATTTAAAGAGTTACAATCATCCACCCACCTAAAAAAGTATTAGTGGAATAACATGTTTTCATGAAGGGAGGAGTGTGTGTGTGTGCATGTGTTTGTTTTTGGGTGACGTGACGATACAGTGCGGACTTTATGCATGCAAGAATGTGCAAGCATAAATGGACTGCACTTAATCTATGTGTATAAAACACAGTGCTGCACCTGTGTCCGACTTCCATTCCTCTTCTTCCTCTCTTCTCTCCCGAAGGCAACTTGTTTCCTCCCATCTCCATCAGACATGCTATCCAAGCTCAGGCTCTCTGTTTTCTGCAGAGTGCATGCAATACCTGTTTGTCACACAAGCTGTGTGGGAAAATTACATGGTTCTGTCACTGGAGCGTGGGAGCTTGTTTGAGCTCTGCAGATAACTATTGGAGCCCATTAAACAATAATTGCATTGGTGTTGAGAGAAGAAGATGAGCTGATAGAGGCGCATCATTCTTACTTAGCCTATTTTTTCCCTCTTAAATATATATACAATATAAATGTATATATATATAGTATTAGAGTCTCCTATCCTAAAGCAAAAATCCATCTACTTTTCCTGCAAAATCTATGTCCAACCAGCTCTGAATTAATCCCTTTCCCCAGACATATGACAGAGCACACAACGCTACCGGTATCTGGACTCTGATATAGCTGGCTCTAAATTTGTGGTTAAAATTAGAGAAATACTAGCAAAAGACTTTCCTCACGGGTTGTGTACAGCTTTTTCTGGCATGATTTACAGTGAAAGTGAGTACAGGGAAAGCCAGTGCTAGTCAGTACTAATAATTCTGAGTGATTCTCTGAACCATTCATGTTTAAGCCAGTGGTGGCAAAATGTCCTTGATGCTATTTCTGAATCTGGTCATCATCGACATAGGCCGAACGCCACTGGCAAGGCTCTCAATCCACCAGCTTTTTGTGTAACACCTCAGCCAACAGATGCCTCCAGGGATGAATACGACCACTTATTAAGAAATTAATTGGATTCATTCCTGGCTGGGAAAAACTCTTCAACACATCTTCCAAATATTGCTCTTACTTTAGCGGTGTCATGAGACTGTGTTGTTTAGATGTTACAGATTGTGTCAGATGTTTGCTGAAGCAGGTAATAAATTGATAAAAGGTGAAAGGCATAGGCCAAAGCAGTTTGTAAAATAAACACCTCGTAGATAGGCCTTTGCACAAATTACCATCCAAAATGTTTGCAGTCCCGGATTTGAGAATAAAGATTGTGTCTTCTCATCTGTGTGTGTGTTTGTGTGTGTAGCTGGTTGACGGTGCAGTGTGTGTATGTTGTGACTGTGGCTGAGCCTGGGTTTGTCCATGTCTAAGTATATCCAATGTTGTATGGAACCTCTCCCAGTGTCTGTGGTTACTCTTAGTGGGCAGTTCCCCAGTTGAGTTTGTGGTGAAATGTGAACAAGGCGAATATGGGCCTGTTTTCCTGCATGAGCTAACTTTAGCATGCTGAAAGCAGGCGGGGATTTGAATAGTAGTGCAAAAGCTGGACTGGTCTGTTTTTTGTGGTTGAAAAATGAATCGGGCCACACTGAATGGAGTCGCTTTTTGCAAATTGTGAAATCTGGACTGCATGATGAAGCACAAGATAAATACGGTATTCCTTGAAGTTCAATAAAAGATGCTTCAGATATAGTTTTTCTTTTGAAAACACTATGCATATGATTACATGCAGATGAACAGATGTTTTTCCTCATCCTTTCATAAACTTGCTGATCAATAACTATTTGTAAGGTTCCATTCATACCATCCTTTAACAGAATCTCAAAGAAAGGATTAAACTGCACTTCAGAGAAAATTTAGACAGATGAAGAAAAGCAGAAGTTTACCCTCGCTATATCTTTCCTTAATCTGTTACATCTCTAACTGCACATGATTCATGTTTATGTTCACCTACACTCATTATATCTTATTCTGCATGGATTGTTACAACAAAAGTGGGTTTACAATTCAGTACAATTCACAGGAGGATACATATGTATAGGCTACTATGCTGTATTATTGACCATGTTGTTAAGAATGCCTACAATCCATACCAGCAAATGTAAATGTAAAACACATAAATCTGCAATTGTCTGTGTGCTTACAAACAACCATATTCAAAGAGCGAAAAAAAAGATCTGTCTTTCACACAATTATGAGACAGTCCTGCACACATCAGTAGGTTCTGGGGGCTGCATGATGGAGAAATATATCAGTCTGAGAACAAGCAAAGAAGTGAGGGATGAAGAAGACTCAGAAAGTGTGTGTGAGAGAGGAAGATGTGTTTGATGTTGATGTTGAGTGAGTGTTTGTTGACGGCGTGGTTAGTATGGAACTGCACAACAGAAAACACCATCAGTCACAATAGCTATTTCACACAGGCTCCACCCTCCACTGGACTCTATGGGTCATACTCTCCACCAATCACATGCATGTATTTGCCCATTGAACTTTGCATAAACGTAGCCGGCCAATCAGGACATGCCTACCTGAATATGCGTGGAGCCCACAGTATATAAGGCAGCGTCACTGCTGTCCGCCATCCTTACTCTTCAGGAATCTGCGAGTTTGCTCACTGATCAGCGCTCTCCAGGGATGGAGTCGCTGCTCCAAGAAGCTCGCTTCTCGCTTCAAGTTAGGGTTTGCGATCAACTGGAGGAAGAGCAGCAACAGGTATAATATCTGGGGGTTGTGCTCAACTTGCCTGGGGAGAGTTGGAGTTGGAGAGAGGACGGGTGTGGCCTCCGACAGAGAGCCCACTCATCAACCTCCTTGAACTCCAGGCTGTGTTTTTGGTCTTCCAACACTTCAAGCCCCTGGTACAGGGGAGAAATGTGTTGGTGAGGGCTGACAACCGCACCACAATGGACTACATCAACAGGCTGGGTGGGGTTTGGTCCGCTGCCCCGTTGAGTTTGGTGGAGAACCTGTGGAGATGGGCATCAGAGGATCTCTTATCTCTGAAGGTGCTCCATGTTCTGGAACCGGAGAACAGGAGAGCCAACCTCATGTTGAGGGGCGGCCACCTGCCAGACAAGTGGAGGCTTTACCCCGAGGTGGTGAGGCTGATTTGGGCTGGGTTCGGGAAGGGTGGAAGTGTCTGTCTCATGCCACTATTAAAGTGTATGCAGCAGCCATTTCTTCCTGTCACAAGGGTTTTGGCGACAGACCGGTCTTTAGCCACCCTCTTGTGAAACATTTCTTGCAGGAGGTCAGAAGGCAATGCCCGGTGATGTGTCCCTCTACCCCCCAATGGAAACTGCCACTGGTGCTCAAGGCTCTGGTGAAGGATCCTTACAAGCCTTTGACATTCAAGACAGCTTTGCTGCTTGCTCTGACCTCAGCTAAGAGAGTGTGTGAGCTAAGTGCCCTGTCAGCTCACTCTGCATGCTGCTTTGTGGTGAATGTAGTTGAACTACTCTCAGACCTCCACCCCATGCAGGGAACTAGGAGGCAAAAATACATCTGCTTTGCCCAGTTTGTGCCTTTGCATGTTATGTTGAATGCACCGCCCCCATCAGATGCACAGGGCAGCTGTTCAAGTGCTACGGGGATGGTTTGGCTGGAAAAGCCCTTTTCAAGAAACACCTTGCTAGGTGGCTTTGTGAGTGCATCTCCCAAGCCTATAAGCAGGCAGGAAGAGACCCTCCCACTGTGGTCCGTACACACTCTACACACAGTGTGGCAGTGTTGGCGGCCTTGTTTAGTGGGATGAGTGTTAAGGACATATGCCCGGCAGCATAATGGTCTATGCCCTGTCCATTCATACAGCTCTATCTTGGCTATGCCAGGCTCCCTTTCACAGTCTATGCTAGCTGGAACGACCCAAGACTGATGAAAAGGGTGGATGTTTGTGTCAGCTGTGTTTCACCTGACCCCCTCTGGGCATGATACACCTGCATTTTTCCTGTGCTCCTTGATGACCCGCAGAAAGAGGTGTGCAGAGGGCCTGTGGCCTGACAGTGGACCCCTGTGAGGTTGGGCCATGGCCTTACTCAGTTAAGTTGTATGCTGTCTTGGTTGGCTGGGGCACCCTACTTCACTGCTGAGGCAGCCTAGGCTATGAGAAGAAGGTGGGCTGCAGCGACTGAATTGTTGTTTTATTTCTCAAGAATTTTGATATTACTGAGTGTGAAGTTATAGAGAATGAAATTACCCACAAAAATCTATCATTAATCTTAAGATTAATGAGTGATTGGCTTAGTTGCCAATCAGGAGCGCACACAAGAGAGGCTGTCACTGATTGTACTTCTCGCCCCATCCATAATTGTATCATTAGAGGAGCGGATACTTTTAGCCCCACTGTTCCACTCTTCAAGAAATACAGTATTATATTAGGTCTAATATTAGTGTTATCAGTACAATGGGGACACATTGTGGGGGTTATTCAGTTTCTTCCTGTTTATGTCTAGCCGTAGTACGGCAGCTTTGTAGGACAAACGTACATGTTGACATTACCTCAACAATCGCCAGCTACACTGGTCCAGTCCAGCAGATGGTGTCAATGTGACAAAAAGGAGCGGACAATAGCAAGATGGCATGAAAGGCCAAACTGTACTATTTCATATTTGCATTGCTGAAACTATCACAGAAGCAGAAATACACTTTCAAAGGTTTGTTTTGTTTTCTAGAGGATCCTAGAAAGTAAATGGAGTAAACGTAACAGTCTTGTATAATTGGAGTCAAAGCTTAGTGCATCAAGCTGGACAACAACATTGCCAGTGTAAAAGAAGCCCTCAGCGCCTGTACCCCAATCCAGGTAAAGAATCTGGCTGCTCTAGTAAGTCATTTGATCTGTTTATCCAACATTTTTGTCCAGAGTGAAATAATGTTTGGATGGATTGCCATGACAACATACTTCAAACACTGAATTTTGCTGTCAGTGGAGTCTGACGGCACATCTAAAATCGAAATAATAATTAGGTAAGATGGACTTTCATCTGACGCCAATTCTGACAGTTTATAGTGCAATTTCTATCACTTAAAAATTCCACAGAAGGTGTCAGTATCCTAAATTAACATGTAATATTAATACACCACTTGTAAATGGACATCACACTTGATTTGAGTCTAGTTTGCTCTCAATTTGGAACAAAATGGCACCCTCCTGACTAATGTGTGCTTGCATTCGACTGGTTGTACATTTATCAAATTACTAATTGTGCACTTATACAATACAAATTATGTATGCTCTCCACCATAGCCTACTGGTATAACATGTATCATTGTGTGTTTTTTAGCTCCAGACAGGCACAAAATGAATATACTAAAAAATGTCAACCTTTGTAAGTTTGTTTACTTGTTAAATAAGCTGTTTTGTCTTGTTCTTATATACCCTCTGTCCAATGTGTGTGCCAACTTGCACATATACACTCATATACAGCCTCAGTGATAGGATCAGTGTGATGCTGTATAAATTTCCCCCGGTGAAACATTTTTTTTTTGCCAGGACACACTGGCACATACTCTCGTGCACAAGTAAATACACACAGACGGTGAACAAATGCCCTCCCTGTGCGCTGCCAAAGAACTGCTGCAAACAAAGATTAGAGAAAACACATCAATTTATGTGCCACTGCTTTTTCATTTACTCTCAGGCTCGGGCCGGGGGTGACAGGGACTGCAAACACTCAGTTCTAGCTTTCGACTCCCAAGCCAGCCACGCTATAGTTGAAGCTTCTTTTTCAATAAGCGCCAAACTGATTCCTGTATAATTACACTCATTAGAGAATCGCAGTCTGGACTTTATATAATCAACACTGATGCACTGGATACAGAGACATGGAGCTTCAAAGACCTCAGGCCCGTTCTGTAGTTGCAGTAATGACAATACAGCAGTGATGACAGTAATGATACTTTGATTATGCCAATTATACAAGGGCCTTTGTGCTCTCTTTACCAATCTCTTTCTCTTTCTGTTTCTCCTCCTGTCTCTCTTCCATCACTGAATTGATGTAGTGAAGTGCCCTGAGCTCTAGATGATTGTCAGGAGAATTTTGATCCTTACCCATCTGATATACGTCAGACAGGGAAACAGAATATCCTCGCCTGCAGCCATATTGTCAGGACTGCTTAATAGTGAGGAATGCTAACTACTGATGTTTTTGCATGCAACTGTTTAAATTTTTTACTACTGTTTTCTTTTCTTTCATGCATGTGTATCTGTATCTCCTCAGAGCCAGTGTGTTCTGGCTGCTGCAATGCTTGTTGACTTCATTGGATTATATTTTTTTTGTTGATTGTGTTTGTTTATATTGCTGAGGTCAGTCCGTGTACTGTGGGCAGCAGAGGATATATTTAGTCAAGTCTAAATACCTCTGTTTATTTGTACATGTTTGTTGACTTACTTACTCCTCATTTTCAGAATCCGAGCAACTTATGTTTGTGCCTGTAACTGTACACATGCATGCGTGTATGTCAGCAGTGTGTGCACACGCTTGTGTTTTCCTGACAGTTTGAAATGTACAGTATGTGGTCAGGTGGCCTTTATGAGAATCTCTGCGTCTCATTGGCTTGCACTTTTCGGTGTCCCCCTCTCATCAGGGTGATTTAGGAGCTGCTAAAATGCCTGCAGTGTTTGCACTGGACCATCTGGAGGCCAGTTTCTGCCTGCAACAGGAAGAACCAACACCCCCATGCCAACTGTGGCCACAGTGGATGGGTGGGGGTGCTCTTCGAGGTGGGCCGGTGGTTAGAGCTGGTCTGAGCTAGGGAAAGTGCGATAGTATTTCAGGATCAGTGAGCAGCAGACACAAGATCATAAATAGAGTTTTTATTGCCGAGCTGCTATGCTGGGTGAGCTTGGGTCTTTCAGCAAGATCACAGCAGTGATTGATGGTTCCCATGTGCCATGGGAGGAGGGTGTGCGGTGTAAGCGGGTGGGGGTGGAGGAGAGCGGGGGGCACATCAGACAGCGGAAACAGCGGACATGGCAAGGCTGGCAAAGCCTCCTGCCCTCCCTCAGGGTTACCCCCTGACAATCTCCTGTCCTGTGTCAGCCTACAGATCTCTGTGCCCAGCCACAGCATGGGATCTTGTCTCACACAGCTTCTTTCTAGAAGTGGAAGAGTCACTGCAATCACACTTATATATGCAGAGGTGAAAGCTGTGAAAACCTTTTGGTCCTGGTGAGCCTCCATCCAGCAGGTGGATTCATAGCTACTGTACATGAAAGTAGCTTATCCCCTTCACTCTCCAGGTACTAGAAACTTCACAGTGAAACGAGGACCACCCAGGGTATTGGTTTATTGAAATGTCCTCAGATATGACATCTGTTTCTTTCTCTATTTAGGAATATCCATCAGAATCATGCACGTGATACAAAAATGGCACAGGAGTATAAACTTGAGATTTAGAGCATGAGATCTTTAATTTTAGTATGAGCAGTCTATACCCTTTAAAAAATGAATGTCTGTTGAAATGTCTTATAACAACTAAATTGTACGAGATACAATGCAAAATGGTAAATGAATGCATTCATGATTTATTCATATTTGTCTTGTTGCACACAGTATGTATCAGGTGCCAACGTATACGTTATTAAAACAATACTTGTCTTACTTTTTAAAAAAGCTGAAGCTAAAATAGAATATGCAATTCCTGTGAAAAAGTTGTCCTTTTGCTCTTTAACAACGTAACTCACATTCAAAATGCAGATGGTGTAGTAGGATAAAAACACTTTCCTCTCCTCTCTACAATCTGCCTAGTTTTGTGTCATGCTGCATACATATCCAGTGAAGCTCTAAGGTTAGTGTTATTCATACCAATTTGCAAAAAAAAAAAAAAATCACTATTAGCATCTAAAGCTAAATGAACTGTTTCTGCAATGAGATGATTTTGTCAGACCTGTGCCAGATTGGTCTCTATGGTAACAGGCATGCTTATTTCATCTCTGCAGGAGGCTAAACTGTATCACAAAATGACAAGCATGAGGTTAAGACCAACTTTTTGAGGGTAGACACCGAACTTGCTTTTTATCCTCAAAAGCATAAGCAGTCTTTGAGATCCTCTAATAGTCTGTTATATCTGAATGTTAGGATTGTTTTGTTGACTATGAAGGTTGTGACGGAGGACAGAGGGATGTAATATGCCCTGTATGTTATGTTCTATAGGTCGTCATTGAGGGTTTTGTTTTTACAACCATGCTAATTTGGGGTGGCTTGCTGAGTAGTTTGGCAGGAGTGTGAGGAGGTTGTGTGGTTAAGGACCACAGAGATTTTTTTCATTCGGTGCCAGAGAGCAGCATTGCTCAAAGCTTTCAAGAAAACATCTGATGGAGTCTCTTGAGTGCTCCCAGATTGGCAACGTGAATGGCAGCTTTCATGGAGACTGCTTGCCCTAATGTGTTTTTGAGCACTGTGTGTGAGTGTGTGTGTCTTTGAGAGAGAGAGAGAGAGAGAGAGAGAGAGAGAGAGCAAGAGAGAGAGAGCACATTTGTGTGTGAGTTTTTTTTCATGCGTTCAGGCATGTATGCATCATAGACTTTGGTCTGTGTGTATGTGTGTGTGTCTGGGCGGTTTGGGTGTTTACGTAAATAACTCAAGGTGGAGGCCAAAATCAAGCAGCAGAAATGCACAGCTGGGTGTATTTCAGGGACTTTTTCCAATGGTGATGTCTCAATCCTTTGCAGAGCTACTGTAGACCTACCTTTTCATTTATTTATGGAGACACTAGCTGCATGTGAAACAAACTGCTCCTCTCTGGGACTGTCTAACCTGTTAAGGCTTCTACTCTGACCACAGAGTCCTCCTTGGAAAAACTGAGGTGTTCAAGCAGCAGACTTTTTTGACAGAGCTGTCATTTTGCTTCTTTGTCTCTTTCTATATCACTGTCCTGCTTTCTCCTTTAACCCCCCCGTATATCCGGCCCTCAGGAGGTTCTCATACGTTTTTACAGCTAAAGGTTTCTTCTGATCACAAGGATGATTTGTGCTTCCTCAGTAACTTGTTCGAGTTGTACAAACTTAAGAGATGAAAGTAGTGTTTCAGCTTACTCTAAGCTCATACAGTTGTATATTTGGTTCAGTTTCTGTTAGTTGTATCTGTAACTAATTTGAACCTAATGCCTTTCCATCCCTAATTATTTTAACTTATTGTTAATTTATTAGTTTTCCTCCTCTCCTGCCCAAGAGTTTGCTTAAAAATCATGTATAGCAGAGTAGTAGCTAAAAGGGTGTTTGTGTATTTGTCTATATATCTCTATATCAAATCTTTAAATCTTGTATAGAAAAATATATCTTTAATTCGCAAACAAACAGAACTAAAAGTAAATGTCAGCACACATGAGCAGAGCTGTTTCATAAGCCCCAGACTCCTGGTTGTTTTCCTGCTCGCCTATCTGATCCAGGCACCTCTTGGCTGAGATCTTAGACAGAGGCAGTGTAGCTACTCCTGCAGCATTTTGGCTTGCAGGGGTGCACAGACAGCAAGCAGGCAT
Organism: Thunnus thynnus; assembly: GCF_963924715.1. Classification (NCBI taxonomy): domain Eukaryota; kingdom Metazoa; phylum Chordata; class Actinopteri; order Scombriformes; family Scombridae; genus Thunnus; species Thunnus thynnus. The sequence goes on along the minus strand of NC_089533.1, from coordinate 8,534,834 downwards.
GGAGTCATCATCATAAGTGAAACAGCTTGTCAGAGGGTCCTCACTAGTCCTCAAAGAGCCACACTGCAGCACTCTGTCTCCCCCAAGTGGTGCCTCATTGCACCCCAGGACCACTGCCGCTTGGTCTTGCCACTTCAAGTATGGTAGACCTCCAGTGTGACCATATGTGCATTTGTGTCCAGTCTTCTCCTTTCACTGTGTTTCCTGATGTCTTCATGAGTATGTGTGTGTATGCACACTGAGGGTGTAACTGTGTTTGGAAGGTGCTGACAAGCATGACTTACATCGGACAGGAAAGGAGTCAGATTCCACACACTCCTCTACAAAGCTTTGGGAATCAGGGGTATTTTTGCCTGTGTGTGTGCTCTGTTTTATCAGGGTGGCTTTGTATGCTGGCCGTGCCAGGTCAGACCAGGCTGAGGAAAATGATACCTCCATCTGCAGGAGACAGGATACACTATGTTGCACGCTGTGTTGCACATGCTAACACTGGGGTGCTTTGGGAAGGGAGGGAGGCGCGTCAGACATGTGATCTCTGATAAAACTTTTGTACATGATGGTGTAGTGTGACACCTGAGCTGTAAATGATAACCTCTAAGTAACACTGCTCTTTTTGCTTTTTATTTTGGTCTTTTCTGCTGTTCCTTATGTTGTCACTCTGTATGTCCTTTCTTTTGTATTTATCACCTCTCTCCCTCCCATTCTCTTCTTCTGTTACAGGTATGAAACGTCCGTTCAGCCAATCAGCTCTGCCGGACACCCAGCTGGACGGGACGGGGCTTGACGCTGGGTTGGGAGTGCAGATGGACGGGGAAATTTGCTGCGACACCCAGAATGAAGCTGCAGTATCAGACGAGCAGTCACCAGGGGGCGCCCTGCCTTCTGCACTCTACAGACCCAAAAGGGAGAGGAAGCAGCGGAGCTACACCTTGTGTGAGGTTTGCAACATCCAACTCAACTCAGCCGCACAGGCCCAGATCCACTACAACGGCAAATCCCACCAGAAAAGGCTCAAGCAGATCAGCAATGGCAAGATGCCAAGTAACACAGGTAGGCCTGGAGCACTGCTTGACTGACCAGTTGTTTGTTTATTGTTGCAAAATTAGATATAAAAGCAGAACATTGGATATAATGCTCTGCCACCGGATTTGGGAACATTGTCTAGCACAATAGGGCCATGCAGATTAACAGAATCCCACACACTGTTCACAGCACACTGTCATGAGTCTCTCTGTGCCAATCCCCCCCCCCCCCCCCCCCCCCCCTCCCTACTTGTATTCAATAGAAGTTAAACAAATGGGATTCAATTTGCTGAAATGTTCAGATGCAGCCTTGGGCTGAGGACACACACAAACACATACACACATAAGTAGAGCGGAGCTAAGTGAAGTCAGCAAGTGAGAAGCTAATTAAGTGCCGGTTGTGTTTGATGGTTGTGTTCCTGGGAGTGATGCGGCTGGAGTGAAGTTGGACATTTTGTGATTCTAGTCACAGCCTCGATTAGGACTCTGCTCCAGGGGAATCAGTCTCTCAGTTAAGTCTGACTCTTTCACACTCCTGGTTTCTCTTTTGCTCTTTCTTCAGCCTTGCCAAAAGGATGTGGACACACCCGATACTCACACAAAACACTTAAACACACTGACGGGCAATAATCTCACATATCCCTTTAGAAAATACATATATATATATATATATAGAAAAAGAAAATACATGGAAACCCATTTAAAGCACAAATTGTCATATATGTAGATCATAAGATCATAGCAACAGGTTGACCTATCTTGTAAGAATGAAGGATCACAGTTTTACATGACTGCTTGGTTAATTGACAGGAAGAAACATGATGATTGTGTCTCAGCGCAGCAAGTTTCCTGAACTGGAAGACATCTAAATTAACCAATCACATGACTTTCATCTACTCTCCAGAATTGAACACTGTCAACAGGGCCTCACTGATAATTTGTTTGGATGTGTGTGTGTGTGTGTATTTGTGTCTCTACCTTTGTTTTTTGATAGAGCTTGGCAGTATTTCAACTAGCACCATGTGAAACTGGCATTTTGTTACATCAGGATCTAAAAATTCTCAAAGCAAAGTAATCTCGTCCTGATGGAAGATCTATAAGGTTAAATGTCAAGCCCTGAAAAAATATTTCTAAGGCAGCAGCGGACTAATGCTTAAGGAAGTAGGCTTGTTCAAGAATTTAGACAGCTGAAGAGAGAAAAGATACTCTTTACAAGGCACTTAACAACCAACAATAGAGATGCTTACTGGACAACAAACATGTATGGGACATTCTTTGCTAAAAAGAACAAGTTAAAAATGGATAAATAAAGTACTGAAATTCCCTTTAGCTGATGTTGAGTTATGCTGTAAGAAGCACAATTTGTATAACCTAGTTTAGTGCAACTTAAACGAGTGCATAATGTTAAAGATACACTATTTGTCTTGATAAAATAAGATGAGATGCTGATTTTAATGGTCAACTCATCATCCTGTTTCATTATGTGAGCAAAAAATGTACAGTTCTTACACAAAATCCACAGTGACGATGCATTTCCTGTCAAATAAGTTATCCTTTGCTTTAGAAAAAATGTATTTGGGTAACTTTGCTTGGTATTTTTCAGAAACATTTACATAATGTTGTGTTTAGTTTAGATTTGTTTGTGTTAGGCTGTTTTCTTACTTTTGATAATACTTTTGATATTATAATGAGCGGTGCCAGTAAATGCCATAGTTATTTTTCTGGAGGGAGGAGGTGGAGGGGGTGTTATTTTAAAAAAACGCACGAGGTAGAAAAAGGCTAAAAGTGAAGGTGTCCAACTTCTTCATGTACAACCAAAAAAACATTTCAGTGTTTGTTTGTTTTTCTCACTAATGATGACAGCGGAGTAGTTTGTAGCCAAGGATGATGACTAATCAGTGGATCTGAGTCTCTCTGTGTATCAGTGCCCTTGCAAGAGATGCTTGCTTTTCTCACTCTCTCTCTCTCTCTCACTGTAACTTAGTGGAAGAAAAAAATAATTACAGCAACTACACTCTAATTCAGTGCAATTAAGATTACGTGTCTTCTTGGGATTAGTCCAGTTTCTGTTCTCAATTAATGATTTTCTAAGAACCTCAGGAATCATATCCTGTGACTAATGTGTGATATGTGTGAATCAAATCAATCAAATCAGTAAGGAATTACCTTTCTTAGGCGGCGGTTATGACAGTCGATCAGATCAATATTTTATATTTGTGCTTCATCTGACAGCAGACAATCAGATGTCAATGATAACTCTATGGAAATGAGAAGTTAATTACAGAGGAGAAGAGTATGTTATCAACACTGTTTGTCAAAAGCAAAGCAAAAGCAAAAAGAGGAAAAAAAAGAAGATATTTAAACATCTGTCAATGTGGGCAGCAAATCTTTTGGAAAAATTGTTCTGAAAATGCCAGTGTTGAAAGAAAACCCTCGACAGTGAGCAGTGTTTTCAGATTTATCTCCATTAGTGCGGTCAAGGCCTGAGATCAGCACATAAGAATGTCATTTATTTGGAGCTGAAATTTTGGTTTTAGCATTTATATACGAAGTGCTTCGGTCTTACTTTTTGGTGAGAACTTCCTCATCCATAAAATACTCATGAGTCTAGTATTTCTGAGAGTTTCTACGCTGATGGGCCCACACACAGAAAGACATATACCCCGTCAGACTGGGTGTTCCCTGAAAAAAAAGACATAAATAACATATGCATACCCTGAAAAGGGCTGCATGGTCCTTTTTACAAGACATGAAAAATGCCATTCATTCACACACACACACACACACACCATCCAAATTTAAAGCCCTGGCACCGTTGGCTCTCATAGGGCCTTATCAACGGCTGTTGGCCTGACTCAGCACGTTGAAGCTGCAGCAGGGGTGAGATGGAGCTGTCTGACTGACTGTTCAGCCTAGCGAATCCGCGAGTTTACCAGTTACGTGCAGTAGCTCCTTAATTTTAACCTTCACATTTCCTTTTCTTTTTCTCAAATGGAAAACACTACCAACTGATCGTATCAGTGCAAAGCAAAAAGAAAAACAACTTTATAGCGCTGCAACTTTTTTTTATCATTGGACATATTCTTGTTGGAAGTGATTCGCAGTGCAGTGGCGCGACAATGGCCCTTTGTTTTTGTTTGTCTCTCCTTGATGCTTGGTTACTTATTAGATTATTTCTTCTCACGGAAGGCAGTCAGATTGCAGCCGGCTGTAGTCTTTGTTGTGTTTCTAAGTGAAACTTTTAAAAAAAGGAGACATGAGGTGATGCAGAGTGTTTGATCATTCGGCCTCTGTCGTCACTAGCTCTTTGAAGTCGGCTCGGTGTGTCAGGCCACTTACATGCAGCCGAACATGAAACAAATTTCATAAATTCTATAATATACCAGAAACTTTGTCATACAGGGCATGGGGCCACATGTGATCTAGTCTAAATCCCCTGTTATGGTACACTGCTGCAGGTGATGCAGACTGCATATATATAAAAGTTTGTGTGTTTATTTGTTGTGTTGTGCATTGTGTGTGCAAGCGTGTTTGTGTGTGTGTGTGTGTGTGTGTGTGTGAGAGAGAGAGAGAGAGAGGCGCAGGGCATGCTGAACTGTTGTGGTGTGCAGATTCTCTCTGACATGCAGTCACAATCACACAGCCTTATCTCTGCTCACCTTCTGCTGACTCCCCCAGGCAGCCAGCTCCACCACAGCTTCTCTGCCCTGTATGTGTGTGTGTGTGTGTGTGTGTGTGTGTGTATGTGCGCATCTTGCATGTCTGGTTCAGATATTTTTAGAATTTTTAAATGCTGCAGTGTCTGTAACATGTGCTGTGTAAACATATATATACGTGGTTGGGTGCATCTGTGTTTATGTCAGCCCTCATATGTACAGTGAGGCATCTGTATGGATGTTTATAGGTTCATAGATTCCACGATTAAAGAACAGAACAAATTTCTCTTGTAAAACTGTGTGTGTGTATTTCTCTCAGCGATCCGTCTCTGTGTCGGCGTGTGTTTCCCTCTCTCTCTGCTTCACTGAGCTGACAGTGGGTCCAGGCTCTTTTTTTTCTCTCTCTCTCTCCTGTCTCCTCTCCTTCCTTTCTCTTCATCCTCTTCTCTCCCTCCTTCTGGCATGGATGGACATGGACATGTGGCGCAGCCAGTCCTACTAAAAGATGAATGTGTCAGTGATTAAATGATTTCACTCTGTTATCATGGAGAATAATATGTAGAGTAGCTTGCTGACAGACATGGAGGGAGAGAAGAAGTCCAGATGTTTGGATGACAATATGAGTTCAGGTGTTAATTTATGCAGTTCAGGCCTATAATGTTTCACACTGGAGAATATTAAAAATTCATTGTGAATTCCAGCCCACTTGTTTTTTTTATATAGTATACGGTATTTGTATAAGTGTCTCAAAGGTAAGTTGGCAATGACATCATGTGGCAGCACATGATGCTCCATCAAGGGAATATTTAATGTGTGGCGGCAAAAAAAAATCTGATTCAAATTAGGTGTTTCCATCGACTAAGCCGAAGCGAATAGGTTTACTGAATATAAGATATAATAATATAATCTGAATATAATCCAGATGGGGGAAGCTCAGAGTTGATCAAAATGTAAATATGATCATCTGAGTTGCCTTCAGTTATTATAGTGCGCTCACAGCGATGAAGCTTTATAGACTTTTTTCCCCTGGGTTTGGCCTCCCAGGCAACATAAACACACTGCTCTGTTATCTTGGGGTCTGTCCCAATGCTCACACTTCTGATCTTGAGCACTTAAGTGCGCATTCACGCACTGCCAGGTCGTTGGCGAGTGTTTCCCACATCTGAAATATACCAACACACACTACACTTAACCAGTACTTGATGCACACTTTTCCTAATACTGCTTCAAAGCCATATTCAGAGCCAAGTGTATCCCACAATTCACCACGGTATATTGCGCAACGCCAGTCTAGTTGTTGGCAGTACTGTGCCTATAGGCTGGCTTCGGGACCAACATCAACAGAGAAGAAGAAGTTGAATTGTATGATATGTTGGATTCAGTGTGAATATTATTATTAATATCCAAAGTCTAAGTTAAGGCAGAAGCTCCACAGATGGTTTTCAACATAATATTATCTGTTTTATCTTGATGAGACTGATGAGAGTAATATTACATGTCTGACACTGTAAATATTCAATATTATATCCATTATCATAGATTTTAAGAAATAAGATCCATTCTCTAAAAAATATTATCAGACAGAAAATAATATTATGTTATGTCTCTTTTATTTACAGTGAACCCACATGCTTTTAGATAGCCTAACTCTATTTAATTGCTTTGTATTTCTCCTCTTTGCTCAGTCATCAGACTGTAACTTTGATTCTGTTTGGTTGATCTTCCTCCACCAATTCATCTGAGTTAGATTGTAACATACACAGTATTTGTATTTGCATGAGTGACAGGATGTCCGTATTAATCAAGAGTGTCCCAGTGAGCTCTAATAAGCCTTTGCACTCTTGCGGTCTTAACAAGCACTTGGGCAGTGTGGCAGTTACTGGAAATACATCACACCAGTACTCACTATTGGGACGGCCCCTTGGTTAGAGTTGTCGGAGCTTAATGCTGCCTGTGAAGAAAGACGCTACTCAGGGCTGGAAAAGTCCCCCATAGCATTTACACATTTTTAACCTGAACAAGAGCTGGGAGAGGATAATATTATACAGATGCTGATATGTGTATTTGACAAATGTGTTGACATCACTTGCCTAATTACCTCACTAGTGAAAAAAGAAATACCTTTTTATCTCAAGCGCGGTGAAACTTGACAGTGGTGATGAAAATTGGGCCATATTTTCCCATTCAGTCTTTGTTCGTCATTATTTGCATAAAAATACAAGGAGAAAAGCTCAGGTTATATGAGTGACTCATTGTTTGAGTCTTGCTCACAATCTAACTTTGAGCTGAAAAACAGAAATTGGGACCAGATGCTATTTCTCGTTCTCCTTATCTCATTATGTCTTGTCTCAGGTAACGTCTCGCTTGAGATTTTACCCTCACAGTACGATCCATGTCACTGAGTCATACAATTATGTGTGTTGTGAGGCTGCAGTGCATCTAGACATGCGCACAGATAGATGTGTGTTTACACCTTTCAAAAGACGTGTGTTGCATTTGTATTCGGGCTTCCTGATTTACATTTTTCACGATCAAGGCTACTGTATGTGTGTGAAGTTTGATCGTTGTTGAGCGTGTTATCGCGGGCATGCCTTTTTTATATGCTTTTACAATGAGCCACATCCTCACAGGTTTTATGTGTGACACATTATTTGACTGACGGGAGTTTTGTATTTTGCTCAAGGACACTTTGAGAAGAAAGGCGCATACGTTATGTTGCAGAAAAATTAAATCTGTTCAACTCTCAAGTCAGTGAAGTCTAAAGCAAGTCTCATATCTTGGAAAAAAAGGGAGCCTCGAGTGATGTCCTTATAAGACCTGAGAGCACTTTTGCCTTTTAGAGACCTCAAATACATGAAAGTCAGTTGGAGGTCCTTCAGATCTCTGAATGCTGACCATTAAACATAACATGGTATTTGAGCATATTTCTGTCAAAGTTGTATTAATAGTGTTTTTTTATATAGCTGACAAGTCTTTTAAATGCAGGCCTCATAATTAAAAAAAAATCAAAGTGTTTCGTTAAGCAAGAACTTCAAGTGGAACAGTAATTATCAAACGGTACTTACATTTCTGTAATGTTTCATTGATCATCCCTTCGTGCGATCTTTTTTTATACGCGACCAATATAAACTAGTTTTTGACTTCACTGTTTGCATTTGTATGTTTGTTAGTGTGATGGTGCATGTGAACATGTGAGCGTGCGAGCCTGTCGTCTGCTCCCCTTTTTCCTCCGGTGCTGCTGTTCTCACTGGAGAGGCTGGGAGGGTTCAGACTTCCTCTGACCCAGCAATAAGCAGCAAAGAGTCCAGTCTTCAGAGGGAGACAGGCTTTAATCCTTTATAATTAGCATTGTTATTAATTTTAGCCAAGGCCACGCACTCAGACACACCGAAATATGGAGACAGACAATTAAAGCATACCGCGCCCATGACGGAAATGCCTCTCACATATGCACTCACACACTTGCTCACGCACTCTCTCTCTCTCTCTCGCTCTCTCTCTCTCTCTCACACATGGCTGAACTGTGCTGTAAATCACCCTCCTTTTCAGAGCAGATGATCAAATGATGATGGAAGGGTGTGGAAAGAGAGAGAGAGAGAGAGAGAGAGAGTGGACAGCAGCCTGGCCTAATGTGACCCAGCAGAGGCACCTGTGCATCTATAAATCTAACAGCCTGACAACACACTGTTTGCCTGTGTGTGTGTGTGTGTTTGTGTGTGTGTGTGTGCGTGTGTCCTCAGCGTTGTGAGGAAGCATAAACGTGTCATGTGTTTTCTGTGAAGTGAAACAGAAAGTGAGAGTCTGAGCAAGAAAGAATTTGCATTTGTTTTTTATTCATGGTCTTCCATATCTCATTTTCCTTTGATTTGTGTATATTTTTTTTGCAGTGTGAGTGTGTGTATGTGTGTGTGTGTGTGTGTGCGCGCACGCATGTTTGTGTATGTTTGTGCTATGTGAGCTTCCTCTTCATGGTTAGTCTCTTCATCATGGTCCCTGTCTGACGCTATCTCTCTGGCTCTGTTTTAATAAAGCGTGAGGAATTGGATTAAAGGCAAGGATTTTCTGCATGAATGCATTTGCGCATCTGCGTTTTATTTTTGTGCTGCCTTGCCATTTTCCTATTTTTTCCCCCAGCGGAGTGAAATGACTTCTCCCTCCCCATGTCTATGGACATACATGTATGTGTGGTGTGCAGCAGCCTTAGCGGTCTATCCCTATCCTTATATGTTATCATGTGTTGCTGCTCTCTGGTTGGTTTGTTTGATGTTTTTATCAGTTCATCATTTCATACAGTAGGAAAGCCGATGGAGAAATTACCATGTAGCTGCTGGTTGGCGGCTGTGTCTAATTCTAGAGAACAATTGCTCCCACTTGATGTAATTTCATAGTGTGGAATAACATTAAAACCTCTGCTGACAGTAGCATCTATAATTACAAAAACATCTATCTTTAAATAAATACATACTGTGTGTACCAATCACTCAAAACCAGTGAAGGCATATAGTTGATTGCAGTGACCTATTTTATATCTACACGAGTTAATCATGCTCTCAATTAATTTTAGTAACCAAATAACCATTTCTTCTCATCAGTCTCTTTTCCTGGTGTTGCCAAGTGCTTAAAATTCTCCTCAAATGCAATTTGGCGGTGGAGTCCTGCACTTCTGAGGAGGGGAGGGGGGGGGGCTCTCCTTCTCTCTTCCTCCTCTACGCTTCGCCCCAGGTGACGGCAGTTCAAACTCTGGGAAAAGGTCGGCGGGCATACCGGGTCGACACACAGGGCCCAGTGGAGCGAAAAACATGAGGAACAGCGCTTATAAGGCCACGGGGAGAGGGGCGCATCTCTCAGAAATCATCCGATGTCTGTGTTTAGCTGGGCTCTGACAGGTCGACCGGCTCTGTCTGTGGAGAAGGCCAAGCGAATCTCACTATCAGCCCTTATCTGGCCTGTCTGATACACGAACCCACATTGCTGCAGCTGCCGTAGACGTATCTGCTAAATGAAATGAACTGTTTGCCAGTTTGCGAAATGTCAGAAAATATCAGTCAGTTTCAACGGTATTTTGTCAGTTTGGCCACCTAGCATGACCCCCCTCTTTCTCTTTCTCACTCGGTGTTGCCCTCATTCCCTTTCACTGCATGTTTTTTTTTTTGATTTTCTATCATCAAATAGATTTTAAGTCATTATGCTTTAGTGGATTAAACACTTTGTATCAGCGTGTATGTGCACTTCATGGAGAATTCTGTTTTTTCAGCTCCTCCGACACAAACATCAACATCTTGTACATTGGATATGAAACAACAAAGGTACAACGTGACCTGATGAGCCTCCCTCTCTCACACTCTTTCTCTCATTTGGCCAATTTTGCCCTCTTCCCCCAGTGGCCCATTGCAAAAAAAGGCCCATGAAAGGCTTTCTTTCTGGGTAGAGAAGAGTCCCTTTAACCCTCCTCATCTCGCCTCCAACTTAGCCATCCTCTGAGCCCAATCATTACAGGCCTTTAGAAGGGCAAAATTACAGCAGAGTGACTTATTACCAGCTGTATCCAGGGACAGGGATGGAGGTTAGAGAGGGAAAAGGTAGGCAGGAATAAAAAAAAAAAAGGAGATAGAGAGTGATAAAGATGAGGCAGAGTGACAAGGAAGATGGAGATTCTAAGAGGGGAAGGATCACATCGTGTGAGACTGAGCTAGAGGGAAGGGGTAAAGATTAGAAAAGAGATTGAGAGGCTGGCTTGAATAGAGAGTGTGTGTGTGAGTGTGAGAGAGAGAGAGAGAGAGCGAGAAGCAGACGTAGACAAACACTGTCATTTACCGAGCGAGGCAGAGCTGTCTGCTAATGGATACATGATATATGGCCCCTGAAAGTTTCCACTGCCTCACAGTTCCCAAAGTTCACACGTACCTCCCATCCTTCACATCCACCGCCTTGCCAACGGATGCAATGCACTATGGGATGCCAGAACCAGATATGCGGTGGGTCAGTGAGTTTTGTCTCCCAGCATTTGGATGTTAGAGCATCATTTTTTTTTTTTGGTGATTTAATCTAATCTCGTGAGAGCCGTTGTATCACATCGAACGAGTAGCGGCAAAGTAGTCTGACAGTGTCGGAGTGTTTGTTAGCACACGGCATGGTGGACCTCCAGAGACCCTCGCTGTGTCGAACATGAAACTGAAGTAGACAAGCTTTAGTAAACAGATGTAAACTAGGCGGAATGGGACGAGAGCAAGAGTTGGAGGAGAGCATGTATGGTGCACTAATAGACAATAACGTTTCACCTAACGCATGTTTTAGGTGAAACATGTTTTTCACATCTACGTTTGTACCAGACTCTTAACGATATCATACAATAATGCATGTTTAAATAGGTAGGTAATAGGTAATTTTAGTCTGACAGAAATCATTTTTAATGCAAATTCACACCATATTAAAATAAATGTTAGTAGTTTTAAACTGATGTCAGTTGTATAAGAATAGAATATACAAGAAACAGATTTATTTTTACAGAATTGTTACTTCTGTATGCATTAGAACAGCATTTATAAACACAGTTAAGGGGGAAATTTTAAATTAGAACAACTCAAACAAAGTAGTCCAGTCATTTATATTTACATAGCCCCCAAATCACAAATTTGTCTTTCAAAGTTTAACAGTCTGTAACAACATACAACACACTCGATCCTTAGACCCCTGAATCGCAAAATGAAAAACTGCAAAAAACAAAACAAACTTTTAACCAGGAAAAAGTCAAATAAATTAAAATTTTACAAAAATAATAGATAAGAAATATAATTTCTGTGAAGTTACGGTGTAGTAGTTACTCCAGATAAAGAAAATCAGTCAATCAAATGCAGATAAACAAGAGTGAACAGTGAGGAATATTTTCAGGAAATTGTAGATTTTTGGTTTCGACGCCTAATAACTATGATAATTTGTATCACTGCACAGAATATGATGTTTGTCAGGACAGCACTGGCCTAGAACCAGTTTGTAGCCTTAACATCCATTGCCACCTGACTTGTGATCTTAACCTACTATACTGCAGGTATGCCTGTTCTTAGAGGTTTTATGCAAATAAAGTACGTCCAGTTCCCTTGGTGAGCACGGGCTAAAAGAGACAACTGCAACTCCTCCTGACTCTCACACACATACACATGCACACACACTGCCATTTAGAGAGCGAGCGAGGCAACTCGTGGATGATTTTCATTGTTATTCATGTATTAATTTATTCGCTCATGGCAGACGTGAAACAGGGCTGTATTATGCAGATGTGGGTTTGTTTCTCGATGGAAATTTTCCGGTCCACTGCCTCTAGCTGCCACTAATAATAAAGACAGGCAAGGAAGGTAGAGGAGGAAAGAAGGAGGAGGAAAGAGAGAGAGAGAGAGAGAAAGAGAGTTGGAGAGGGAAGGTTAGAGTTGTTAAGATGCCTCCAGTCATACACCAGCTCTCAAACAAATCCCCCTCTCCCTTTTCTCCACTCACACACATACACACATCCGAGCAGTGACCAGGTGTGATCTAACTGTGAACGATCTTGTCCTTGACATGAAGGTGAGCATGTAGACTTGTCCTCTCTCTATTGTTGACAAGACGCCTGAGCAGCTGCAGGCTCTCGCTCCTCTGTCTTCTGATCAGCGGTTAGAGGCTGATTTTAAACGCTTGATAATTGCGACACATTAAGATACCAGGCAAACACACACATAACCTGCTACCCATAAGACAATTAAAATAAAAGATGTTAGCAGTGATATTTGCCCACAGTGATCCTTAAAAGACACAAGCAAATACTTTTTGACCCTCATGAACATCGGCTTTTGTTTCCCAGCTCATAAGGGAAATCTTTGTTATGCTGCTGAAAAGCTAATGCTTTTTATGTCCTACTTTATTGAAATGCTTGTTGCCTTAGTAAGTTGAACAAACTGACAGAGTCACTGCCCGAGACATAAATAGCCGAGGACTGTAAGACACCCTGTAGGCAATTGGCTGTGAGACATGTTGTTTTCTGCGCGTGTTGTTGTGGCGTGGCACCGGGGTTAGTTCCTGTGGGAGGGTCATAGGCGTAGAACATTGCCATGCCGGAGGAGTAATGATGTCAACGACAAGACGCTAACAGGCAGCGAAAGATTCTCTCTATTTTCTCTTCCCTGCTGCATTTATAAAAGACGTTAACCCCCTCTTGTCCATGTGATTGAGCGGTGGAATGCCGGCTTTAGGAGGGGAGGGAGGGGAATGAGGTCCTGAGAGAGTTCATATAGAGATGGATGAAAGACAACACCGATCACACAATGACATAACTCACATGTTGAGCTATAGATAGAATTAAAGAGGGAGGAAAGCAGGAAAGACATGTGACCTCAAAAAGGGGGTCAGACAGGTGAAAAGAAGCTTAGGATATATAACAATATAATATACAATGCTTATACTATGTTGATTATTTTACTGTCTAGCATGCTTAGTTTACAGGAACAATAAAATAGCAAATTAATTAGAGGAATTTAACTTTGAAAACACCTGATTACAATTGTATAGCAATTGTACAGACATTCATGGTCCTCAGAAGATGTGTCCTGCTAACTTTGGTGATCCTCTGACCTTTCCTCAAGTGGCACCAACAAGTCAAAATTTGTCATAAAATGTGGTACACACATTCTTCTGGTCAAAGTTTCAATCCGTCAAACGCTTTGGTTCATGACAAAATACTTGTGAAAGTATCGACATTGTCATCAGCCTCAGCTGTACTTCATGTTTAAGTGCTAATTACCAAATGCTAGCATGCTAAATGCTAAACTAAGATGGTGATCATAGTAGTGATTACACCATTTAGCATCAGCATGTTAGTACAGTATTGTCATTGTGAGCATGCTGATGTTAGCATTTAGCTCCAGACACTAATGTGCCTAAGTACAGCCTCACAGAGCTGCCAGCATAGCTGTAGACTCTTCTTGTTTCATGATGTAGTTATTTTGTCTATCAAGTTTTCTGCCAAGATTTCTGGTTATAGTCTACTCCATGACAGTCTCAAAGATAAAAGTACTTATAATGCAGAGTTATATTATCCTGTTTTATATTATTGGACAATTATACTGAAGCATAAACTAACTAACAGCTAAATTTATATTGTTAGTAATCTGTAAGAACGTATCATATTTTATAAACTGATAATGTTTTATCTTAGTAACTATAAACTATAGCTTTCAAATAATTGGTGGTATAAAAAGTAGAATATGTCTTTCTGAAATGTAGTGGAATAGCAGCGTTAGGTCGCATATAATGGAAATCCTCTGGCAAAATACATGTACTGCAAAATTGTACCTAAGTCCAGTATTTGTAAATGGGCTGTTACATTTCACCGCTGCTGCAAACACAAACCTCACAGCATTCATCATACATGCTGACGTCTTGTTCCCCTCAGATTTATAGACACACACGCATGGCTATCTGGCACTGAAGCCCACAGGCATGCACCCAGGCCAGAGTCCAAGCCGTGTCAAATCAGCAGAGTCTTCACCAGAGGCCAAATCTGTAGCATATAATTAGCTTTTAATCAGCACCCTCATTCAGGCGAGCAGTAAAGATTAGCCCAGCTTGGGCTCTGCTTAAAATAAGCATTCATAAATGCGTGTGAAAGCCTCTGACCCATCGCATCCAATCATACACACACAATGCAAAGCTCTCTCCCTGACTGTCCTCTCCCTTCTTGCTTTCCCTGCTCATGCCACTAAAGCTCCTATTTATTTTCCCCACTCTCTGCTCGTCTCTTCTCTGAATATGTTGGTATTTTCCAGGGATGTCTGCCTGCCCGTTCTCATTTTTAAAGGAAATGTATACATGTAAAGTAACACCTGCTGTTCAAATCTATTCGATTGTTTGCCTGTGTACAAGGGTACAAGGACACACACCTACACTCAAACCTATACATAACATAACAAGCCTGACCTTCATGACACCTTCTGTGCTGGAGGGTCTATTTGGATAATCCAATATGGAGATTTTAAAGTGAGTGTCTTTATTAAAAAAGCTGCTGGGGTTCGAGAGCGTAACATTTTAGATGAGCTCGTCTCGTCTAATCCCTGCCTCTCTCTGGGGTGAGCTGCAGCATTTATGCCAGTAATGAAGTGCAGTGAGATGAAAGCCTTTTTAATGGGATTTAGTTAAACTGGGACACAAACCAGAAAGTCAGGGAGAGGGGAGGAAAACGCTTCCTCATCATCACGGCCGACGTCATTCTTACTTCTGTTCTCTTGCATGACATGCTTACATGTCTCATTTAATGAACGTGTGTGTGAGTGTGTGTCACCTCTCTTTTCTATTGGCTATGAGGAACGTCAGTCTCATATTGCTCCTGTCATTTTTATTTTCCTCCAGTTTATTTTTCCAATCGACGACGGACGTGGTAATATTTCCTTCCTCCTTGCTCTTTGCTCACATGACTCATCATCTGTTGGTTGACAGTGAACAAGGAGCGACTGTAGTGTGTGTTGCAGGTTGAGTCGGCAAACTGTGCGAGTGTATGTGCTTATGGGTGACAGGTAGAGCATTATGTGTGTGTGTGTGTGTGTGTGTGTGTGTGTGTGACACGAGCTCATGCTACACAAATTTGCAAGGTGACAGTGCAAGAATGTGTGTGTGTGTGTGTGTGTGTGTGTTTTAGAGGTTGTTTCTGATGCTATACTGTATCTCTCTTACATCGAGGCATTATGTTGTGTGCAGCAGACAGTCAGTGTGCAGAAGAAAGGATGCTTTGCTGGAAGTTGAGACACAAAGCTAGCAGCCTGAGGCAGTCTCTTTCTTCTATGATCTGGAAGAAACTATAGACACACACACACACACACACACACACACACAACATCACAGCTTTATTAAAGCACCAAGGGACCCAACTAGTGTAAAAGATGCACATCCAGCCACAAAACTCTATATACAGAATTGTCTTTGGTTGCACAATGGAAATACATCGAGACTGTTGGGCTGATTATAGTTTAATCTATACATTATGACTGATTGCACCACAAAGGACTGAGTCTGTGGTCTGAGCTATTTAGAGAAGATTCTAGAAGAAGATACAAGAAGTTTATTGTCATTATGCAAGCACAACAAAATTGCAATTGTGTCAACCACAAATGGTGCATTTGTATTTAAGACTTGACACATATTTACTTCACACATGTTTACAAAGAATAATGAAGACAGAGATATAAAAAATATTCAGCTTTAACAGATGGTGTCCAGGGTGTGTAATGTCTTTTATGATGTTCTCAGTCCTCCTCACACAGCGAGTGCTGTGAAGATGTTCTAGTGATGGCAGCTCAATGCCATCAATGCTTGTGCTGTTTTCACAACATGCTGGAGGAGTTGACAGCCGGTAGAAAAATCAAACTGTGTGTCGTGTTTAAGCATTCATATCTTTGGCCAGTTGTCGCCACTCTCTCTAGTTTGATTGAGCTTGTTTTACTTTTAAAACAGGAATCGGGACCATTGGTGCGACAGGTGTTAGTAGGAGAAATAACAATGCCTCAAAAAAGAGCCGAAATAGTGGTATTGTGCCAGAGTTATAGTCCTTGTTGTATACAATGCTCCATATATACCATTTCACTTAAATTTGGCTTTTCTCCTCTGTGTCTGCACCTCGTCTGCACAAATTGCAGTAAAACTGCAAATTGTTTATTGACAAAGGTCAATTGATTTTTCTGACACAGTGGCGCTCGAAAATTCATGTTTTGTAGGATTCCTAGATCTCTACATGTTGGTCACTGTGTTTCATTGTGTTGTCTAATGTTTTCACTTGTGTGTGCCTCTCTTTGACTGATTATATGTGGAGTGAGTGTCTGGACTCTGTTATTATTTTTTAGCATTCTTCAGGTCAGTACCCAGCTTTAGAAGTACCACACTCTGCACCCTCTGACACTGCAGACAAAGCAAAACGGGATTTGCATACCAGGAAACAAATCACTGTGAACGGCTGTTGCAGCGAGGCGTTCAGCCTGCGAGAGCCAGTGTGTGTGACTAGCGCGGAGTCCAGCTCTCTCCAGCCAGCCAGCGATCCTGCTGCTGCTGTGATGAGTTTGGCTCATGACCTCCTCGGGGCCGCGCTGCCGTATTGGCCCCCCACTTATTGTTCTGTCAACAGCATCTGTTGGGCCTGATAACAGGATTAGACCAGCCCCCTATAGGGCTGCTGCAGCTAGCCTGGATTAGCCAGCAAGGCCTATCTTTTCATACATGTGAGTGTGTAGTGTAGTTTGTAGTGTTTGTATATGTATGTATGTGTGTGTGTGTGTTTGTGTGTGTGTGTGTGTGTAATTTTAACTCAGTCAATCCCTTCTATCCTGTCAGTAAACCTACACCAGAGCAAAAGAGGTCTGAAACCGGCTCTCTTTCTTTCTCACATCCAGCAGATAAAGCCTAATTTCATCTTTCCTACCATATTTTTCCAATTATAAACACTGCCTTTTCCAGAGCTCTTATAGCGCAAAGAGCCTATACAATATGTTCACTACAAGGACAGACATTTGTATTAAGAATGGGCTCTGAAGTGCAAAATAAATCGAACATGATAATCCTGACCAGTGGATTGAAGGTCATGTCAAGGTCCAGTAGTGTGTTGCTCATGAATATAATATGTGTGTCTCTCCAACTTAATTACACGCGTCCTGGTTTTCCAGGTAATAAACAGTTTTGCGGGTCAGAGAAGCAGGCATCCATGCTCTTCTTCCTGAGCAGAGAGATGATTCCCTGGATTACAATAACCATGAAAACACAGTAATAATCTGTTTCAAACTCTGGTCTTGTTTGTTGTGGCACCTTCCATAGTATCAGAAAATCAGTAGAAAAGACAGGCCGACAATAGCTCACACAGAGGTCGATAATGGCGTTGGCATCTGATAGGGATGTGAGAGGCACACAGGAAGGGCACAATCCTAGAGTACACGGTGGGAATCTCACAGGAGCGTGGTAGCAACGTCCCCAGCCACCTCGACTTCCCCCTGGGATACACAAATCAACCGCCATCCTCCATGTTTTCTTTTCCCAGTGAGTATATACCTGCCAAAGTGCTCGTGCTCCTGTGACATTCCTGCCAAGCCACGCACCGGCTGATCTGTTCGGTCCCACTCGACCCAGGAATTTGGCGGTATTTTGGATTAAACGTGGAAGAAGAAGAGCTAGTTTGCCGTGTGTATTTTTCTCATGTCTGTGTGTTTCTGTGTCAAACAAACAGGGAAGACCTTTGGTGAAAAAAAAATAAATACATCAGAGCTTTCGGAGCTTCTCTCAGTGGCTCAGAACAGAGTGGTGACCGTGAAAGAGAAGCTGAGGAGAAGAGTAAATAAACTAGTTGTCAGTCACGTACCACTCCCCATCCTCTCTTCTCCACACTGCCTGTCTAATCTCCATCCTACTTTCCTTCCAGAGCTATAATCAGGGAAAGGACTCCCAGCTGCTTAGAAGATGAAGCAATTGTGTGGCTTCATGTCATGACACACCAGTTTCTGCCATCCCCAGCCGCCATCTTTCCCTGGTCAAACTGACATATGTGTTGCCATGAAAATGATTTGAGACGTTTCACAGAAACGTCGCTTTTCCATTTCCTCTTCCATCCCGGCTTGTCAAGAGGTGCATTTAAAAATGGCTGGCAGATGCCACGTCGCAGCGTAGCAATTGTTTTTGTGTCACCGCGACTCTCCGTGTCAGGCCGCACCATTCATTTCCGACCAGTCAGATTAATCAGACACTCTTCAGAAGAGGCCACTGGCCACCGTGCCTTCATCTCACGCTTTTTAACAGAAGCCAAGTTGAGGAATGGACTGAGAAAGCTGGTGGAGAGATGCAGTTTTAATCTCTCCTGGCCTCCCACTCCAACCGGTCACTCTTCACATTCAATCACAAATTCTCAGTATACGCAGCTTGCACAATATAAAGCAAGGGTTATATTTTAATCTATAAATCATCAATCCTTAGTTTTATAAAAGATGCATGGTGTGTACACTCTGAGTTCACAAATATTTTCATGCCAAAGCCTTCAAAATACATAGAGATTAGATAAGATTCTGTCTGATGGATCCTGATCTGAGAAAAATGATGGATATCGTTTCATACAGACCGAGTACAGCAGGATAAGAAGGGGAAAGACCCTCTCAGGCTTATTTCCAGGTCGTGTACTGCCTCCAATGAGAATCACTGATCAAATACTTATGTTTAGTTATAAGTTACAAATGTATCTTGGGAATTACGTTTATATTGGGTAATTCTGCAGGTCATGATTTACGTCCAGTGCTAACGTTCAGTGCTAATAATGCACCCTTCCCTAATCTTAACCAGGTGATGTCGCACCATTTACAGCACAGCGTACTGTAATAGCAATGTTTCTGTTCCATACTGCTTAGTTGCCATGTTAATATTGTAAAAAAAAAAAAAGAAATACTAAATTGTTTCAGAAATATCGGCATTGGACATTGCAAAACATTGTGATTGAATATAATCAGCAGAAGTTCTGTCTTGAGATAGGGTTGTGACAAGTGATTTTCTTTGTTGGGGGGATCAATATGTGGAACTGCTTTCACACAGAACTCAGAATTGATCATTTTAAACTCAAGTTGAAACTGGAGAGAGAGAGAGAGAGAGATGGAGATGCTGTGGTATGTAGCGGGGTAGATGTGCCCATAAAATTAAACATTATTTAAAGCAGCTATGTAAGAGTCATCGCTTGTAGTGACAAGACCTCTCGGCTTTACGGAGCTTTGTAGCGAGTTTCAGCTCATTGTTTAGCTCTACTGCTGCAATTTTACTGTTTTTGTTTTTTTTTTTTACTCTCACCAATCTCAGAGTATCATTTTCGGGCCCCAGATATTTCCCAGAGGAGTTGATAGAGACCAAAAACAGAGCTGAAGGAGAGTGAATATTGGACTTACATTCACCAGATGGACAGAAACACGACTCCAAATGAATGCTAATGTTGCTCCATAACTGCTGGGTGTGTAAATAAGCAACAAATTGCTAACAAGTTCGCCATATCAACTTAAAAATTGATGAAATGTCAGTGGTGTGTTCAAAGTTTTCCGCTGCCTCCAAATGGACAAAAATTCACTTAATGCAGGTTTAAATAAATAAACAGGATTAGCAGTGTATAAAAATGGATGGATGGATGAATAAATGTAGAGTTAGGACCATTGTTGGTGTCTCTCCAGCTAAGCAAAGAAGGATGTCTGTGCCTGAGAGGTTCCACTCAGGTGTCAGAAAGAGTGAAAACCAATCAAAACAGACACTCCAATATCATTCTCTCATCGCCCTCTCTTCAAGACAATTAATCAATAATCAATAAGAGTGAATAATTGAACCTTTAGGAAGAGAGGGCATTGTAATAAATAAAGGGAGCTTGAATTTCTTCTCTCTTTCCAGTGTAGTAAGAGGACGGTGTTGTAAGGGGCACGCAGTCCTCTTCAGACGCTCCATTTTTTTCAACTTTTAACAAAAAGCCGCCACTTCTCTCCGCCCGCCTCACCTCGCTCCTCTCCCCTCCACCTCTCTCTCCCCTGACAGAGCCCGTCGATCTGTCTATTGTCTCGGCTTCACATTGACTCCCTGTCACTGCCTCTATCTATTATTCGAACTCTTCTGTCTGTCAGTCTCTCCTGCGCTCTCTTCCTCTCTCTGCACTGTTAGCCTGTTTCTGTCAAACAGTTTTTCATTCCCTGTCTTCACGGCGGGCCCTGCTCTTTATCCCGACACTTGCTCTGTTTCTTTTTAACAGGCCTTTTATCATATATAACCTCGTCTGTCTCTGTGCATGCACACACCCCAGGCCTGTGTCGGGCCCCGGGTCTTCTTGATGATGAGTTCACAGGTCCACGCATCCGCACGTATGCACACACACACACACACACACACACACACACATGCTTGCAGTTGCACACAAATACACAGATGGTGTGCAGGTGTAAGATGTGACATAGTCCAGATATTAGGCCATCGCCTCCTTCAGTCCACATCGCAATATGTAACAGCTGAGGCTGGATTCCAGTGGCATAGCTCATTCTCCCTAGTTGCCTCTCGCTGTCCCGGCCTTTGTGGATCTATAGTTTCTTTTTTTCCTCGTCCTTCTTCACTTATACTTGATTTGTGTCTATCTGCTTGTGGGCTTTGTTTTGTCCCTGGTGATCATCAGTCACATTTTGTCCATTTTTTGACCCGTAGCAAGGCGACTAGACAGTCTGCGCCATCAAAACATCAGAAAATGAAACACTGCGCTTTCACTGGCTTTATGTTTGTTTGTAAGCCTGCAATTATTATATGATTATGTCTTAAACAGTAATAATTTATCACTGCTGCTGCAAAAATACAGTTGGCTTTTTTAAAGCACCATAATGCCTTCTGGTATGACTCATATTTGTACTGTAGTGACACAGTTACACATGCATACACATAGGATTTGCACAGTGGTGCTCACACACTGTTGCTACGTTGTTTGTTCTCTACTTTATATATGTGTGTATGTTTGTTTATTCGTCTGTGTGTGTGTGTGTGTGTTTGTGTTTGCATGCGGAGGAGGGGGTGGTGGTTGCAGATTGTGCTCGGTCCAGTAGACCCCTCCCAGTCAGAGTGGAGCTGTCTCAGCTCGTCAGCATTAGACTCGCGTGGCACCCTGATCCGCCCCGACAGTCAGCCACAGGAAATGATGGGACGTGAAACCGCCCACAGCACCCATGTGACCTGGCATACAGGGGCAGGCGGAGAGCTGTTGGATGGGATAGAAAAACATGAAGGCAGCGAGGCGATGTGTCCTCACTGTTGCTGTGGCAGAAACCATAGCCCTGCCTGGCACGACACAGACAAGACGCACAACACCTTGGCACGCACGAATACATGCACAAACAGACAAATCTCACACACATGTACACAAATAGGCACACAGACAGACCCACGCACATTATGACATTGGGCGCAGGCCACGACTGCTGTGATATTTTATCCGGTTGAATGGCAGTGAAATGAATCTCAGCATGCCTGGCTCTAGACCTTTAGGATTGTGCCATTGTCTTTCTCTCCACATGCCTCAGCTGCTTCAACCAAACACAGATAGACACACACACACAAGCACAAATACACAAAATTGGGTCCATCCATGTTAAGAAATAGACACAGAAAGCAGCCTCAACTGCAAGAATAGATTTAGTGGATTCTGAAGTGTCTTACATGCATAAAATCTCATGGATCTTGAAACCAACTTACTTGCTTGTTTTTTAAATGTATTTGTTCATTTGTTCAGTGAATCACATACTAACTCAGTGTTTTGTTGTTTGGTCTGGCTTTTTGGAAACAGTTTTTCTGGTTAACATTTAATTGACATGTTTGAATATCGTTTTAATTTATTTTACGACTTTAAATTACTTCTTGAAACAAAATACAACCAAAATCTCCATTTTACCCAAGGTGCATATCAAAAGGGAAGACTGTACATGAGATTAAGTGATTTTGTTTCAGAGCACCACTTTTTCTGCCTATAAAGTGTCATGCAGGGTCTCTCCATGCAGAGTAATTCCTCCCAGCAGGCCTTCACAGACGGGGGGAGAGTGATGTTATGGGCTGGGTGGGGCTGTAACTTGGCCTAGGTGTGGAAGAAGAGGACAAGGGAGATACAGCATGCGTATGTGGGGTTTTTCCAAGGCGCAAACCCTATAGCCTTTCACATTTACGGGCCCTTTTTTACAGATTTTCCAGGCTTACCATCAGGTGCGTCAGACGCTGTCATATTTCCAGAGCAGAGCGAAACCCCAGTGTTTCCACTGGGCGATCGGTGGCTCAGCGCATACCTCTCTGTGAATTTCTTTCCCCTCTCACCTTCAATATCCTCTCTCATCCCTTTTAGATCGAACGGCATCTCAGATCATAGCTGTTTCTTCTCTCCGTGCCTTTCTTTCCGTCCGCTGTATGATGGTCTGCTTCCATACTGTCATATTGTGTAAATCTGACAGAGACTGAGGGAGCTCCTTTGCTTCTTTCTATTTCTCTGTTTTCACTGTCACTCCTGCAGCAGCTTTGATGTGTGGCACACAGTAACCACACTACAGCTATAATGTCTCTCTGTGGCAGTTTCAAGTGTGTGATGTTTGCACTAAAGCACAAAGCCTTGTTCGACACGCACATGCAAACCACGTCATCTAATGCTATATTTTAGTGTCTGAGGAACTTCATATCAGCCATTTCTTACTTTCACTTTACCTGGATAAGTGTTAAGTTGACCTTGCTCACTGTGAGGACAGTCACTAGTCACATTTTTTATGTGAAGGCCCTCGCTTTCAAATCAGAATAGCCTTATCTTCAGTGTACAAAGCAGCACTCTGCCCCTGCAATGACTCTCCATCCCTTTATCTGAGTCAACGAACAGACTCGCATCCGCTGACTGCTTTATTGTATTATTTATTGAACCCAAAGACACGAGCTCTTTCAAGGTCAATACCATCGAAATGGACAAACATTTTTGTGAGTGCTGTACCTAAAAAAATATTCACTCTTTTTCACATTTATACATGCATACGCTCGCACAACCAACAGAACGTTATCAGAAATTATTAGCCCTTTATTTTTCACCTTGATGTTACTGTTATTACCATACTCAAATTAAAGTGAAGAAAAAAATGTTTTAATGGGTTTTTCATTTGCAGTGCAGTAAAATTTAAAATAAAAAAAAATTTAAAGCATGTGTAGACATTTATGTAGGTTTTTTTTTCTCTTTTTAATACAAGGCTAGGGCGCTCTCATCAGTATGTGTGAACATGAGCGACTCTGCAAAAAGAAGACAGTAAGGGTCTAATACGTGGTAATGTACAGCTTGAAACCACTCCACTGATAATGAATAAGAACATTTGTCTGTTATAGTAGAGCACTAAAGCAGCAGATGACACCTTTAATCAACATCAGTCATGTTGTCATTATAATTGTTTCTATATTTTTCAAGTGACTCACACAGGAGCTGCACATCAACCTGACAATGCAACGTAAATCAGCTTTCCATTCCTGCCTTTGAGAAACAGCCATGAACGTATGCTAAGACAGTCGGAACCGTCCTAAAACACCGTAATAATGCATTACAAGGCGAAAAATCAACACTTCTCCCTCTCAAAGTCTTTCTTTCGTGGCAGCGGCGCAGCAGAAGTCACTCTGAAAAGAATTTTTAAATGTATAACCCCCCTTTAATTACAGTTTGGAGTGCCAAGGCAGCAATTAAGGAATAAAAGTACAATCCAGCATTATTCATTCATTGTACGGTATTAGTCTCTCTCACTGGCCTAGAGAGCGGGAGAGAGGAAGATAGAAAAGTAACAGTGTCTACCGCACTAAGTCAGAGACGAAAAAATGAAAAAAAATGGAGCTAAACAACGATCCACACTTAAGGTTGATGGAAAAACATGTCAGGCTACTGAGATACCACTTGGAGACTGCAAGAAGTTGCCACCGGTATGGTGTTTGTGTTTTCTCCTACAGGTTTATGATAATTGCATAGATAGATTTTCACTGCAACCCAGACCTTCCCACCATCGCTTGTATCACAAAGTGAATGAAAGAATGTAAAAAAACAATCACTGTAGGGAATATAATTAAAGCACAATAAAGTACCAACCAGTGTTGCAGTGGTGATAACATCAGGTGAAATCCAAGGCTGAGCTACAAATCAAAACTTGTGTCAACCATAAATCTGGTAAATCAGGTAAAAAACTATTTGGATTTGAATCTGTACAATACAAGATTATCTTCAATATAGTGACAATTGAGTCTATTCTTGGGCAAAACATTTGCCCTTGAAGGTGGACAGAGGAGAGACTATCGGGTCGTTATAATAGAAATTGGTTAATCAAATCGAATTTCATCAAATTTCATGGTAATCTCTCTTTTAGATCTTGAGATATTATTCAGTAATTGGAAGCAACCCTGGCATTACTGCCTAATGGTGACACTAAAGGGAAAGTCACCAAAAATATTAGGATTCATCTGCTTGGGGAACATGAATATTCACAGCCAGTTTCATAGAAATCCAGTTATTTTTCTCAAGATACTTTGTCATGGACCAAAGGTTGGTATCTGATCCAATGTCAGTGGTAAACATAGGGTCAGAACATCACAGAAAACCTTCTGAATCATAGTTTTGGGACGGTGAATGTCCATAATGCATTTCATGATAAACTGACCTGCGGTTGAAAAATAATCACAATGCAACTAAAAGCCTTAGAGCAGGAGTGATGGTGCTTGGATGCTGCCTTGAAGATTTTAGGAATAATGATAACATGTTAGAGCATAATGCAACACAGTAACCTTCCACGGAAACAACAACAACAACAGCAAGTGTTTCAAAGACGGGTTTAAGTTAAACATTACCAATAATCGTGTGCATGAGTGTGTGCAGAAATTACGTCAGTTTCGCTGCAGATGCTCCTTTTGTTTGTTTGTTTGTTTTATTCCATTTGAAGAAAGAAACAGACATTAGGATTCCCACCTGCCTTTCGTTCCCCTCAGCCGGCAGTTTCCCTCTCCACCTGATCTGTTTCACTCGCCCTCACCACCTCCTCATCCCGCTCCTCTCCTTCATCTTCTTCCACTTGTGAACCCAGCCAAGGCGATGAAACACATTGATGATTTATTTATGTTAGGGAACCATCTTTCCCTCTTTCCTTACAACTCACATACACACACACACACAGACAGACACACACACACGCTCACACTTTTTCACTCTGTCTCTTCTTGTGTTTGTCTGTCTGTGAAACCGTATGTGACAGTGATGCTAAATGGGGCGTCCTCTCTCCCGTTGTGATGAGATAAAATGTGCAGGTGGCAGAGCTTACAAGCACAACACACACACACACACACACACATGGACACACACACACACACCTCCTCTGCAGTGTCATGGTGAGAGCATCGCCCTACTCTGAGGTTAACTCATATGATTTTATCATTTGACACTATCTGCTCCACTTTTTAAAGAAACACACTTCAGAAGCCAAATATGTCGAGAGACATTAGGTGATGGTATCATCAGACATAAGAAGACCAGATGTTACCATCTTTATCATATTTCCATTCATTAAAGCATTTTAAAGGTTAAATATCATCAATTCCACATGTTTCTTGCACCCAGGTTTATTTTTGGAACAGTTTACGTCTTCAATCCCTGCACAGCGACTGTTTGCTGCATACAGTGTTGCCAGCCATCGCCCACGACAGTCATGTCTTATGTAAACAAGGGAAGACTGGAGAATCAAAACATTATGTTATCTGTACATGTAAAACTGACAGGTCTGCCCATTTAAAGACACTTACTGTGCTATGGTACCATTTCCCAGGCAGCGTACATTGCAAAGAATGTCTTAATTTGTGACTAATAGCTTTTATTAAATAGTTTAATAATGTTTTTTTTTAGATTCATTATAAGAACAAGTTTTGGGTTGACAGGTTGTGAAAAATCCTTTTAGCCCGCTGCACTCTTCCACCATTAATATGCTTAGTCTTTTTTATCCAGCTCTTTAAATCATCAGTACGACCTTCTGTAAAAGATCTGCAAACCGTTGCACTAAACTTCATCTATTAACAACCTATTCCTGCAACATTTGTAGCACTAGACGTGATGTATTATTGGAGTGAGCTATTTAAAAAGACAAAGGAGGAGGATGTACACCTGAGTTATAAATGTTGCAGCATTAAGTTGTTAATCAATGTACTTTGGCCCGATGCTCTGCAGCTCCTTTACAGAAAGTGAATTACGGTGAATTAAATGATGAATTATAGGTAAAAAAAAAAAGGCAAAGCATGTTATGCTGGAGGTGGACACCATCCAAAAGGATTTTTTTGTTTGGTTTTAATAGTTTTTAGATAACAACGGTGGTCTATGGCACAGAGGAATGAGATATATCAAGCTTTGGATACAAGCACAATACTTCTAAGTGTCAGTTTGACTCTGCACATAAGATGTTGTTGACAGAGTAGAAAAATATAGAAACTCACCAGCCATATCTGTGATTTTCTAACCTCTGATTCAAGTCAGTATACACCTTTGAGTAAGCGACACAAGGATATTTTGTCGTGGATAAGTCGACCAACACACAAATTACCTAAATTGTGGTCTATTCCCTGTAATACACAGTGTTTCCTTCAGGTGCTCTTATAGGAGTGGCCATCTTACACTGTCACCTGTCAGCATCTGTCTTTCCTGTCCACCCATCCTCAAATTACTTTAGCTTCTCACAGTCAACACTCTCACTGCTCCTCCGACCTCCCGTCAGTCTTTCTATCACTTAGTTAGTTAGCGTCTCCGTCAGTCAGTCAGGTAGCTGTCTAGGTCGTTACGCTCAGAGGGTGTTCCCTGCCGATGCTCTTCAATTAATTTGTTTGTTTGTCAGAGAAAGAGGGTGAGAGAGGTGCAGGGGGGAGGCAGAAAGAGAGAGATTGGGGTCTTGTGAGAGATTGTGAAGACGGGAAAGAAATATGCCAAAGACAGAAAAGCAAAAGTGAGAAAGACCGAGGAAGAGATAGAGAGATGTCAATTTACAGAGTGAGAGCTTAGTGTAAGACTTTCAAAAAGAAGAGAGTCTGAAAGAGAGACGTAACTGCGGAAACGAGTGAAAGCTGCTAGTTTGGAGAGAGAGAGGGGAACTAAGAGAGCGGGAAAGGAAAATTGTTAGCTTAGAGAGAGAGAGAGAGAGAGAGAGAGAGAGAGTCCGGGTGAAAGATAGATGGCTGTTTGCCTCCTCTGCTGCTGCCAGTCATTACCTAGTCGGGCCTTGGCAGCAGGTTGGCAGAGCGAGCTCTAATTGAGGAGGCCGGTGGCTCGGAACAACGGAGAGAGAGAGAGAGAGGCAGGCCTAACTTTCCTCTTTGCGTGTTCACAAATTAGCCTGTCACTCATTACGTCCTGGCATGTGGTTGGGATCAGAAAACACCATTTCCAAACACATTTGTCATAAGTTTCTATACTATAAAACACAAGCTCATAAACCTTTGTTGTATTTAATGGTGAGCACCATTTATGTATGCCGTAAACTGCCCAATAAATGTCACAAAAGATTTCTTCTACACAATGATGCTGCCAGAAGAATAAAGAAGACAATATCAATATCTATTAACCCAGAAGAGCGGCAACAGCGTCTTGTTTAGTATAAGCTACAAGACTCCCAAACCCTCATTCCCGCGCTCTCGAACACGCCGGCACACATCACAAACAGCTGTCACTTCATCACACTCGTGCATTTCTGTCACATATTGGAAAGCAAGAAAGTGAACATTACGAGGCTGTCTCGCCTTGACAGGTATTGATCAGGCTGCTACTGAGAGACAGCTAGATGAACTTCACATCAGCTTCACATGGGTGTTTGTTGCCATCTGTTAATGACGAACGCAAGTCGGGATGTGTGAGGGGAATGTGTGGAACAGAGGAAGGGGGAGGCGACTGGAAGGATGTTGTAGAGACGCCCAGATGCCACCGCTAAAAAGATGTCACATGGTATTAGGCTTGCACAATCCGCTGTCATCCTCTCAGGTGACAGCAGCTATCTCCATATTCCACGCTTCCACTCCTCATCCCAGGTCTCGTGCCCTCACTGTCACGCTGTCCCGGAGCATCCAAAGCTCTCGCCACTCCCTCCCACCCACTTCCACCCAACAGCCCATCCACCCAGAACCAGCTCAGCCCATTGTGGCGACAGCGCCGTCATGCTGCAGCGCACACACACGCTGCATGATAATTACAAGCCGCTCACCTCTTCAGTAGCTTCCACCTTACCTTTCCACTCTTAAAATCGCACGTACAATGCAAAAAAGATAACAATGCACATTCGCCATTTATGTAAACTATAACCTTTATCACAAATCTTCTGTTTAAACATGTTGTAGTATTGAAATGAGGCCTGATGGGTATTTGCAGACATAATTTCCTCACATGATCACAGAAATTTCATTCGGTTATGTACACAAAGAAAAACACGAGTGCTCGTTCCTGCTGTGCACACTCATCTTACCCAAACATGCTACGGCAGAACAAGTAGAAAAGTGTGAGAAATAACAGAGTTGTGGAAAGACAACACAATTTCATGTAGACTTGAGTGTGACAGCTTGACCTTTTCCTCTCTCCAGGGTCCATCACCCATCACCATAGATACTTGGCTCCCAGCAACCCAGTAAATACCAATAATATTAACATACTCCATCATTGTTAACCGCAGATTCACCACCCTCTCCACTCATGAGAAGAAACAATCATGTTGGGAGATTATTAGAACACTGATGCTACTTTTTGCCATAGTATTGTTTTAACTTGTGTCAAATTGCGTGAACAGCGTGAGCGATATGATCCTGACGAACAACGTTCTCCCCATCTCGGCATATGTGCTGCAATTATTTTCATCTTGACAAGTCAGTCAATCTACTGTTCATTGTCTACCAGTGAATGGAGCAACATGGTGTTAAGAATTTTCAGGGAACAAGTCATCATTCGTCAAGTCAAAACAGTAAAGCAGATCACTCCACAAGTCCTAAAAACCACACTTGATTAAAAAAAAAAAACCTATGAAACAATTAAATTACATTTAAATTGTTTCATTGGTGTCTTAGATCATTACTAGTGTTGGCCATTATGATCAGTTTGAACAGTTAGTAATTCCAGTTCTTAAAACTTAAAAACTTATTCACACGGAAAGAAATCATCTTGGCTGAGGCTGACTAATGTAAAGCTTGGAGCCGTTCCTGTGTTTCTAATTAGCCCTGGCTCTGGCGTGCAGGCCAGCAGGCTGATGGTTGGCATGAGGCAGCTCAGCTACCCTTGTGTCCTCCACTCTGCTGCAGGGGAAGAGTTTCTGGGTCCACTGCTTCCTCGGTGTGTGGCGAGGAACAGAAACCTGGATCAGAGGGGAAAGGTAGCTCACACCCTGCATAACACTTTGTCACAGGCAATATTTCACATTTAAAGGGACCTCTCCATCAGCAATCTGATCTCTACCACCCCCCGCTGCTGCCACGCTCCTATTTCACGCTTGCAATGTTACCCTGTGCAACAGCACTCCAACTACGCCGTAACAAACTGACGGATAAACAGCGTCACGAATAGATTAGTGATATACGTGTGAAATTAGACAGTTCAAAAGCACAATAGAGAAAGCAGATGAACCGTTATGATTTACAGCCTCACAGTGGATGTCAGGAACAATCAAGACACATTTTTAAGGCCTTTTCCCTCAGTGATGATTAACACAGCAGTGCAGTACCGGCAGGCATTTTTGTAAGACCAGCAAGTGCAAGAAGGAAAGAGGGAAAGCAAACAAGAGAGAGAAAAAGAGCAACAAGAGATAAAGACAGAGACAGAGAGAGAGGCCTAGATGGAAACGCAGTTTGAGGAAAAAGCTCAGAGAGAGAGAGAGAGAGAAAGAGAGCAGGAAGGGGGAGAAAAGAGGAAAGAAGGGGAAGTGAACTGAGAGCGGGAGCGAGGCGGAGAGGGAGCAATTTAATGCTGTAATTAAGTTCCTGATAGCACCCTGGGAGATGTGCTTTGGCGTAGCTCCAGGACAGCTTAGCATTGCACCAAGGCTCTTCAACCCACAATCTATGCTTTCACACGCACACATGCACGCACACCATTTGAACAAACAGAAATTTAATACTAGCAGGCTCTCTGTGCTCTCGAGCCAATTCCGAATCCCTGAATATGTGTCAGCTTCACCAAATGATGCATCGACAAGAAGAGACACAAAGGAGGAGCAGACTGGCAAGAGAGATGGCTGCGAGAAACCATCACTTGCAGTCACTCTCACGTCGTTCTCTCTCACACACTGTCATGCACACAAGGCAGCTGCCTTGACAAGTGCACACAAATTATTCTTATGAGAGCACGAATGGGAACCTGTCTCAGAAAATATTCTTTTCATTCTCTTAATGTTTACAGTGCTCTTATCATGCTTCTGCCAACCAAAGCTTTTCAATGCCTCCTGCTCCACCTGGTGTTTTCCTTTTTCTTTTGTTTCTCTCTCTCTACTCTCTTCTTTGGCTGTATGACAGGGCATATGATCGAAATATATCAGACCTGTAAAACAATAAGTTTGACAAGAAAGCTAATGCAGTGTCAAGTTGTGCAGGCATCAAAAGTATGAGAAAACACCAGCTAATTTCCCCACCTGTACAGTCCTGTCAAGTTAAAAGATGCGCACTGAGTGGAGCAGAGAGAGAAAGGTAGGACTACAAAGAGAAAAGGATGACAAGGAGCGGACTCGGAGAGAGAGCGAGAGCGCAGAAAGAGAGAGAGAGAGAGAGTGAGAGAGAGAGTGAGAGAGAGAAGGTACAGGCAATTACACCCAGCTCCTCTCCAACAGCCCCATTCCTCGCCTCCTTCAGGCCGAGCGGAGCAGCAGCACGAGCAAGAGGATTTTAACTGAGGATAACGCGCATCAATAGGATCTGAGATTTCTCGGGGATCGGTCACCAAAGACGCGGGAGGGGAGGAAAGGATACAGTATCGCAAATAAAGAGTTGTCATTACAGAGACAAGAGAAGGGAACGAGTCCATCGAAATCAGCTTCAACACATTTCGAGGTTTTTTGTTGTTTTTTTTACAACTACAGGACGCTTCTAGTTCGCACCTGTGCGTCGTGCATGTCCTCTTTCCCCGGGGATAAAAGTGCGTAAAATTTTGCCGTTTTTACGCACGGTGACACGCCGAGCTGGAGAGACGCGGATACGGTCCTGAACGCACGATGCTGATCGGTAAGTGTTAAAACACCTTCAGTACTCCACTGTTTACCGGTGAGGATGTGGCTGTATGATTATAGTAACCCGTGTGACAAATTTATGACGGATCCCAGAAATATTACGGCTTTACGTCCATATGGACATTATAGAAATGTTGCAGCGGGAGTCTACTTTTGGAGATACAATTATCTTAAAGTAGGCCCTACGTTAATGTCACTCAAAACGCATTACTGAGTGACATAGGCGCACTGAAATTTCGCTGTGAGGAATTTTTGAAATACTGAGGATTCAAAGAGAGTCGTTTTAAGATTGAATTTTGTGGTCATCTGCTCGTTTATTCGCCGTTGTAGCGATTATAATCAGTCAATCAAGTATCAAGTAGTGTATGGAGATCAAAAATAGATCCCACCAAAAAAAAACAAAATGTGTGCGTCCTGACTGGTGCGGAGTTACGGACACATCGGCGTCCTTATTCCTGGTGGAAGTTTAGTCTTATATTTGGGGGGGGGGGGATGAAGTGTAGTTCTGCAGTAAATAAATATGATGATAATGATAACGACCAATCTCTTTTTAGAAGTGAGAAAGTCCAAGGGCATCCTGAGTATTTGAAAATAGGCCCAGTAATCTGACCTGTCCCTTCATACATCAATCTGTCACCAGTTAGCCAAATAAAAATTCCCTCAATCAGCAAATACATTTTCGTTAAAGATTGATTGTGCCGGGATTATTGGCTATGTATAAACGAGTATTGATTTAACTATGAAGCATGGTAATGGGAGGTTATGCGCTCGATGTAAACAGTGTGGTATATATATTTTTAAATATATTTTGTGTCTTTGAATAATAATATACAAAGTCAGATTTTCATCTAAAATAATCAATAAACATATATTTTCAGATTTCCCACTGAGGCTTCGGACAATTTGTTGTTCATTTATTTCTATTACTGATATTGATCACCTTGCCTTTACTTGTCAGAGAAGTGAGCTTTAAAAGGAATTATTAGATTTGTTTTGGGTGTAAAAAAATATAAAACCTTGAGTATGTTTGATACTTGTGATTGGAGTTGATTCTGGCAAACCTGCCAATGAAAAAAAAAATGACCCACTACATCCAGAAGAGAGAACCTCTTTAGCTCATTTGCATAATGAACTCCATCATATTTCTGATTATATCAGAGAATGAAGGTGTACGTTTCTTTTGTGTGGGCTGAGCTGAGGGATAACTACCTGCGCTGCTGTGCTCCCTGCTTCACCTGAAACGTTGATTTATACCCATGGCTCAATCTTCTCTTTCTTTCTCCTGCCATAATGCAACGATTCTTACATATCTGCATTTTACTGGTCGGACTGAGCTTTGAGCCCTTTCCTCCGTTTCAGAGACAAAGAAATAGAATACGAAAGAGAGCGTGGAAGTGAAAAAGGATGAGATTATCACAAAGATCCAAAAGGAATATGCTGATAGTCTTGTTTACTGACTCGGATGTGATGGTCGTATATTCGCACGCGGGCACACCGGGCCTCTGGATGTGATGGATCTCGCCATAAGATTGTGGGGGGGCTTTGAGATCTCGGTGCTCTTAAAATGGCTTCGGTGCACATGGGCCAATGACTCATGCAAATGGATGCCACATTAGCATTTCTCCAGATATTTACTTCCTCCTCCAAAAACACCACCTCCTAATCTTTCCACCAGTGAAGATGGAGGCCACCACAGCCTCCAGCTTTGAGGTGTTTGACCAGTATGATGTTTTTTCACCTCTCTCGTGGCAGAGAGCTCTCCCTTTCTCTCTTTTAGTCAGCTCATAAAAGAGCAGCTCTACTGTCAAGTGGAGCCCTAACTACCCAGGTCTTGTCTTGTGCTGATTTCACCTCAACCATTATGTCGTCTTAAAAGCAGTTTGGTGGGTCACAGGGGAGCTCTATGGTCGCAGCAGCTTCTTCTCAGTTCAAGATAAAAGCCGTTACCTGACAACGGACATGATTATTCACTATGTTGTTGCCTTCATAGAGGCAGGGCTTTGTTTTTCTTTCTGTAATGACTAGAAGAATCGAGGAGGAAAAAAAGCTGGTGTTTGGGAGGAGGGGGCTCGACCTCGTCTCACTATACTCATCCATCCATGACCCCCCGCCATCCCCCCAGGCAGGGGACAGGTTGTGGGGCTGCGGGAGGGCTGATTATAGGCCTTTCCCCCCTGGGAGTGGGTGCCATTCTTCCTCTTCCACTCCTTTTTATCTGCAGGATCTGAGGTGGGGGGGGGCTGAGAATGCATGGGAAGCAGGGTTAATCTGCGCTAAACAGGGTCCCAAGCTTGATCAGGGCTAATTACATGGGGTTAGAGTTACAGTCTGTGGCCGCTCAATGGGGGCTGACCACACCCTGAAAGCTGTGAGAGATTGATGGAAAACAAGTAGGATGGCAATAAAAAGCAGGTTTGGTGCTCAGCAGATGTTTTAATAAAGATAGCATATTCCCAAATTTGGAGCCCAAATTTTATTTCTATTAATCTTTAATGTATAGCCCAACTGGCAGTCCTTGACCTTGAGATGTGTGTGTGTGTGTGTGTCCACTTGCCCTTGGTTCCAGCTTTTATGTGCAGAGGCTGGAGGGCTTCCCAAGCAGCAGGGAGCAATAGCACGTCTGTTTGAAGTGGTCATGCAGGTGGAGGGGGTGTAAATCAGGAGGAGGCTAATGAAAAGGCAGCACTGTTTCTACTGAGGGCTTTGGTCCACTTCCCACCAACTCCACATCTCTTAGACAAACCAGCCCCTCCTCAAACGTGTGTTTTTGCTAAACGTTCATGTCTTTTTGGTGAAAGCAGCTGTGTGTGTTTCTGTCTGGACCGGCTCCGTCTCCTTGTGAGAAGGGAACAGACGAGTGTGTGTGTGTGGGCATGTGTGTGTGTGTGTGTGTACATGCATGCTAAAGCAAAGTGTGAGGCATTGAGACATTATGATGGATGGATCTCCTGAGCCTCCTGTCTTTTCGTTCATCCCTTGCGGGCCAGAGGGATGAAGGTGGCAGCTCTCCAGCTCCTGCTCAACCCACTTCTACCTACTCTGTCTGTCTCTCTCTCTCTCTCTCTCTCTCTCTTACACACACACACACACACACACACACACGGAAGAGACTGCTCTATTAGCTCAACAAACACCTCACCTCAAATGACAAATCTGTAGTCAAACTGACTTTTTTATTTTTCATTACCTCAGCTCCTATTAGTCTGTGTCATTCCAGTAAAGACTCCTGTGAGAATGAAAAGGAACGTCTAGTACGATCACAAACTGTATGATATATTATTTCATATTCATTATTTCTCACCCTGCTGCATTTGTTGTCCCGCTGCAGTAACGTTGTATTCCACAGTAGACAATGTACTGTATGTGTGTGGCTGTTTTTTCACTTTAATGTGCCAGTCAGCCAGTGCTTCCAGGTACAAGAACAATGGGATGTGTTATCACTCCAGAACTCTTTCTCTCTATCCTTTTTTTTTTTTTTCAGCATTGCTGTAGTCCCTATTCTTGATCTTGTTTTATCTTTGCCTGCAGAGATCAGTCCAGGAGGTGATGTGAGTTTAGCAGAGGATTCTATTCAGGGAAGCTCTCACAGCGTTGTATGTCATCAACCTCTGATGTTCAGTGCTTTTCAGGAGTCGTTTTGTGATCAAATGCTGGTATTCGAGCGTGAGTCACACCTTCTACACGTAATACAACACGCCGTATGGCATTGTACTCTGGTCTTTTGAGGCTATTGTAGAAAACAGGAATTTTGAGTCTTTGATTGATTTCTCTCTGTATTCCAAGATTTTCAAAAATGTTCTCCTGCTGTGTCTCTTAACCACACTCCACCATCAGTGACACAGGAATATACACTTCATACTTAAAAATAAAAGCTATATTTGGCGACAAATGTGTCTGACTGTGTAGATTGGCTTTTTATGCTTGTGCATGAATCATATTTGGAGGGGGTTGGAGAGCAGGGTGGTGTGTGTGTGTGTGGGTGGACTGTGGCAGCAACCTTAATGATTAGACCTGTCTACATGGACCTGCAGGTGCTTTTCAGACAGGTCAAAGGTCAGGCCAGGAGCAGAGGTCACAAGTCAATGTAGTTACTGAAACGTTACCTATTCCACGCTAGTTTGCCCCGACCCCCATCTTCCAAATAGATATTCATGAGATTTTTGTATGCTCTTTGTAGCTCAGTCTATTAATATGTAAGTGTGCGATTTGTATTGTGATAGAAACTACATGTCTGCCTTTGCACATACAGCGTTTATATGCATGGTTCGTATGTGCCTCTTTCTGGCCTCGGGGCCCCCCTGTGGGGAAAATGCCTGTGTGTGAGTGACAGTTCAAGTCATTTCATTGAAGTGACAGCATGGGTTTGATTGGCCCGCCTGCTGAAGTGATGGCGTCTGGATGTTGAGAGCTGTAGGCATATGTGTGGCCCAGCGGGAGCTCTGACAACATGAGAAATGGTCCCACGCTGCACTTGGCACCAAAACCTCACCACTTAGCCTCTCATTCCCTGGGTGCTAAGGCTAAAGACAAAGGCCTTGAAGGGAAACAGCAACACATCACCTCTCAGTGCTGCATGTGTGTTTGTGTGTTTTTCTGCACCTCTGAATTCATCAGTCTCCAGCAGGAAAGGCAGCTTTCAACTGAAGTGGGTGACTAGTCGTCCACTTGATGCTCTGACCTTGACATAAACGAGCACGAGAAGAGTTAAAGGCCCTCAAGAGCGATAGACGAAAAAGGATGAGAAGAAACAAAAAGAAAAGAGAGAGCAGAGAAAGAGAGAAATAACAAGAAACTGAGAGAGAGATGATTGAAACATGAAGTGAATATAACCTGAAAAGAGGATGGAGTATCTCTCTTATTCTCCTCTGTGGCTCTCAGTTCTCTCTCTATCTCAAGTGTATTTCCAAGTCATCAAACCAGACTGTGTGTATAACTGCCCCAGCTCTCCAAGCACCAGGATCAGCGGCTCAGAAGGTAACAAAGGCCATCGATTTTACAGTCAACTCCAGCCATCAAAACCTGGTGCCCTGACCACCGATCTGCAATACTCCAGGGTCCAATGCATATAATGGAGTGCAGCTAGTGTGTAAACGGTGGTAAGCGTAAAAAAAGAAGACACAGTGATCTAGCTCTAATGGCTGTCTTTGCTCCAGCTCTTTGTTAGCTGCTGGGCTGCTGATCTCCACTTGTACTGCATGCCATCTCATGAGTGTTAAACAGCTGGATTAATTACAGTGGCTGGGAATTAATGTTCAATCGTTGTCCTTGATGCACGTGAACAAAAGCACAAATTATGTTAAAAACACTGGATGCAGAGAAAAGACTGTGCAAACACGAAATACATTGCTTTTAGTAGGCAGAATAACACTAGACAGCAACTAAATCTGAGTTATTAATGTTTTCTGATGCTGTTGAAGGTTTGTTTACATCACAATTTTTTTGTGAACAGAAAAAAAAGGTCAGTTGAGAAACACAAATAGACTTCATATTTACAGTACGTTCAAAAAATGAAGAATTGGCTTTTTAATAATAATTGGAAAAAAGCAATCGCTATTCATAAATGTGTTTTTATAGACACACACAAAAAGTAAAGCTCTGAATTGCTCTGCCTAAACAACGAATATACATAAATCAATTGACAGAGTGCAATCACCAAAACATATGATTTGCATTTTCTATGTGCACACACACACACACACACAAGATACAATCACCAATATATATAGTAAGCAATTTCTGTACGCAAACACACACCTACACATGCAGGAACACATACAAATTGTCAGAGCTCGGTGCACAGAGGACTGCACTTTGGCAATTTATGATATACATAAATCAAATGAAAAAACCACAAACACAAATACATAAATTCCAGTAAGCATTTTTATTCACACACCCACACAGACACAGTTAAATGCAATCAACAGTAAGTATGGATTTGTTGTGTAATTGGACTGTATGGAGAGCACACAAACGTATATGAATATACACAAATGAGCTGATAAAAAGGCAATTTCGAGTACACAAATACAGTGGGTGTTACACAAACATAATTATATAAAAAACATGTAGAGTATGTACAAGAACTGTACATAAATACATCTCTAGTCATCTAAAGCCTGCTGTTTAGTTTAGCTGTCTCACTTCCCCATGTCGATATTTTGCACTACAAAGGTGTCTGTGTGTGTTGTGTTTCTCTCTGTGTGTGTGTGTGTGTGTGTGTGTGTGTTGGCTTGCATCTCTAACAGGAATTGGCATTCTCACTTCTTTTCGTCAGTGCTGAGCCGTTGTAGAGAGAGCCTGACTGGGAATGATCAGCTCTAATGATTTTATGAGAGTCTACATGATTAATGTTGGCACAGCAGTGTGTTTGTGAACAAACCACTTTCTCTGTCTCTCTCTCTTCTTTCTCTCTCTCTCTCTCTCTCTCTCTCTCTCTCTCTCTCTCTTTCTCTCTCTCGCCCCTTCATCCCCTCCCACGCCGCCCTTCCTCCCCCATCTCAGAGACTCGGAGGGAATATCCAGTCTCAGTGTGTGCTGATTTCTGTGGCGCTAGCTGCCGTTCGCCACATTAGTGTGTGACAATGGGTCTCTTTGAAGTGGGTTATTCTAGCGCGGCTCACAGCGCAGCGGAGAAGATGTGCCAGCTCTCTGTGCAGACAGGGCCAGCTACGAGCACAGGGATAGACAGAAGGTACAGAGGCACACGTGCACACCAGCGCAGACGAAATACTGGGGTCAACACAATAGCTTTGACACCCACATCCTCTAAATACACTTTACTTAAGCACTTCCATCACAGACAAAAAAGCCACGCACTGCTCCTCTGTATGCATGCATCTGCCTTAAAGCACAACACGGCACCAAATAAGAGCCTGCACCATCCTCCCATCACTTCATCAACAATCCACCCATCTATCATCTGTCCATCGTCTCCCTCTCTGTTTTTTCCCGTCCTCCTCTGTTCCCTCTGCAGGCCCAGTCCAATCTAAAAGCTTAGTTGAGCTCCGTCTCTCTCTGCTTATCTCCAAAAGCTGCCTCTTTCATTTGAGTAAATGCCTTCATTCCCAGCTTCTCTATGAGGAAGCTGATAAGGGATGTCTTTTATCCTCAGCACATAGCACCCACCCCCCCCCCCCCAGCCCAGTGTGGGTGTTTGTGTGTATTTATACGCCTGCTGCACCGCATATGCAAAATTATGTGTAAGAGATTATATTTGTGAGTCTTGTGTGAATGTTTTTTTTTTGTTTTTTTTTTTATGTATGAGAATAGCTGATGATTCTATGGTGTAAATATGCAGCGTGCATCATGTTTAGATCCGCCTTCTCGTGCCGGTTATCATTCAAATGTGACATTTCTTTGATTACACATAATCACACAAGACTTCTGCAACCTTGCAGGTGCCTCTAATAGGAAGTGATTAAGTGGAACAAGCTAATCATCACAGTGCCTCACTCACGTGTGTGCATGTATGTTTTCAGGAAGAGGCTGTCTAATGAATTGATTAGGGCTGCAGAGTGGATTTGTCACCAGGCATGGAGAGATTAGTTTTGTCTGTGTTTGACTCAGTCTAAGCCGTTGCCAAAAGCTGCACTTCTCCCCCCCGTCTAACACAACAAATGTAAAGATTGGCCTTTGATGCCGCAAATTTTACAGTGTCATTGAAGAAATTCACTGCAGACGTCTTTGCTGAACCTACTTTTGGCCAGGTCTACATCTGTATTTTCTACTAATTGTCCTCCATCTGTCTTTACTGTCTTCTTGCTTCTGTCTCTCTCTGATTTTAGTCCCAGTGGTCACATCCTGCTGTGTCTTGGACACTGTGTTAGGGAAGCATAGAGTAGATCAGTGCTGCGGGTAATGGTGCTACACTGCTTTTCTCTGATCTGGGTGTAAATCTCTCTTCCTGTAGTAGTAGTCTGGGGCCAGAGGAGCTGCCCCAGCTCTTTTTTAGCCTCAGTGGAAGCTTGTCTTCTTGGATCTGCATTTCCCAATATTGCCTTGCCCGTTGTGAGCTCCTGCCCTCCCCTCCAGCACAAGCACACTGCAGCTGGTTCTCTCGAGGGACATATGAATAAAATTTGTAAAGCTATTGGAGCCAACGCAAGGAAAATACTCCTCACTACTCCCTGCGGAGAGCCTCAACCTCATTGACTTGGATTTGTTTGCTTGAAGCCAACAATTGTGCTCAGGCTGATCTTAGTGGAATGGCAAGCGCAGAGTCAATGAGAATGATGCATTAGCAGCTCTGCATCTATTAAAGCTGCTTGCTTTGGTTGAATCCAGACACCCCATTGCAGGGATTTATCAAGCCGCTTACCAAAGAGAGGTGATTGAATTCATTTGCTTACTAATGAGAAGGGATTGCGAATTGTACACTTCCCCAGCTACACTTCCACCTGTTAAAACCATTTGCTCATTACTGCAATCAAATCCAACGTTTGTTCTCTATTACAATCAAACCCCTTTTTGTCACCTCATCAGACACTTTTGTGCCTTTTTGGCGCTCAGACCCCATTTCATCTGTGCTGGTTTTGTAGGCGTGTGCCATTAAGGGTGTGAGCTACATTTGCAGCTAATTAAGTTGCGGAATTCATGTCTTATGCCAACGTGTTCATGTTTTCAGTGGAGAATCTGACTGATTCATGTTGTTTGAGGAGTTTTCTAGAAATTAATCTGGCAATCTTGAAACACAGGTGACATTGTGAGCTCATTTGCATTAAAAGAAGGACTAAAATTAGTTCATGGCAGGGTTATTTTTCTTTAAAACAGTCAGTTTAAATGATTTTTTTTTTTTTTGCATGTTCCTTTACAAAACACTCCAAGTGTAATCAAGTCCAATCAAATAACTGTCAGTTCTTGCTCCCTTTTTCTCCAGTCAATCAACAAAATTGATTTCATTAGAGGTAATTGTTCCCTGTTTGATGTTCATGATGTCTTGATTAGTCCTATTCTCTGGAGTGTTGTGGAGGGGAAGCTCTCCTGCTGTTGTTAAAGCCAGATTAATGTTAAATCCTCTTTGTCTCAGCAGACAGCAACAGACAGACTAAAGTGAGTCAGCTGAGGCCCACACGGTCAGATGGGGTGACAGTATGTTAGCCAAGGGTCAATAAAGTGTTATGTTATCTGCATCAATTGTATAAGACAAAGAGTGATACCAGTGGACCAGAGGGATTCTTCATTTTCACCTGATGATATGACTCATTTTTCATGATACATTAACTTCTGTTTGAAATTTACAAAAACACTTAAAGTGATATTTACACAAATTACAGCCAGAAAACAGGCTTGAATCAAAGGTGTATTTTCACTTCTGTGCTAAACTGTGACTAACAAGATCTAAAAACTCGCAGCAGTAATTGAATTTTAACTTATTCATAATAAACACACATGTAACACATGTGATTTTACAATTATCCAGAAATTAACAAGGAACCTAGACAAAAAAATAAAAGTGTAAAGAAGCTAAGACAAGCGGCTAATTAAGCACTGCAAACACATTAGATTTACAATCAAAGTTTTTCAGTCTCACCCATGAGAGACAATAGGCAAGGGTATAGATTTCACAACTGAAGACACATCCCTCAAAACCTGTTAGAAAGTAATGAATATTATTTTTATGTATATGGATGTTAGCAGGGGGAAAAAATGGGTTTCTCCCTCAGAGCAAATGGTGTTACCTCTAGTGGGAAACATGGCAGTGAATTAATTATGATGAAGACTTCTTAAAAATCCCAGTGAAGGAGGGTTTTGGCAGATTTAAAAATTAACAGATGATTTTGATTGCAAGGTCAACTCTTAAATTCTTATGAGCTGCAGTAAAAAATAAAAAAATCTTCTATTCTTTCAGTTCTTTAAATATGATGTCAGGGTGGTATTAGGCTACCTTTACCCTTCCATGTCTGTTTACTTGGAGGATGAAATAATGCTAATATGGAGCTATGTTCCTTAATGTCGTTCTCATCATATCAAGTCTAAACTGGTAAATGAAATGTAGTAGAACATCCTAAATCCTAAAAGCCATGAAAAAGCATTTAAAATGAGTTGGGTTAAAGTTTTCGTTTCCTTAAAACGTGGATTTTTGCTATACAGAATATTACATAGCAGAAGTAGATACTACAGTCTCTAATTACACGAACCTCTGGTGAGTGAAAAATCAATCAGCTGCCTTTTGACCTCCGACAAATGAAGAGTTTATGCAGTGTTGCACACTGAGCCGGTAACAGTACAGCTACAGTAACACATTAAAATCATGTTCCAGATGATTTAAGTCCGTGTGAGAGGAAGAGACTCTTTCAGCAGCTGAAACTGTGATGATGTGATGCTAATATGAACAGAGGAAACATCAGATTTATGCCGTTCTGACAGCAGCAGTCCAAGGCTCGCTACAGACAGTGAGGGAAGAAGTCTTTTAAATCAAGATTTCACATGATGAGGGCTTAATCCAGTGTGTGTGTTTGCACACTTTTTACAGTATCGGCTGCTTTGTGGGTGTCCGTCCATCCCAAATGACCCCGGAGCTTATTTTCTATCTTTTCATTGGGTCGTCTCCACCGCGCCCTCTCGATAAGTAGTAATGCTTTGACGCTTGAGGACACTTCAGCAACTTTCAATCGAGATTAATCTGTCTTTCAGATCTGCCAAGGTCTCTGTGGATGCACAGCTGAGACAGCGAGAGAGAAAAAGAGGGCGGTTATAGAGATGGGCCATTTGTAGCTGCTGTCTCAGTGATGTGGTTCCATTCCCACTTTGCAACCAGAGGGGACAGCTCACTATATCATTCAGCCGTTTGTTATTTTGTCTGAAGCAGGAGTTGGCCGGAGGGGAGAAATGTCTGTCTCTTCCCCTTGTTGCCTGAAGGTGAAACCCATGCATCATTCTGCAGAGAGAGAGAGAGAGAGCGCGCACGCCTGTTTGCTTTTGCATGCATTCTTGTGTGTGCGTGTGTGTTCATGCAGATGTCCACATCAATATGGGTGCATAAATGGGAGGCTTATTCTTGAGCTATCAGGTGTCAGAGACTATTGTTCAGGCTGAGTGAATCAGATTGAATTCCCGTGATTCGGTTTGGTATTTCATTGGTGTTAAACTAAACAAACGCGGCGGGTTGCCTGTGTTTTTTTGACAACATCCGCTTATTTCCAGCCTGCTCTCTCTATTTATCTATCCTACCTTGTTTGCTTTCAGTTGTGCCCCTCTTCTTTTCTTTGCTACTGTACCTCTCTGCTATTACATCTCATTTGTGCTTTTTTTAATGACACTGACACTCTCTGGAGCCAGTCACCGTCGTTAGACTTCACCAGACCACTCTGGGTGTTTATGGGCTCTGTGTTGCCACAAGCAGTGGGGGATCTGTTTGCAATTCCCCATGCTCCCAAAATGAATCGCAGTGATCCGTGTTTCTGGTGTTTCTGCACTGGTTATTAAAAGCCAGGGGAAAGGTTACAGTAAATGCCACTCAGCTGATGCGCAGCTCAAGCTTGGCAGACCTCCTCAACCCCCATACCACCCAGAGTTACGCTCTAACATTTTGGGGAACAGTAATTTCAAATGTCTTGCTATATTTTTTCCTGCTACACCCCCAAAATTGGCAAGTTCATCCTCACTTTCTGTCCAAAACTCTGTCACCTTCTATGTAGCTTCAACTAAAAGTCTTTTAAATGTTGTATTTCAAGCCACAGAATTCCAACTAAAAGCATGAAAAGCAAAATCAGCACCTGAGTCTGACAAATTGGCAACTTCCTCTGAATCATCTCTCCCCCTCCTCTTGTCTCCTGCA
The DNA here is from genome assembly GCF_963924715.1 of Thunnus thynnus. NCBI lineage: Eukaryota > Metazoa > Chordata > Actinopteri > Scombriformes > Scombridae > Thunnus > Thunnus thynnus. The sequence continues at coordinate 8,491,636 of NC_089533.1, read as the reverse complement.
CTGTCCCTTCGAGCCATCCCCCCCCCCCCTCACCCCCACCCCCATCCCCTCCCCACCCCTCCTCTTCCCTTGTCACCACTTCTCCCAGACACCCATGGGCACTCATCACAGAGGTCACGCACCTGTTCCCTGCTGTAAACAGGAAATGAATAATTCAAGAGTCGGCGCTGGTTGACTGCAACAGCTGATGATCTCTCCGTGACGAGCAAAGATTTATCCCAAGGATTCGCATTATATTCCTCAGCTGGAATCACACTAATTAGAAACGCTCTGCGGAGAGTCTGAGGACCCACTCGGAGCCAGACTGCATGTCCTTGACCTCTGTGGGTGACAAAGTTTGTTTGAAATGACAACCTGTAGTGGCACGAGAAACTTCTGCTATACACACACTGTTTAGCATTTTTAGATTTGAAGGACTGTGCCGACATACAGTGGGACCAACTGTGAAGAATGAAAGAGCATCTCTATTGGCCTTTAGTATTTCCTCCTCTCCTCTCAATTCCCATCCTCTCCTCCCCAAGGTGTCAGCCCCGCAGAGGGAGTTGACCTATAACAGAGAACCAGTTATATTTGAGAGAATAACCCAAGTAGCAGGTTGAGAGTCAGAAAGATGCCAGTTGGGGCTGCCGGGTAGCTGGAGTGATTGCTTTTCACTCCTTATCGCCACACCAGCAGGTATCTAAGACGTGCTGTACTGCGGCACTCTGAGGGGATTCACAATTATAACACCCTGGCTACTGGCCACCCGTCACCCTTCATATACACAACTTCCACCCCCACCTCTACACATTCATCCCTCTACACTTTTTTTTACTCTCTTCTCATCAGGTGAAATCCTGCTGTCCTATAGTAACTTAAGAATCCTGTTATAGCCTCACTCCACCAAACACCTGCACTGGCTCTGATAAGAATCCTTATCTGCTCAGGTCCATGTCTCTTCTCTGCACCCAGGCAGAGCAGGAGGGCCCTACAGCTGGATTGGAGAGTATATAACACCACCATGGGTGGTCAAATTGATTGTTTTTCAACCACATTATCCTGTCGGGTGTGTTATGTTGCAGAGGGTTTTGAAGCACGAGGAAGTAGGCAGCTGCGGCAGAGGAACGACGTGTTAAATCCTTTGCTGTGGTGAAGTTTTCCTATTTAAAAACACGCCGGCTTCCTGGCTCGTGTGTGCCGCCTGCAGTACAATGCCTCATATGAAGAATCATCCCTTTATGTCGCTCTTGCATCTTTGTAATTACACATGAGGAATGAGAGGAGACATCTGCATGCCAGCACTTTGAGGAGAGGAGGAAGGAGACAACAAAGGACAGACCGGCTTCTCACAAAGGCTTTTCAATTTGCGGCTTGCAGCTGTTTCTCTTCAGAGAGCTCCTCTCTCAGCCTGAAAGTGGCCCACAATCCAAACGCTGATTTCTTACCCGCTGTTGACTGGAGGCTAATGTTTGGCAAACGATGACACTTTCCCTCCTTCGTAAGAATTGGTTGACTGTGTCTGCGCCTGACTCTTCTCCTCCATTAACAGGTGTTTAGATTTGGAAATGATAAGAGACCAATCAGGGAGGGAGAGAGGGAAGGCGTTTAGAGGGATGACAGTTTTTCACAGCTGCACTACCTGATGTGTATCATGTCTGCACTGCGGGTTGATACATTCAAATAAAATCAACTCGCACACACATCACCCGCTGTTCATGAACAGAGGTCTCTCTGCATCTGTCTTCATTACACGCTATCTATGCATGTATTGACACAAAGTGTTGAAAACTGTGTGCGTGCGAGTGTGTACAAATATTGAGCGGTTTGTGCATTGTGTTTGCCTGTTTCCTGGCATTTGTCCGCCATTATTTCAACTTTATTTAGCTGCATATGCTGTACAGGATTGAAAACCAAGTGAGTTTAATGGATCCACAAGGCACGGCACCGCGACCCGTAAATTAAGTCCCACAGATGTGCTTCTGTAGATTAATCTTCCCGTTCATGAGCAATTATTGTGGCGGTGACGCTGAGGCATGAGGCTGATTTGAAACAATTACAGTCCAGGTTGGGCAAAATTAGCTCGTTCATTTCCCGAGGCCGCTGCTGATTGAGAGTGAGGGCATTTTATAAAGCAGCCAAGGGGTAATTGGTTTTTAACATCAGCATGTCCTTCAGCCAACCTTTTAACCTGAGCATGGACATTTAGGGTTAAATCCTTTCAAGAAATTGTCAGATTTGCTTTCAGTCCACCAAGATATTACTCAGGATTTTATAAGCATTTGTGGCTAATTAAAACTATCTTAGAATTGAGTTATATTTGCATCGCTATTGTATTTGTTATGTTTTTTCTTCTAGTGTTATCTACATTATAGAAAGTGAGCTAATTTATGCATTACCACTGTGCTAACCCTCGCAGCTGGAGGACTTTTATTACCACAGTTGTTCCTATGCTATAATTTTCATGTAAGTGCATTTCTGTTCCTCAAATAATATAAAAGCTGTCTCCCACTTCCCTGCTATGTGCATATATTAAAAGGTTGGGGGAAAAAAAAAGTGATTTGGGCCTACAGCTAGGACTTAAAAGAACATGAAAACGTTGTCTTTTTATAACTAGTACACATTTCCATTAAGAGTTTTAATTGGCCGTAGACATATGCCTAACAGCGGAATTCAAATTAGGTGTGTTATAAGAATAGTCTAAAACAAAGAACCTGGAAAGAGGAAATGAATGAGGGGAAGAGACGTTTGGTGAAAAACAAATTCAGGTAGATGATCAGCAGGCCATTTGGTAGCAAGAAAGGAAATCTGCTCTGGAAGGCAATTTACTGGCTCGCTGCAAACACAACTTGCTTAGCAGGAGCTCTTTTGCATAACAATGAATGTAATAATACACACATAATGTACAGTACAATTCTCTTTGCAAGCGTTTTGCTAGTGCCGTTTGTATAAATAAAGGGAACATTCTGGCCTGCAATACCGAAGAATCTCAGAGAACATTTGCAACTCTGTAAATGAATCATTAATTGCAAAAAAAAAAAAAAAAAAGCTTTTGTCCTCTGTGTGTGTTGTGACACAGTGTTCATTTCTGATGAGAAATGCAGGAGCGGATAGTTCCGCTGCATTCAAAACAGCTACAACTTCATTTTCATTTCACATTCGTCACAGCCTCATAACCACCTTTATGTCTGCCTCGCAGTGTCTGAGCGAGTGTTTTCATCTCTTGCTCCTCTCATCTCATCAGCTGAGGAGTTAAAATTAGAAAGTAATCTCTGTCTTGTGCTTATTTTTTCTCTCCTGTACACCACATCTTCTCCCTCGAAGATCCAACTGGCCCGGCTCGCCCACCATATCTAATCAATTTATAATGAGTTGTCACAGTTGGCATGATGGCTGTGTGACGCTTGGTTGACCAGCCTGATATTTATTCATGTAAAAAACGATGTTGCACTTAATGCCACTTCCACAAATGACTCAATTTGCTGAGGAAATGAACCTCATCTGAGTTCCTGTCAATCCTCCAGAATTCCTAGACCTAGGTTTTTTTTGCATATGTGTGGGCATGGCATAACTTTGAATATGTTTATTTCGTCTTATTTGTTTTCCGATGTGCTGCTAAGACAGACAGCGTATCTGCAGGATGGTAATGCTACTTATGATAATGAAGATGGAGGTGATGCCGACATTAATTCTCTCAGACAGATGTTTAAACCGTTCATCGTATTTTACCTTAGATCATTTTTCACCTTTTCAGCAGCATTGTGTTATAGGAGTTCATTTTGTTTTACCTCAAGGGGAAGGTCCAACAGCTGTCGTTATCTTTTTAAAGCGAAAGGAGGAGATTAGGAAAAGTGTGGGAGACTTATTAAAGCTCCTCACCCTAAGGCTTGAAATAGACAGAAAAAAAACCCCAACAATAACATTTCTTTTCTGATTTCTTTGCTTTTTTTTGCTGTTTATCGTCATGCTGAAGTTCTGTGTACAGCTGCCGCAGAGCAATGGCTGGCCATCGGCACCATCTGCATAGATTAATGTGTTTGATATTTCCTTTCACTGCTGCCTTTTTCCTAACATCAGGAATCAGTAGCATCTTTGTTGCTCGCCTGTAGCCGACTGCCTAGTAGGGCTTCACAGTGGGGAAGCTGAGCAATTTGTTTCTGTATGGCTCCAGGCTTATCGTCTCTGCTTGACAGATGGGCCTTGCCTCTGCTCAGGTTGGGTTCGGTAGCAACGCGCTGCTTGCTGCTTGCCTGACAGAACTCATTATAGACACTCCCCGGGAGAAGAAGCATCTCCACAATGTCCTGTTACCACTGCAGGACTGCCACGACTCACTCCCATGCTGTAGCCCCACACATACTGCTGAAATCTACTGTCTAGTATGAAGTAATATGTTAAATTTAGGAATTACTCGTTCAAATGTTAAACACACCTGATACCGTATAAGCCAGCGCTCATCAAATATTACGTTGATATTCGTTTAAAAGAATCTTAAAATGTCAACAGTGTATGCTCAGATTGTTATCTTCTTCCAGCTATTAACATTATGATGAAAATTACAGATAATTAAACTAAAGTCATTTATGGGAACGTATCAACCTGACTTCCCTCATTGTACCGCTCATAATTAAATTTGAGCCCTAACCTTGTTGTTTGTCAATGCCAATAAACACAGGCAAAGGCTGATATCTTTGATGAGGCAACGTCTTGGCTGAAGCCAGAGGCTGTATATTGATCATATTTAAATTTCAATGTCAGGTCATATTTTATTTATTGACTGTAAATTAGCTTGTATGTACCCTTATCTACTCTGTGATGGAGCTGCCTGAGGTCTAAATCTCCTTATAAATCCCTTCACACTTATCACACCTCATACTTCTTTTCATTTTGTGTCCTGTAATTAATAAAGCACTAAACAAACCCCGATTATATAACCGTACGCCTGCTTGCAAGAGAGCTGAAGCATCACTGAGTGCATGTGAGGTTTTAGGATTGACAGAGAGGTGAACTCAACAAATTCAGTGTCTGGCTTTGTATAATTTCTTTAAAATTGCATGTGAAAGAAAAGTTATGAAGTCATCTCCCTTCCTGGGGGTGCTCTATTTTCAGTCGTGGGTCAAACTGTGCTTAGCCTTGCATATAATCAGGCCACATGGAGCAGTCTGCCACCTCCTGCAATCCAGGGAAAAGAAGGAGAAAAGAGGACAGAACTACACATGAGAGATTTTTTTTAAGGAGAAAAGAGGACAGAACTACACATAAGAGATTTTTTTTAAAGAGCGGATTATCTTAAAATAGGGTGGCAGAAAGGAGGTAACAGTGCTGAGATTAAATATAATCCTCATAAGAGAAATCTTCACAACCTTATTAGAGCTAAACTCCAGTATTTCTGCTGGAAATATCTCCAGCCTACTGTGAGCTCAGTAGACAAGCAGACGCGTGAATGTTCTGACATCAAACAGGGTAAAGTTGAAGTTCTGTTGTGCTCAAATATTGCTTGTGCATATTTACCGCATAAACTGTATCTGCCTGCTGCACACACACTGGAATACAAACTGTCATGTGCAGCTCACACAGTCATCAACTCACACACTCCAGTACACAATATACAGTTGCAGTGCAGCCAGCATGACGAGTGACCCAGAAAAAAAAAGAGAGAAAATGTAATTCACATAAACAACTTTAAAAGGCTGTAAGGTAAGGTGAGGAAATGACACACAGAAAGGAGGGGGGATAAAATGAGGGGGTTCTTTGTAGAATTTTTTTAAAATTGCATGCAATTGAGGATAGTTTAAATTTCTCTTCTGAAACAGAAAAGTGGCTTGCAGACATAAGTCTCCAAAAAGGTCAATTTGAATGCAAAAGCAGCTAGAATCATATATTTCTTTGGCCACTTTCATATTTAGAGTAAAATCCTATCTGCAGCTGTGGATAAACATATAATCCTTGCCGGTTTCATGCAACCGAACCAATCAAAGTGGCTTAATTTAGGGCTAACTGAAGTTCCTTCATCATCTCCGTACTGTTTCATCTAATCAATCCAGTCACATGCTGTCTTGAACTCGGGTGTGCAGATTATCATCGTACTTGAAGGGGGACTGGAGACTGGAAGTGAGGGAGGAATGGCTGGGGATGGAGAAGAATAAAAAGTGTCAGTCTTTAATTAAAACTGATTGTGGTTAATGTTCTCCATCCATGCTATAATGGTTCCCACGGTGGCCCTCACACCACCTCCTGATCAAGCGGAAGCTAATTGGCTATTAACAGTCACTTTTCTCTCTCTCTTTCTCCCGCTCGTCATTGTCTCTCAGTGTAGTACATTCGGACATCCAGAGGCAGTGCAATGTCATTTCATGCCCTCGAATGGCCATGAGCCTCTAATACACCATGAGGCCAATTTACAATTTCCAGGCGTACCATGTGGGAGGCAGCCATTTGTATGCATAGCATGCATGTGGGTTATTTCATACCTTGGTCAAAAAAAGACTCTGTCGGTTGGGTTATTCTAACTAAAAAGCTCCAGTTTTATACTTATGTGGAGAGTAGTAGTTGCTGACTCTTCCTGTGCTGTCAGATCGAGTCCCATCAGCCCATGGTCTGAGGCGGGGCAGCGACTGTTGGGGAGTTTGCGGGGGCGGCTGGGGGGATGGTGAAACAGTGTGGCAACAGTGTGGCAGATGCACAATGAGCAACATCATGTTAGCATGACTCTGAGTGTGCGTGTCGTGACTCGACTGTGTGCACATTTGGTACGTGACGGCTAAGATCACTGACTGCGTACAAGAACTGTGCTAAACATCATCAAAAACAAGAGGTTATTACGTGCACTTAGCATTTTTCGAAAGAATCATCCGCATGGTGCAGAGTAATTATGTTCATATTGTGCCTGCACTCAATGTTCATAATTTTACAAGTCGACCATTTCCCTTGCAAACTCCCCCATTCAAGTTTAGATGTGGAGATTTTTTATTATCACAGCTGGATGATCAGATCAGAGGCCCGATGGCGAAGGTCTAACCGACAGTCCAACTGTTACTCAGCTCAGCAGCAGAAATGCGGTGCATAATACTCTTAAATTTTGCAGAAATCAACCCAGTAATTCTTAACCCAGTGCTTCCACAATCAGTCTACAAAGTAAAAAACACAAAACCGGAGACAAAAGCCAACTACATCTCTGGTGGATTCTTTTAAAGTGTTCTTACACAAGGAATTTCATCATGTTTTCTTTTCTGCTAGGCTCTATAGGAAACTGCATAATAAAAGTAATTCTTTCTTTGAGCTTCTCCTCTCTGCTGTGGTTGTTGAAGGACTTAGCAGCAGGAGAAGTCTTGTACATTATTTTTTACCTCACCAAGCAGCTTTTTGTCTCTTTTCATGTGAGCACCATAGTCAAACCTTGGGGGTCCACGAGGGTGCATCACTAGCACCACTGCAGTGTCCTTGGGTTTTCAAGTCTCTGAGGGCTGCAAAATCACAGTGAAGAAAGTTTAGCCAAGCTCTAACCTGCATTGAGAACAACAAACCTCACAGAGCCAGCATACATCTTGCTGGCTCAGTTTATCACGTATGAATATCATTTATCATGATTAGGATGAATCACCAAACTATGAGAGAATTCAGATAATGAATTTACACCTCTTGAAACTCCTAAATGTGTTTTTCCTGTTAAAAAGTTAGGAGCAAAAACCACTGACAGTTCAATAAGTGGCTGTTCGTCTGTCAATCATCTATTGTACAGCTTACATGTAATGGCACCCATTTTAAGTTCACCTAGGGAGAAAGCCTTGACTGCCTTTGAGTGGCAAGACAACAACAGGCAGAAGTAAAAGAGGGTTGAGATCCACTCACCCAACTCCGAGACCCTGCTGTGCCAGCATCTATCCCACATAATTACACAGGGCCACAAATAGCAAGGCACTTTTCTCTCCTCCTCGACCCTCTCCTTTTCTCCTTCCTTTGCCACTCAGCAGCAGTTTACAAGGATATGCAGAGCGTGGAGGCGGGGTGGGGGTATTTAGATGTGAGAAAAGGCAGTTTGTCAGAAACCTAAGGGAGCACTGGAGTGATGACAAGAGAATTACAGAAGAAGGACTACAGGGTTGAGCAGCTAATACCGTGATAGTGGAAGAGGAATGAGGAGGGAAGGCGCAGTAGGTTTGCTTGTGTATGTATGTTGGGATCCATTATTTTTTCAGATGAGCAAGTGGAAAATAATTGAAAAATCGATGTTTGAATTCTACGGCTTGGATGCACCACACAAGTACACACATACACTCATCCGAGTAGATGTGATGTGACGGTGGCTGTTGTGTAACCAAGCCCAGTGAGTCATGAGAGGGAGGAATTCGTTGTTGTGATGGTCGGAGGAAGAGGAGGAGGAGGAGGAGGAGGTCTGCCTGGGGAAAGACTGGCGGAGACAGTCAGATCTGTTAGCAAAGTCATCTGGGAGAGAGAGAGAGAGAGAAAGAGGCTGGACATTTAGTTTCAGGCCTTGCCTCAAATGCTGGTTGTCTGGACCCCCGGACCACAAGTGAGGCGTAAATAAATCTTGAGCCTTGACGCAGACATGACTCTGGACAGAAAGAGCATATGTGCACATAACCACATTCACATGCAAACACATGCATATGTGCAGACACACACACACACGGTATTAAATGAGTGGAAAATGACGCAGTGTGATAGAAGGAGGTTATCAGGGGCTGCAGGCTGAAATAAGCCAACCATCCTCCTTACACACACACACAAAAATATCAGAAATGTGCTGCAACACTGGAAAACATATGCTGTTTTGCTTTAAAGTGTAATCAGGAGTACGCTACTAGAATCACACACAATATGTGCCAAGTGCAAAATTATACCTTGTTTGATTTTGTGTGTCCGTGTGCGCATATTGTGTGACTGTGTGTTTATATTGACGTCCCCTTCGCCACGGGAGCTATTTGTTTTCAGAGGTACGTAGGCAGTTCTGTTTGTATGCAAGTGTGTGCGTGTGTGATTCTCGTCTAGTACATGCGAGCCGAGCACACACACTCCTTTGCGCGCTGTCATACATGCCTGGTTTCGAGCTGTGCCTCCGTGGCAGCGTTATCATCCAAAGAGGCAAACAGCCAGCCCCTGATTTAATAAGCTGCCTAGGGAGTCACAGAGAGGTGAGGAAGCACTATCAGCTGATAACTGTCCTCCCTGCAAGCCCAGCTTTTTCTCTGATAGCCCTGCCAAGAGAAGACTCAGCTTCTCCTCGTTTTCTGTGTGTGAATGTGTGTGTGTGTGTGTGCGTGTTGCGTGTGTGAGCGATCTCCCGCCGGCTGCTGCCCACGTGTCTGAGGGCTGCGTCCGTCTTGTGCTGCATCTCTCTGGGTGTCAGACAGACAGCAGTGGAGAGCCCACACATGGCAAAGGCAGGCTTGAGCGCAGCACTGAGGAGCATATGCTCAGAGCTTCAGTCTCTCAGCCCCCCCTCTACCCAGCAACCACACACACCCCACGTCATGGCTGCCAATCCTGCCAAGCCAGAGAAAGCCATGGGCCAGACTACTGACAGATTCCCCATCTATCACTCTGCTCTGTACTTCAGAGGCCATACAGCAGTATCACTATCATACCAGAGCCTTGACACCAATGCTAAGTGACAAAAATACGACTAAGATGCAACAGCAAAAAAAAGAAAAAAACACACCACAAAATTTCACAGAAGAACTGCTGCGCATTATTTTGACAGTTTCTGTTATTTTGTTGAAGGTGATGGCTTTGCCATGTTTGAGCAGCGGCTCTGGGTAAGCTGTAAGTGGAATAGTTCCATATTTGTCCAGCCTGTGCAGTCTTTTTTGGAATTATGTTCAGAGCCAATTCAGGAGGCAGAGCGTCCCGAAGCAAGGTTTTGCCTTGTTTGAAGCGAGGAAAAACATAAAGGTGAGATGGTGGATGGTTGTGTAGCGTGTTCTGTTTTCATGCTGGAGACTTGGAGTTTGCATCCCATCGCAGACATACAGTTCTTGCTGGCTTTTATTGAGCATAACCACAATCTTTCCTTAACTAAGTGTTTTAGATTCCTAACTTTTAACCACCTTAAATATGCTGTAGTATTGTTTGAATGATTAATGTAAAAACCTTGGTATTAAATGTCAAAAACACGGTCACTGAATGTCATCTAGGTTTTGCAGGATTAGCAAATATTAGCAAATATTAACTTTCTGTCTGGTGAGTGGGTTGTATGTCATCAGGTTTAGGTGGACGAGGATTCAGCTAATGCAGGTGTTTCTTTTCCAGTTATATTTGAAATTTTGAATTTCATGCACAAGACAATTAATTATTTGATATTAAACATCTCAAACACACAGTATTGAACTGAGATTTATCACCATGTTTTTATCATAGTGATGAAGCAATTTTATTTCTACACACTATGCACCCCCAGCTATGAATATATTACTGATTTTTTACTGTGACACTAGTGTTTCAGTCTCCTGTTTCAGCCACCTTTCGCCTTCTGCAACTCTACCATCTGTCTCTGCAATCTTGCACAATCTCCCTCCCCCACCTTGAGAAGCAGCTCTTTCTTGACCAATCTTTTCTATTTCTAAGAATGTCAGTGGTATTATTGTAAGGTCAGTGATTGTTTTTCTTCCTGTGGTGTGCGTTATCACACACCAGTCCTACCGCCTCACAGTATGTGTGTGTTGCACAAGGGCTCACATGATAGGCATACTTTAGGGTGGCCATGGTGACCCACAACTGACACCGATGATTGATCCTGGTGCTGGGATAAGTGCCTGCACACCGCTGAGTGCACCGGTCCACTGAAACGCAGCCAGGCGGAAAATTAGAAATCTCTTCATCCCTGGTCCATTTGAAATGTGATATCACCCATCTTCCTCTCGCGCAGCACCTTTCCTCCGCCAATAAATCAGTAATTAAATGATGTGTTTGTGAGTGTGTATATACATGAGGGGGTGGTGTATGTCCTTGGGGATCAGACTGGGCAATTGGGGTGATGGGGGTATTCAGTCTCCAGTAAAATTGCCCATCCCCCCTAAAACATGCACACTTCCTTTTGTCTGCATAAAAACAGAAACGCACACTGTTGTCCCAGATACAAGCACATGCCCACACTTGCAACCGCAAGCGTATACACACACACGCACACACACACACACATCCGAGTCATACAGAGTGTGTTGGATGTCAGCTGGAGGTGTGATGGTGCCTCTGGTTTCAAATAAATCAAAGTCAGGCTTCCTCCGAGTGCTGCACCTGACCTCTTGGAAGCCATCAGTGCGGCTCCGCTCCGACAGTCACACCGGGACAGAATTGTTAACGTTTCCCGTTGCTTCCTTACTTCTAACATCTATCTCTTTGTGCTGTCCAGGTACGTCAGCCCAGGGCAGCCCCCTTCTGGCTTCCCTCCCTGTTCCAGGTCGGCCACTGCAGCCTCAACTCGACCTCAAACACCTCCTGCCCTTCAGACTCAATGGATCCTCCCCCCTCAGCCTCTTCCCTAACTTTAACACGGTGAGTCCAATGGCAGAAGTTCACCGTTCTGTAGCTGCTATAATGAAAGCCTGTTGTTTATTAGATTTCGTTGAAAATAACAAATTAGATAAACAGAGATCTACTTGTTGGAACCAATTAATCTATTACTTTTATCAACAAGGAATTTCAACAACTTTAAAGGTCTCCGCCAGAGACTAAGATGTCTGTAAATGACAAGAATAAGTCCAAGATGGTATCTAATTAGAGCCGAAACCCAGCAGAAATATTTTGTAAACAGGTGACTCATTCCACCACACAAAAAAAAAATATTGGAATTATACTGTTTGGTAACATGCTTTTTTGAGTTTGAGAACAAAATGTTTTGTAATACTTTTTTCATCTCGCACACTCCTTGAAAATGCAAGGCGTTAGGCATCGTTAAGCAGGGGGAGTGAAAGTGAAAAATTGAAGCACCTGGCAAAACATCACTCAATCGCTGAGCACTGTGTCGATCAGGAACACTGTCAACCCCAAACAGACATATTATATTAACACAAGTCTATATTCTAGCGAAGCAACTGTGTTTTCTTTATGGGGTTACGGTCAATGTTGTGATCCATATACTTCATAAACTTTCTGTCCGTGTTCCACCTCATGCTGGTTTCGCTGCTATCTGCTCTTCCAGACCTCAGCCTCCAGTACTCGTACCATTAACTCATAGCAATGTCTCCACCTGTGCATAGGCTTTACCTTACGCTTGGGGTGCTAATCTTTATTCAAGCAGTGTTTTACCTCTGAGCATTGCTGTTGTCACCTCAGTATCAGCATTTCTACACACGATCCTCTTATAACTTTGTTTCGGACGTCAGCAACAAACTGTACAGTTTTCAAGCGCCTTAGCTCTGATGCTTACCTTGCCTCTGTGCTTGGGATTAAAGGCTTGAATCTTTGATCCTTTACTTACCAGAGCTATACCCATTGTCATTTTGTGTGTGTATGTGTGTGCGTCTGTGTGTGTGTGTGTGTATGAATGTAGACACCTCTGATTTCTTTGATCCTAGTTATACTGTGTGTGTGTGTGTGTGTGTGTGTGTGTGTGTGTGTGTTCACTTCGCACACCATGAAACTGTCTCCAGTTCTGCGGTCTGTAAATGAAACATAAGCCAGAGCTTTCACTCCAGCATACATTTTACACCTTTTCAAACCGAGTAAAAAAAGGTAGGATGAGAGAGAGAGAGAGAGAGAGAGAGAGAGAGAGAGAGGTAGGGCCAAACAGACATCTGGCTGGCTGGTTTTTACAGTAGAGGACATGTGTGAGGGGGTGGATGAGACATAAACGTGCACTGTATGATGTGCATGTGTGTGTACGTAGGGGGTCTCCAACCTGCAATGTGAAAAGTGCTGTTTATTCATTTGCTAAGCCGCCCCCTGCCCTGGGTCATTGTGTCGCCTATACTGCCCTATGGAGGACTGAGCATGCCCAGAAGCTAATTCCTCTAACACTCTCATGTATTTATATTAGTGGTGGAGGCAGTGGGCAGGTTTCGGGTCAGTGTTTTGTCTATGTTTTGCTTATGTTTCAATTGCTGTTTCTATTCTCAAACCAGCGTCTGTACCTCAGAGCTCTGTTAAAGCCTTCATGTTGTCTGATTAAAAAAAAAAAAAGTGGTAACTCACAGCAAATATATATTTGAATTAAACACATTATATTTCCTTATTTAGAAAAAAAGTAAAGGTAGTAATATTAGTAACAGTTATTGTCAAAGAAAACTGCAGCGGATTAATAATAAATGCTCATACAGAGGAAATAACATTCATGTAGTTGCAATGATATACAGTCGGCCATTGTTAAGTAGAATGCAAATTGCAGTAAAACGTGGAATCTACCGCAACCAGAATGCAGAAATTATGATAACCACGGAAATAACATCAAATCAGTGTCGCTTCAGCCCCGGGAGGAGATGATTAGCCTCTATAACACACAGTCTGACAGCGCAGCTGTGGCATTAATCACAAAGTCCATTCAACAGGGAGCCCCAGGTTCTCTCAGCCCTGATAAGGCACACGTTGTCCTGGACGTGTGCAAGGGGGAAGATGAATGCACCTGTCTCCAAAACTAAATATCCTCCAGTTCCCCTGGTGCCCCTTCTTACATCCCCCCCACCTCCCACCCTCTCCTCATCTCCTGATGTGTCTCCTTCTCCATCTCTCTCTCTCTCTCTCTCTCTGTGTCTACTTGAAACCCCATCACGGACTCAGCTGCCCGTCGCAGGATAAGTTCTGTCTGCACTAGGATGGTGGGGGAGGACGGTGGGTTTGGACAAAAGACGCATTTATAGCAGTCGGTTCAGGTTGGCTGCGGACAGACAATGGGCACATTCTTCAGCTCCTAAAACAAATAGCTGTGTGCAGCCTGCCCTGCTAAGGTGGACAGAGGGCGGCAGGAGTGGGAGAGCTCGGTTTCCATGGTCAGGCTTCGGCTTGTGAAGGGAAAAGTCAGTTGCTCCCAGAGGTAGCTTTGAGTCATGTAGAAGAGACCAAAATAAAACAACAAAGGCGAAGATAGCCCCAAGGGAGAGATGTACCTTCAGAATGGAGGTTTCAGTGTCAGACGTGTTTATATTCCCTCTCACACCTGGCCTTGAGGAATCTATAGTAAACAGACTCCACTCTTGCAGAGGAAACAGCTGCCTGGACATGGCGCAGTTTTTTGTGTGGTATGTAAGGAGCCGATGTTGTTCAGGCGTATGTATCAGAAAGAAAGCAAGGCAGTGTGTCATCCTCACTATCATCAATACACCAACACCCCTTGATCTCTGGGCAACTGGGACTTTCAGCACTGTCGCTGGTTCCAGTGAACGTGGTGATCTAACTTGGTATGAGAACAGCGATCTCCCCGGCTGTTCTGTGACCCCTCTCTCATGTAAGCAGGGTTATGAACTGAGCCAGGCCTTGTGCCAGCCTTTGGAGAGATCCTTGTGATTGTTATATGTGATACCATACTGAATCAGCTGTTATCATGGAATGCAGACCTTCTAATGAAGCCTTGGCTTTCACTCTGCTGTTCTTGGATTCTCTGCAGTCTTTTCACAGACAGTTAAAGGTGTGGCCTATTAGTCCGTCCAAAAAACTTTTCAGAAACACTTCACTGTGGGCTGCAATGACTCCCCATTTCTGACATGACAATAAAGTCTACCTGCATTAAAATACAAGCTGTAGTTAGGCTTGTAACAAGATGATAGTGTTGTTATATGACCAAACTGTTTGTGTGGAGAGTGACGTGGAGGCTTACAGCTGAAATACACCAGGCACGGATGCGACGCGTCACGTAGGCGGGGCTGAGCAGGGTTTTCTACCCGCTACATCAACTCCATATCCGTCACTGCATGCATATTGAGTTTCGCCAAGTTGTTTACGCAGGATTTGGAAGCGTAGGCTATATTAACTCGTACTGAGTTAATTAACTAGATCATTTTAACTACAGGATCGTGGAGCGCATTGATTTTATTGATTTATTTAAATGTGCAATGTAAAAAAAACAAAACAACAACAACACAAGGGTGCACATGGCTTCCGTGGTCAGTGTAGCAGCTTCAGTTCATTATAATGGACACACTCCGTTGCAGCCATGACGGACGTGTCGCGCCGCATACTTGCCTAAATTGTTTGCAATGATAGCCTCTGAATATAATTGGCACCCAGCAGATCTCTGAATGCTTCTTTATTCCTGGGTTCTGGGTGGATGTAAATCAAATCTCTACAAATAACCTTTGTCAGCAAGAAGCATTGTAAGGAGCCATATTTACTCTATTATCATAAGTATTGCCATCATGGGTGTTGAGTTTCATGCTCCACTTCTCCACGCAGGGCCCGTCTTGTTAAAAATTGTTTTTTGTAGTGTTTAGTAGGTGGAGGATGCTCCATCCAGTGGCCCATTAAGAGCAGAGGCTGCCTTGATGATTACTTAAACCTGCAATTCATTTCTAGTGAATGTGACATACATTATGCTAAAAAAAGATTCAAACAATGAAAGTTACCAACACATGAGATTGGCCACAAAAATCCTCAAAAAAGTCACACATCCGAGATCAAAATGTTTTTTCTTTAATGCTTTATTGCATAGTGTATTCCATACAGTATACTGGACTATAGAGAGGGCACTGTCAGGGTAAAATATGAGTAAAACTAAATCATGTTTAAGAATGCCACACATAAAAATTGGGACAATCATGCTATATGCACAGTACTCTGAGCTCCACCGGGAGCCCTCTCTCTCCTCGCTCCTCTGCGGTGCATTTAAGGGGATGGAAGATCCTCGATGATGGCGGAGAGGGAATGATTTCTGTGTCATAGCCGGAGGACAGAGGAGAGAGGATGCGAGGCAGCATTAGCTTAATGAAAAGCACCCCAGGTATCTCAAGAGACTTTCTAGTTAAATAAAGGTTGAGAAAAAAGAAAAATAATTGAACAAATTCAAAAAATAAATATCATAACTACCTAAGATCATTACTCCTAGAAAATATTACTTCAAAAGTGAGTGAGAACTGGGCACAATATGAAAAACTGTTGCATGCATTTATCTTACGTAATGACGAGTCAAAAAAAGTTCAAGACATGTGCACACCCGCACAGGTGTTTTCAGTTAACCTGCTGATTAGTCCTGTTTGGAGTAAAGCAAACCAATCTCAACGTATCATTAGGAATATTTCCCTGCTTTAACAGGCGAAACTAGAGACTGATGTCATTCAAGCACATTTTGGACACACCTCCGCTGTCCTGAGACGTCAGCTAATCAGGCAAATAAGTGAAAACACCTGTGTGGTTGGAGCATGGCTTTAGTAGATTGACATTGTCATTAAAAACAAAACAAAAGTCAGTATTTCAAGCACTGTTTTATGGGTGGATATCTATAGAGTCAAGCATTTTTTCTCTCCATAGTCATTTAAACGTCATTGCTGTTGTAGCAGTCACCCTTTCAGTTATTCAGTTATAAAGTGACCCAAAACCATGACTCTGTAAAGACTGATGAAAGTCTGATTCTCCTTTGATTTTAATCTCACTTTTTGTTCACCTGAGCACTGTAGTGCTATAAACCACAATAAAGCACCAAAGGAAAAAACATTTTGCTCTTTTGCTCTGTGACTGTATTTTGAGGCTGTCTGCCCTCTATTTAGTGCAGGTTATCTTTTCAGTTATAGCCACACAATGGAAGCGTTTTGCGGCAGATCAAACCACCTTGATTCATCCACTCTCACTCACAGTTTTCTGAAGGCCTTAAGACAGACACATTTTATCCTTCAGCAGCTGTCTTCTGTTTAAAAATGTACAATATACCTATATATTTGGAAGGAAAAACAAACTTCAGGCACTCGTGCATGGAGCAGAAACAAAAACACCTGCATTTTTTTATTCTAGCACACCATTACCTCTTTCTCACAAGCCTGTTTATTTACTTGTAGTCAAATTACTTTTGAGTATTGTAATAGAGGTGAACCGGCAGCACAAGTACAATAATTAGCTGAAAAACCAAAACCAAAACCAAAATACAGCCACTGGTCATGTTGCTCCATGCATGTAGACGAAAGAGCTACAAAGCTCAGAGTCTAGTTTTCTATTTGTTTCAGATTTATGCCAAAACCTGCTCAGTAATCACAGATGTCTCTATTTCTTTGTTCTTATTTTTTACTATAATGTTTTATGTTGATATACCATGATTGACATATGAGGAGCAGAACAGATATGGGTTATTTTTTGATATTAACTTTGTCATATTATATGTGATATTCAGCGCACTCCGGGAGTTATTTGATGATTTCTGAATTTGCCTGTGTGCCGTACTCCCATTTTCCCTCAGTCACATTCAACAACTCTCATAGAAAGCATATGAACATGTTGCCTTCCACTAGTTATGATGCGTTTAAATATCACATTGAATGGCTTCATGCATTAATGAATCTAGAAATTCAAACAGATCACTGGAGGGTCAAAGGTGACTGTGATTGACACGCTGGCCAGTTCACACATCATACAGAGTATCTTAAAGATCCAATAAATTACATTCAGCCTCACTAGATGTCAACAAACAACTATTTGCTATGTAAGGATGTAGTGGAGTAATGTCATCCCTCTGTGTGTGTTGTTATCCGAGCTTCTCTGTTCTTTGTTTTGGTCACCACACTGGCAAACTTTCTCAAATTACAGCTAAACAGTAGACTAAAATATGTTTCTGAAAACATTTGAGGCAAGAAATAGGCAATGCAGTATTAGCATCTTGATCCATATTTGATCAGCACTGCCTAGTTTGACACTTTGATCTGAGTTTCGTGAGCTGTCGGCTTTCTTTTTCCTTTTTTTTCCAACTTAATTGAGTAAATGATACACGCGTTTGTTCTGGTCTGAGATGTTGGTGCTATAGTGCAACATCTAGTGGCTGAATGTTGTGTATTGCAGCTTTAAGAAATCGGGTTTGTTTACAACAAACCTTTTTAATTCTCTCTCTTCAATAGATTTCTCAGCAATGGCGCCAAATATTGAAAATGCCCTCATTGATTACTTCCCAGAGACTGACACCAAAACATATTTGCCACCGACAGCTGAAAAGATATCCCCTGTTACATTCTTCTGTTGCTGCTGGAAATATCTGGATGTGATGTTATTTTATCTACTGATGAATCGGAGGGTACTTTGTAACAAGAATGGCCACACTGAAGATCGAATCTCTGCTAGCTGGGGGAGCAACTTCACCTCTCCTCTGAGGCGAGGTTGTTCTGCTGCAGAGAAATTTCTCATTTGGGAAAATAAAATTGTATAGAACTAATGTTGTTTGTACTGGTATTTTCTTTCTGTCTCTTAGATGGACCCTGTCCAGAAGGCAGTGATCAACCACACGTTTGGTGTCCCGCAGCCCCTCAAGAAGAAACAGATTATATCCTGCAACATTTGCCACCTGCGCTTTAACTCAACGGTAAGAAATGTTTTAGTGGCTTTAAGCTGTGGTTTTTATGAGAAAGATAGAGAAGTTGAGGGACAATAAGAGAGAGAAAGAGATGGCACTCTAGACTGTAATTTACAACATGAAAGCAATCTATAGCAAAGAGTGGGTCAAGCCTCATAGAACATCATCTCTTTTGTGCTTCTGTGTCTTCTTGAATGTTGGTTTTTGAACATATGGTCACTCCAAAATTACCTCAGCTCTTATCATCCACACTTACTCTTTGTGTTTGTGTATACTGTGCGCAGATTTGTGTGTGTGTATAAGCAAATGTGTGTATCTTGGTGTGCATATGCAAAACTATCCGTGGTCAGTGTATCCCTTTCTACAAATATAGGTACCTTTTTAAATCAAAAGTTAGTTGTTGTTTTTTTTTCTGGTTTTCTGTGTATAAAATTTTGTTGGATTTTCTTTTCAGTGAAATCGGTATGTGTGTGTGTGTGTGTGTGTGTGTGTGTGTGTGTGTGTGTGTGTGTGTGTGTGTGTCTGTTGTTTTGGTATGAGGGATTAGACAGCAGGGAGTGCTGCCATTTATCAGCAAAGAGCAGAAACAATCAGCAGCCCCAACAGGAAGCAGCATTCTCGACTCCTCGTCCCATTTTTCCCATCCTTGCCACCTCTAGTGCACTCGCACAAATACACACACACACACACACACACACACACACACACACATTCTGTACACATGCAAACATGCACACTATGTCTCTCTCCCTCTCTCTCTCTATATCACACACTCACACACACACACACATAGAGGCAAATATCTCATGACATTTAATGCATACTCACATAAACAAATAGATTAATAGTCCAGAAAGCCTTAAGATATCTCAGGTCTGGGCGCAGTAAAACAAACACACACACACACACACACACACATACACACACACTTTTTTTTTGGACTCCATCTTCAAAGAAGGGCTGAGGCACAGGAGACAGGGAGCTGAGGGGGGGAGAGGAGACACAGACGTGCTCTTCACACACTAGAGCAAATCCCATT